>NC_051264.2:13692611-13992611 GCF_015237465.2 Chelonia mydas
CCCCACAAAGAAAAACCTCCCACCCACACCCAACACCCTCCAGGGTCACTCCTAGGCTCCTTCTCTCTCCCTGAGGTCCTCTGTTACCCCTGACTCCCCCAAGTCTTTGCATTGCTTCTGACAGGTGCAGAAAATACAGTTCTGTATTGTAATTTAAGTGAATTACACAGAGTTCTGTATGAATATGCCTAGTAAGGAATCTATTTGTCAAAAAATAATTTACCAGAATCCTTTTTTAGCACTTTCAATCCCTCCCAACTTGGTATCATCAGAAACTTTATACCTGTATTCCCTATGCCATTATCTAAATCACTGATGAAGATATTGAATAGAACCAGACCAAAAACTGATCCTTGAAGGATCCCTCTTGATATGCCCTTCCAGCTCGACAGTGATCCACTGATATCTATTCTCTGGGAATGGTTTTCCAACCAGTTATGCACCCACCTTATAGTAGCTCCATCTAGGTAGTATTTTCCTAGTTTGTTTGAGAAGGTCATGTGAGACAGTATCAAAAGACTTACTAAAGTCAAGATATACCACATCTACCTCTTCCCTCCCATCCGCAAGTGTCCACACTTTCACAGTGTGCTCTCATCCCCAATGGGGCACCTCCTTGTGGCCGCAGCCTGGAATTAGCTCTGCCTTTCTGAAGCCCCACCTGCGCATGCTCACTCTATGATACTCTCTCTCTACCTGGACTCGATGGCTCCCTCCTTGTGGCTTGGCCCTCCGGCTGGGTCACTGTAGTTTCTCCTTTCTGGGAGGTTTGTGTACCAAGTGTCACCAACTGTCCCAGGCAGTCTTCCAATTCACTGCCCCTCAATGGTGCCACATCCCCACTGGCTGGTAGGGGAACGTGGGCTCACCCTCATCTTTGGGTTCCAGCCCAGGGACCCTAAAACCAGCAGCTAAGGTCTACCCTGTCCCATGCCTTGTTTCTGTTTCCTTGGATTGCTTCCTATGTTGCCTCTATCAGTCTCCTTCTCTACCCTTCCCACCTGGCCAAGCCCCCGCTCTCCCTAGCCTGAGAGAGTGACTGCAGACCTCCTCTCTGCAGCCCCCTTCTGCCCTCAGCTACCTTGCTTTATACCAGTCCACCTGTTCCTATTCAGGTGAGCTTCAGCCGTTAATTAGTTCTTATTGCTCCCTGGCTCCTTCTCCAGATGCATCTTAGATGCTTAATTGGCCTGTCTAGCCACCTTAACCGTTTCAAGGGCAGGTGTGGGGTGAGCACTCCTTCACAGTGTCAATAGCATCCAGCAGAGGTGTGAACCTGGGGCACTGGGGGACAGAGAGGAGGGAACTGCAATAGCTAATGCCAGGGGGAATACAAGTCTGGTTAGAGCTTGGATTCAGGCAAGCTGTAGGGAAGGAAGCAGGCCGGACTGGATGAAGATTTGAACAGAGGTGGATTATTATTGTAATCATGGGCCAGAGCTCTGTGCTGGGGTGAGAGGTTCCACCACAGGCGAGCGATGTTTCAAATCTCATGTGTCTTGCTTTTACAGGTGAATGGTTTCCTGATTAATCTTCCCTTCAACCTCATTGATAAGAAAATCACTGTGTATAGAAAGGGCTGGGCCACAGTGATCCAGACAGACTTTGGCCTCAGCATTACCTATGCCGGGTGGTCAGGACGTACCACGGTGACTCTGCCAGTTACCTACGCGGGAGCTGTGTGTGGTCTGTGTGGCAATTTTAACATGGACAGGAAGGACGACATGCTCATGAGGGATGGCATGAGGGCACCAAACCCCATCAGCTTTGGCCAGAGCTGGAAGGTGGGCGACCTCCCAGGATGCTCTGCAGTAACGATACCCCCATGCGCAAGTGTAGAGGCTATTGAAAAACAACAACGAGGTAGCAGAGGGCAGTGTGGGCTCATCCTCCACAAGAGTGGCCCTTTCAGAGGATGTCACAGCAAAGTGGACCCCCGTGGATACTTCGTAGACTGCGTGTACGGCTATTGCGTCCTCAGTGGGCAGGAGAGTAACGTCTGCCAGGCCGTTGCTGGCTATTCTGAGGCATGTCAGGAAGCTGGAGCTGTGGTGCATCCCTGGAGGACGACGAAATTCTGCTGTGAGTCCTCTGTGTTCATCGCTGCCCCTTGGGGATCCCTGTTCCAAGTTGGCTGGTAGATGTTGGTTTAAATGCTGAACTCATCAAGTGACGTAGAACATTTCTTCATGGTCACAGGAGCCCAAAGTATGGGCACAGCACAGGCAGTGGCCCTAGGAGCTGCCCCCTCACCGTGCCCCTATCCACATGCTGCACCCCAGGCCAGAGAGGCGCTGTCCGGGGATGTAGTGGTGCCCTTCATAGCCCATCTAGTTCTTGGCTTATCTGCTGAGACTGGGACATAATTAGAGCTGGGACATGGTGGTGACTCACTAATTGAGATGTCTGTCCACTAGGAACAGGTCTGGGAACCCACCGACTCATCTCCCATAAACCATCATCTGGGAGGGAGTTTTAGGCACGACTGACCTGTATTCTAAACAAAAAGCTTGTGGTGAAAAGCTCTGCAGAACACTCCCAGGTCCATGGGCCCTCCACTTCCTACACCTTGACCTTGGTCCAAATTTGAAGGCTAGCTTTAGGAAAGAGATTATCTGTATCCCACTGCCTGGTTTCTTTGGAGCAACCAGTTAACCAGACCTGGAACTGGATTACACATGCTGCCTTTTATTAATTAACCAAACCAAGGAAATAGAAAATTAGGAGCTTAAATGAAATTGCATGTTCTGTGATGGTTCGTTGTGCACATTGCCAATGCACGATGTGAGCTAACTCTTTGTTCTAATTACAGCTCCGTCCTGTCCCCCGAACAGTCACTACGAATTCTGCAGCAGCAGCTGCGATCTGACATGCAGCAACCTCTATGCCCCGGTGCAATGCACGACCCAGTGTAAGGAAGGCTGCGTGTGTGATGAGGGCTTTGTTCTCAGTGGCGAGCTCTGCATCCCCATTTCCCAGTGCGGTTGCCTCCACAGGGGATTTTACTACCAGGCCGGGGAGACCTTCCACCCAAGCGGTTCATGCAAGGAGCAGTGTGTATGTCAGGCTGGTGGGGAAGTTGTATGTAAGGCTTTCTCCTGCGGCGCTGGTGAGGAATGCGGGGTGGTGGACGGCATCCAGAAATGCCACCCATTTGGATTTGCGACCTGTTCTGCCTCTGGCCATCCCCACTACCTCTCTTTCGACGGGGTGCCCTTTGACTTCCAAGGCACCTGCACCTACATCCTGGCCAAGACCTGCACTGATTCCAGCCACCTTACACCATTTACTATCAGCGTAGAGAAAGAATCCTTGGGCAGTGGGAATGTGTCCATGGCCAAGCTGGTGTCCATCCAGGTGTATGGGATCACACTCACCCTGCTGCAGAGCAAACAGGGGCTCATCATGGTAAGTCCTTCTCCAGATCCTCATTTAGATCATTCTGAGTGTCCCTTTGTGGCCCGAGGTTTCTGCATGTGGCCTGCCTCAGCTTCCCCTCTTGGACTCAACAATTCACAAAAGGTTTTTACAGGTCCAGTAGCAAGAGCCCTCCTAAGGGTCTCATTCAAATAGGAGTTTTCACATACAGCCAGTCACTTCCTTATCTGGTCATTCGCAGGCATTGTCTGACTGCCGTCTCACTCCCCTACTTTCAGGTTTCTGTGCAGGAGCCTACTCACTGCCAGCAGCCTCTCTATTCCCCTCTTTCTCCCTGAGAACTCTCTCTGCTGGACCAGGAACTTGGCTTCTTCCTCCTTTTCTTTCAGGGGACACATACGATTCCTGCTCAGACGTGCCTACTTAGCAATAAGGGTTGGCTGGCCCCAGGTGGCGAGTCACTGAGAGGCAGGCTACCGTGCCAGAAGGTACATATACCAAGCTCATCCACATGGTATTTGAGCCCCTCCCAGAAATACATTAAGCAACGTGACTAACATCTGCCACGTTTGTTCTCTCCTCCTCTCCCCAGGAAAGATGTGTGTGCAGTGGGGTGTTTTGTTGTGGATTTTTTTATAATGATAAATGTATACGCATGTTGCCATCTGTATGTTGGAGAAAGGTGGTCGAAGAACACACCTTGCACTTGGAAAGGAGGGTGGTCAGGTTTGTGAGGGTCCTTACTTCCTGAGACGGTTCATTCCCTAGACTTAGACCAACTCCTAATAAAGCTTCATCTCTGGCAGAGACAAAGTTTATCCTTATTGATGTGATTTCCATCGTGCCAATGGAAAGAAGTTGTCAACCACAGTCTTCTACCGGAAAATTGAATTGATCTTTTAGATAGCCTGGGCCCAGGCCATTGTGCACCTTGGGATAAGGACTGAGGACTTGAACTGGATTCCTTGTTCTATGGAAAGCCAGGGTAGGGAGTGGAGGACAGGTTTGATGTGTACAGCAGCCAGTGTTGCTGAGGAGGCATGCTGCAGAGTTGTGCAGCACTTGAATATTCCTAAGTGCTGAATGCTTCATGCCCGGGTATACCACCTTGCAATATAGTCCAGCAGGGAAGTGACAAAGCCGTGAATGGTTGAAGCCAGGTCATCTTCTGTCAGAATGGGTAGAAATGGTAGAAAGTGCTACTCATGGATGCTGCTATGTCAAAGCTTCTCTTGGGTGAGATGAGCATCCTCCAGCATGCCTCCCTTGTTGGTTATACCCCTATTTATGAGTATTAATTGTTTGGTGAACCCCCTCCACATACCTCACATTTTGCAAACATGGGGTAAAATTCCTCCCCATTGTATCTCCATTGGCCTCTGTGTTGAAGAATCTGTCCCATGGCATAGTGCCCTGTGAAGCCTGCAGTCTAATTTGGGGCAAATTGAACACAATGCATAGGAAATTGTTTGAGATAGGAGAGGGAGGGGAAGGAAGGAGGCTTCACCAAGGAAGTGGGTTTTTAGGAGCGGGGGAGATGGAGAAGAAGTAGGAAACTGTTCTGAGTCCAGGAGTTGGCATGAGAAGGAGCAGGCCAAATATGGGTTGAGGAGTTGGGGAAGATAGAGAGAGAGGATCAGGAGGGAGGGAGGTGCCTGGGAGATGAGATCAGAAATGTAGGTCAGGGTGACAATGTCAAGAGCTTGGAAGGTGAGGACAAACCATTGCAAAGTGAAATCGGGAGTCATGAGTCATTCTGGATTTAACCCATGGTGTCAGTGAGAACTGAATCTCAAAACTTGTCCATAGTCCCTACCCACGAAGCAGTGTCCATCCTACCTGCTCACAGGGGAATGTGCTGTCTTTTCCAGGTGGACGGGGTATCCCACAATCTCCCTGTGATAATGGTCAATGGGCAGCTCCGAGCATATCAACACGGCACTAATGTGCTGGTGCAAACTGACTTTGGCCTCACTGTGAGCTACGACCTGGTTTACCAGGCCAGAGTCACCATCCCAGGGACCTACCAGGGCCAGACGTGTGGCCTGTGCGGGAACTACAATGGACAGCGGGACAAGGAGTTCCTGCTCCCCAGTGGCAGGACAGCCCCTGATGTGGCAGCATTTGGCTCTGCTTGGGAAGTCGAGATCCCAGGAGCATCCTGTACAGACAGATGTGCTGGAAACAGCTGTCCAGTTTGCGAAGAGAAGAAGAAGGACGTCTTCAAAGGGCGCAACTACTGTGGGCTGCTCACAGACCCTGAGGGCCCCTTCATGGCCTGCCACAGCGCGGTCAGCCCCAGCGTGTATCAGAGCAACTGCCTGTACGATGTGTGCCTGGGAAACGGGGACTCCCAGGTCCTGTGCCAGAGCATCCACAGCTACGTGACGGCCTGCCAAGAGGCTAAGGTCACCATCCAGCCCTGGAGGAGCGCCTCCTTCTGCGGTAAATGCACTGACAGTGTAGGAGCTCTGGGGCGCACTGGGGAAGGGAGGGGGTCAGTGTTACTGGGCATCTTGTTTCAGGCCTCTGGGCTTCTTCTGGAACTCTTCTGGGTGGGAGCCAACAATCTCATGTTCTCTTACAAAGGTGCCCTGTTCCTCTCCTCCCTGACCTGCTCTCCTCTCCATGTCTGTCCCTCTAGGCTGTGGTGTGAGATCTTTCCATCCATCCTTTATTTCTCTCTCTATTTAAGCTGTGAGCTGCCCGGTTAACAGCCACTACGAGGTCTGCGCTGACCTCTGTACCACCACCTGCACTCAAGACATCATGGACTGCCCAGAGACCTGTGCTGAAGGCTGCCAGTGTGATGAGGGCTTCCTCTTCGATGGCCAGGGCTGTGTGACTCCAGAGAACTGCAGGTGCTTTGAACAGGGGAGATACTACAAGGTACAGCCTCAAGCAGTCTGGGTCTGATCTAAATTTTTTTCTCATGTATCTTAATCCCTACACTAGTCAGGAATAGGGTTTGCTATAGTGGATCAGAGCATTGGCCTATCCAGCCTGGCATTCCGGCTCTGTTAATGCCCAAAGCACCAAGAAAGGCAAGAAGATTTAATTCCCTTTATCCGTTGTGTGGAAACTGAGGCACAGAGCGGGGCAGTGACTTGCTCAAGACCCACCCAGTGAGTCAGTAGGAGATGGGAGGTTAAAACCTAGGCATTGTCCTGTCCCTCAGCCAAATTCTTAGTTCTTTAGAAAGCCTCTCTCTTTAATGTTAACAGAAATAATATTAGAATCATAGAATCATAGAATATCAGGGCTGGAAGGAACCTCAGGAGGTCATCTAGTCCAATGACACAATAGTTTTTCACACGCCTCACCACACAGCTCTGAGTTTAGCACTGCCAGGAATTATTATAAATCACCATTTCCACTTACGTTGCGTTATTTCCTCCTTCCCAAACATCCCATCAGCCGAGTGAGACGGTCCTGAGAAATGAGTGCCATCAAAGCTGCACCTGCATTCCTGCCCGAGGGGTGACTTGCAAAGCTCACAGCTGCACCAGTGGAGAAAAATGCCAGATCAGAGACGGCGTCATGGACTGCATCAGCCAAGGTAAAGGAGAGTCACTGATTGAAACATGTCTGGAGGGGTTATTCCATAAGCAGTGAGTAAAGTCATTTCAATTATGTCTCCTCACCCTTCTCACTCACTCTCTCTCTCCCCTTTTATTTAGCCTGGAACCCTGATCCATAATATTACAGAATTTTGACTTGAAAGATGGAAACACTTGTTGGAAACACTCGTCTCTGCTACATCCATTTTCTGATGTGCACAGCAGAGCCAAGTGGGCAGCTGTCAGGGAGCTGATCACACTCGTAGGTCTTCTCCCTGGCTGTAGCCTAGGAGCTGCTCTAAATTGGAGCCCACTGGCTGTGGGGGCCATCAGTCAGCTGGGCACTGTCAGTGCTCATCACATCCCAGCCACAATCCTTTGCCTAATCGATGCTGGCAACATGCCCATAGGTGTTGAACCACTTCTGCCGCACATTGCGGGGAAGGAGACATAGGATCCGGTTTTGCTGTTGTCACACACATGCAGAGATTTCCTCAGCATGGGACTCACGGGAGGTTTGTGAATGATGCAAAGGAAGTGTGTATGGGGATAGGTTTCAGAGTAGCAGCCGTGTTAGTCTGTATTCGCAAAAAGAAAAGAAGTACTTGTGGCACCTTACAGACTAACAAATTTATTTGAGCATAAGCTTTCGTGAGCTACAGCTCACTTCATCGGATGCATACATAGAGGAAGAGAGACAGAGGAGTGCATGGTGATAGATATAACGATGGTGTGGGGGGAGAGATAGAAAGATAGATAGATGTTACTGATTAGTCTGCTGTTTCTTGTCTTTCTATTGTCTTTCCCCACTAGTTATTCCAAAGCCATCCTGCAGTGTGGTCCGCTGTAGGGAAGGAACTATTTGTAAGATGATAAATGAGCAGCCAAAGTGTGTGCCAGTCTCTTGGGGCACGTGCAGGGCTGGGGGTTACTTTCATTACCACACCTTCGATGGACGGGCGTATGATTTCCATGGCAACTGCACCTACACCGTGGCCAAGACCTGCAGGGATGCTTCCGGCCTGCCCTCCTTCCATGTCATGGCCAAGAGTGAGAACAGTGGGAACACACAGGTTTTCTACGTTGGGTCGGTGACTGTCCAGGTGGATGGAGTCACTGTCACAGCTGCCAGGGCTGAAGCCGGCTTTGTGTGGGTGAGTGCTGGGCGCGCACGTCCACCCTACTCCTATATCCACCCTGTAGGCTTTGCTAAATAGAGGGCAGGAAACTGCAGCTCCAACCACTGATGTGGCATGTTGTGGGTAGGACAGAGCAGGCAAAGGAGAGTGGCTGGAAGGTGATGGGCCCTGACAGTGCCCAGCTGGCCAATGCCCCCTATGGGTCCACAGCCAGTGGGCTCCATTTAAAGCAGCCCCCAGGCTGTGCCCAACGTAGACAAGGCCCAGTGTGGTCAGTAGTTAGATAGGCTGCCTTTTCAATGAAGTAATCCAAGGCATTGCAGTGAGGCGTCTTGTTGAAGTAGTAGGGTGAGCTCTGCTGCTGAGTCAGTGCTGTTCCTTAAGTCCCAACACTGTGCTAGTGGATGGGTAGGCTTCCTAATAGGGGGCACCCTATGCTCGGAGTCAGTGCCGACACCAATGGCCAGCAGCCACTGTGTTGAACTGCAGGGAGCGGGGTGGGCCAACTAAAAGGGAACATTGTCCTGGTAAGTCATTGCTGACCCCAATGCCTATCTAGCAGGTGCTGTGTGGCAGGGAGTGATGTGGGGGGTCAGTCGAGGGCGTCCTCCCTCAGGGTCACAGCATGGCGCTACAGGGTGCTGTACTGAAAGGTGTGGGGTGCCTGACTCAGTGTGGGGAGCTGTCAGCTCTGTCTCAAGCACATGGGATCTGCATGCCAGATAAAGTGTAGACCTGAGCATTTGGTCATAACCTATCCCCAGTGCATCATTCAAGAGCAGGGCCAGTATTTCAACTATTGTGGGCAAATCCCAGCTCCGCTGAGTCCATCCTACCACAAATTCCCCAGCAGTTTCTAATGTAAGAGGGATCCCTCTGAGACCCCACCTGTGGAGAATCCCCACTCCTGGATCCGGGAGGACATTGCCTGAACTCTAAGATATGGGGAAACTGAGGCACATCTAGGCAGCTCAGGGCTCTGCCCTACAGTGCCTGCTCCAACCTGAGGTACCTCAGGGGCCCTGGAACATTGCAGACAGCTCCTTGAGACCTCTTGCCCCTCAAGTGCTCCTCCTAAGGGCTCTCATCCATGCAGCACTGTCCCCACAAGAGCCGCTCCCGAATGGTTCTAACCAATGCAGCCCCCATCCCCTAGCATACCTCCCACTCATTCGTCCCCTCACTCCTTTTGTCTACAACAAGCTACAACACAATCATGGATATAATATAGGACCTGGTTAGAAAAATCCTATGAATAGCAATGGGGCCAAATCACAATTTCCAGTGAATCTGGACACAAACTGGAACCAAATTTGAATTAAAACATCACATTAGATAGAGCTGGCCTGAGAAAGCTAATTCCATTGGCAGAAAGATTTCAGTATTTTGAAAATTAGCTTCATTCCAATACGGAATGAAACTCATAAATTACTACATTTTCTGTGAAGACGAATGGAGCCCCAGCTCCAGGTCAGTCCGCCCGGCAGGCTGCTGAGGAGCTGGTGGCAGGAAAAAACAGACAGGTTTTGAAATTGGCCTTGTTTCCATCAGAACTCCTTGGAAAAGGAACAATCTTCTCAAACCCCTTTTGATTTTGATGAATAGGCAAATACTAGTGAAAAACTATATCAGAGCAGAGCTCAGTATGTAAATGACAGACCTATGCACTCAGTTGTGACCTTTGCCCTTTCTTTGTCACTGGGAAGGTGAATAACACCAGGGCCCACTTACCCATCTCCCTGAACAGTGGGGCCCTTCGGCTCTATCAGAGCGGCACCTCCCTCATCCTCCGCACCGACTTCAACCTCAGCATGTCCTATGACTGGAACAACCACCTGAGGGTCACCGTCCCCAATGACTTCTCCAACAGCCTGTGCGGCCTGTGTGGCAACTATAATGGGGACCCCTCCGATGACTTCCAGACCCCAGACGGGGACCTGGCTCCCAGTGTCGCCGCCCTGGGGAAAAGCTGGGCAGTGGAAGATGAGGATCAGTTTTGCTGGCACGATTGCATTGGAGGTTGCAGGCCCTGTGCCGCCAGCATAGCCAGAAAGTACAAGGAAGAGGCCCTGTGCGGCCTGATAACCAAGGTCTCAGATGGGCCCTTCAGCCAGTGCCACACCAAGGTGGATCCTACAGTCTACTTGGACAACTGCGTGTACGATCTGTGCCACAGCGACGGCTACAGGAAGGCCCTGTGTGAGGCCCTGAAGGCCTACGCGGACGCCTGCCAGCTGGAGGGGGTCAGGATTGGGGAATGGAGGCAGCTGGCCAGATGCCGTGAGTACAGATTTGAATGCCAAGGTCTATGGTCTGCTGGTTAGACCGGGGAGCCTGGGGCTCAGCACTCTTGAGTTCTAGCCTGGAGTTGGGAGGGGGTGTGATCGAGTGGTTTGGGATTGAGTAATGATTGGGAAATCAGGACTCTGGGTTCTATTGTACCCACAGTACTTGTCTGTCTGGAATTGCTAAGGTGCCTGTCACTTGGAGTGTCTAACGTCCACTGATAACACATGGGAGCTGAGGTAAGATGGTGACAGTTTAAGACACTCATAGAATCATAGATTCTAAGCCAGTGGTTCTCAACCTATTTGCCATTGTGGACCGCATATGCAGCTCTCTAGGTGTTATATGAGCTGCATCCACACAAAATATATACTACCTGTATGGCCTAGAGGATGTCACATGGGCCACAGCGACCTGTGGACCTTGAGTTGAGAACCACTGCTCTAAGGTCCGAAGGGACCATGATGTTCATAGAATCATAGAATATCAGGGTTGGAAGGGACCTCAGGAGGTCATCTAGTCCAACCCCCTGCTCAAAGCAGGACCGATCCCCGACTAAATCATCCCAGCCAGGGCTTTGTCAAGCCTGACCTTAAAAACTTCGAAGGAAGGAGATTCTACCACCTCCCTAGGTAATGCATTCCAGTGTTTCACCACCCTCCTAGTGAAAAAGTTTTTCCTAATATCCAACCTAAACCTCCCCCACTGCAACTTGAGACCATTACTCCTTGTCCTGTCATCTTCTACCACTGAGAATAGTCTAGAACCATCCTCTTGGGAATCACCTCTCAGGTAGTTGAAAGCAGCTATCAAATCCCCCCTCATTCTTCTCTTCTGCAGATTAAACAATCCCAGTTCCCTCAGCCTCTCCTCATAAGTCATGTGTTCTAGACCCCTAATCATTTTTATTGCCCTTCGCTGGACTCTCTCCAATTTTTCCACATCCTTCTTGAAGTGTGGGGCCCAAAACTGTACACAGTACTCCAGATGAGGCCTCACCAATGTCGAATAGAGGGGAACGATCACGTCCCTCAATCTGCTGGCTATGCCCCTACTTATACATCCCAAAATGCCATTGGCCTTCTTGGCAACAAGGGCACACTGTTGACTCATATCCAGCTTCTCGTCCACTGTCACCCCTAGGTCCTTTTCCGCAGAACTGCTACTGAGCCATTAGGTCCCTAGTCTGTAGTGGTGCATTGGATTCTTCCGTCCTAAGTGCAGGACCCTGCACTTATCCTTGTTGAACCTCCTCAGATTTCTTTTGGCCCAATCCTCCAATTTGTCTAGGTCCCTCTGTATCCTAACCCTACCTGCCACCGTATCTACCACTCCTCCTAGTTTAGTATCATCCGCAAATTTGCTGAGAGTGCAATCCACACCATCCTCCAGATCATTTATGAAGATATTGAACAAAACCGGCCCCAGGACCGACCCTTGGGGCACTCCACTTGATACTGGCTGCCAACTAGACATGGAGCCATTGATCACTACCCGTTGAGCCCGACAATCTAGCCAACTTTCTACCCACCTTATAGTGCATTCATCCAGCCCATACTTCTTTAACTTGCTGACAAGAATACTGTGGGAGACCGTGTCAAAAGCTTTGCTAAAGTCAAGAAACAATACATCCACTGCTTTCCCTTCATCCACAGAACCAGTAATCTCATCATAGAAGGCAATTAGATTAGTCAGGCATGACCTTCCCTTGGTGAATCCATGCTGACTGTTCCTGATCACTTTCCTCTCGTGTAAGTGCTTCAGGATTGATTCCTTGAGGACCTGCTCCATGATTTTTCCAAGGACTGAGGTGAGGCTGACTGGCCTGTAGTTCCCAGGATCCTCCTTCTTCCCTTTTTTAAAGATGGGCACTACATTAGCCTTTTTCCAGTCATCCGGGACTTCCCCCGATCGCCATGAGTTTTCAAAGATAATGGCCAATGGCTCTGCAATCACAGCCGCCAACTCCTTTAGCACTCTCGGATGCAACGCATCCGGCCCCATGGACTTGTGCACGTCCAGCTTTTCTAAATAGTCCCTAACCACTTCTTTCTCCACAGAGGGCTGGTCACCTCCTCCCCATGCTGTGTTGCCCAGCGCAGCAGTCTGGGAGCTGACGTTGTTCGTGAAGACAGAGGTAAAAAAAGCATTGAGTACATTAGCTTTTTCCACATCCTCTGTTAATCTAGTCTGACCTCTTGCAAGTTGCAGCCCACAGAACCTCTCCCACCCACTCGTGTAACTGACTCCTAACCTCTGGCTGAGTTACTGACATCCTCAAATCTTGATTTAAAGACTTCAAATTACAGAGAATCCGCCATTTACACTTGTTTAAACCAGCAAGTGACCTGTCGCTCAAGATTCAGCGGAAGGCAAATAATCTCTAGGGTCTGCCAATCTGACCTGTGGGGAAAATTCCTTCCTGACCCCAAATATGGCAATCAGCTGGACCCTGGTAATGTGGGTGAGACCCATCAGCCAGACACCTGGGAAAGAATTCTCTGTTGTAACTCAGAACCCTCCTCATCGAGTGTCCCATCACTGGCTGTTGGAGACATTGCTGCTACAACTTGCAGATCAGCTACATGCCATTGTGGGCAGTCTCATCACACCATCGCTCCATAAACTTATCAAGCTCAGTCTGGAAGCCAGTAAGGTGTTTTGCCCTTATTGCTCCCCTTGGAATGCTGTTCCAGAACTTCACTCCTGTGATGGGTATCATCTAATTTCAAGGCTAAACTTGTTGATGACCAGTTGATGTCCATTTGTTTTTGTGTCAACATTGGCACTTAATTTAAGTAACTCCTCTCCCTCCCTGGTGTTTATCCCTCTTATGTATTTATAGAGAGCAATCATATCTCCCTTCAGCCTTCTTTGGTTAGGCTAAACAAGCCACGCTCTTTGAGTCTTGTCTCATAAGGTAGGTTTTCCATTCCTTGGATCATCCTAGTCGCCCTTCTCTGCACCTGTTCTAGTTTGAATGAATCTTTCTTAAACATGGGAGACCCGAATGGCACACAGTATTCCAGATGAGGTCTCACTGGTGCCATGTATAATGGTACTAACACTTCCCTGTCGCTACTGGCAATACCTCTCCTGACTGCATTAGCCTTTTTTCACAGCCGCATGACATTGGTGGCTCTTAGCCATCCTGTGCTCAACTAATACACCCAGGTCTTTCTCCTTCTCTGTCACTTCCAACTGATACATCCCCAGCTTATAATAAAAATTCTTGTTGTTAGTTCCTAAATGCATGACCTTGCACTTTGCACTATTAAATTTCATCCCATTTCTATTACTCCAGTTTTCAAGGTCATCCAGATCTTCTCGTATGATATTCCGGTCCTCCTCCGTATTGGTAATACCCCCCCAATCTTGTGTCATCTGCAAATTTTGTTA
Source organism: Chelonia mydas (assembly GCF_015237465.2). Taxonomy (NCBI): domain Eukaryota; kingdom Metazoa; phylum Chordata; order Testudines; family Cheloniidae; genus Chelonia; species Chelonia mydas. The sequence goes on from NC_051264.2 coordinate 13,706,374, forward strand.
CTGCACTCCTACTTTTTGTGCCAAAATGTGGCCAAAATGTAAAATAAGATTGATCCCAAGACCAGTCCCTGAGGAACTCCACTATTAACCTTCCTCCAACCTGACAATTCACCTTTCAATATGTCCTGTTGTAGTACCCCCTTTAACCAGTTGCTTATCCACCTTACAATTCTCATATTAATCCCCATCTTCTCCAATTTAACTAATAATTTCCCATATGGAACAGTATCAAATGCCTTACTGAAATTCAGGTACATAAGATCTACTGCATTTCCTTTGGCTAAAAAATCAGTTATCTTCTCAGAGAAGGAGATCAGGTTGGTCGGGCATGATCTACATTTTATAAAACCATGTTATATTTTATCACAATTACCATTTACCTCTGTTTCCTTACTGCTTTCTTTTTCAAAGACCCTCATACAACTGAGATCAAACAAACGGGCCTGTAGTTTCCTGGATCACTTTTCTCCCTTTCTTAAAAATAGGACCAATATTAGAAATTCTTCCCCAAATTTACAGATTCATTAAAAATCCTTGCTATTGGGCTTGCAATTTCATGTGCGAGTTGCCTTAATATTCTTCAGTGGAGACTATCCAGGCCCCCCGATTTAGTCCCATTAAGCTCTTTGAGTTTGACTTCGACCTCAGATACCATAATTTCTACTTCCATATACTTGTTCCCATTAGCTGTCCTGCCACTACCCCAAAACTCTTCATTACCCTTATTAAAAACTGAGGCAAAATATTCGTTTAGGTGTTGGGCCATACCTGGATTATCTTTAATCTCCACCCCATCCTCAGTGCTTAGTGGTCCCACTTCTTCTTTCCTTTTTATTTATATGCCTATAGAAAATTTTACTCTTGGTTTTAATTTCGTTTGCGAGGTCCAACTTTGCTTGGCTTTTGGCAATTCTCACTTTATCCCTACACTTTCTGACCCTCAACAAGTAGCTTTCCTTCCTGATCCATCCCTTCTTCCATTCCTTGTAGGCTTTCCGCTTTCTCTTAATCACCTGTTTGAGACTTTTGCTCATCCAGCTTGGTCTGCAATCCTTCCCTATAAATTTTTTCCCCTTGCTTGGAATGCCCACTTCAGATTGTTTCTGAAACTCCAAGCCTCCTCCACATTCAATCTTTGAGTTCTTCAGTCCAGTCTACTTCCTGGACCCTAACTAATTCCCTTATTTTTTTTAAGTTTGACCTTTTGAAATCAAGGATCCTAGTTGCAGATCTATTTTTGTTTATCCTTCCCTTTAAACTGAATTAGTTCATGATCACTTGAACCCAGGTTGTCCCCTACAACCAGTAGTTCTAGGAGGTCCTCACTACTCACCAATACCAAACCTAAAATGGCATCACATCTTGTTGGTTCAGTGAGTGTTTGGTGAAGAAATCTGTCAGCTATCCCATCCAGGAAAATCTGGGCCCTACTATTATTGGTAGTACTTTTCCTCCAATCTATATCTGGGAAGTTAAAATTTCCCATAATCACACAATTCCGAACAGTATTTATTCATTATAGCCCCACAAGATACATCCCCCTCTGTCTATTTTAAATACTGTTTTTGCTTGGAGAGAACTTGCTGCTAAATCTGTGGGTCCTTCACTCTCCAGCCATGGAGTGCCCCCGTGAGAACAGCCAGTACCAGCTCTGTGGAACAGCCTGCCCAGCCACGTGTGTGGACCAGTCAGCCCCCAGCAGCTGCCAAGACCCCTGTGTGGAAAGCTGCCAGTGCAAGGACGGTTTTGTGCTGAGCCAGGGCAAATGCATCCCCAAGAGTGGCTGTGGGTGCCAGTTTGAAGGGCGCCCCTATGCCCCCAATGAGAGCTTCTGGGTCAATGAGGTATGTGGGACACAGTGCATGTGCAACGCAGCCACTAGACAGGTCGAATGCGTGGCTGCTACGTGCAAACACTCGGAGAAGTGTGGGCTAGTGAACGGCGTATGGGGCTGTTACCCCTCCAGCTACGCCACCTGCTCTGTGACAAGGAATGTGCACTACACCACCTTTGATGGACAGAGATTCGACTTCCAAGGCACCTGCCGCTACCAGCTCACGGCCCTGTGCAAGAAGGCGGAGGGACTAGTGGACTTTGAGGTCTACTTCCAGGAGAACAATACCGCTCCTCTACAGATCAAGGTTTATCAGACCAAACTCAGGATCAGCAATCAATTCCCTGGGAAAGTCCTGGTGAGTTTCTCAAATTATCTCTGGTCTCTCTAAAACATTTCTAGAAAGTCACCTGTGTCATCAACACAGGTTACAGACAGTGCATGGAAGGACTGTGAAATATAGAATGAATGGGAACTGGATTCTTCTATGAACAGGGAGCTGATGGAGATATTTAAGGATCGGGGTGCTGCTATTTCACTTGAGATGGGTCAGAAAGTGTCAGTAGCATCCAGCGTTTGTGGGAACCTGGGGAGCTGGGGCTCAGGTAGCACAGAGAGGAGGGAACTGCAATAGCCAAAGCCACAAGTAATGAAAGTTTGGTTGGAGGATCCTGCCCAGTCTGGAGAGCTGAGATTGAGGCAGGTTGTAGGGAAGGGAGCAAGGCAGACTGGACAAAAGTTAAACAGAGGTGGATTTTTATTATAATTATGGAAAGGAGCTCTGTTCCGGAGTGAGAGGCTCCACCATGAGCGAGCTATGTTTCATATACTGAATGATTTGCTCTTACAGATGAATGGTTTCCTGATTAACCTTCCCTTCAACCTCAGTGATAAGAAAATCACTGTGTATAGAAAGGGCTGGTCCACAGTGATCCAGGCAGACTTTGGACTCACTGTTACCTTTGCCGGGTGGTCAGGACGCATCACGGTCACTCTGCCAGTCACCTACACGGGAGCCGTGTGTGGTCTGTGTGGCAACTTCAACATGGACAGGGAGGACGACTTGCTCATGAGGGATGGCACGCTGGCACCAAGCCCAGTCAGCTTTGGCCAGAGCTGGAAGGTGGGCGACCTCCGGGGATGCTCTGCAGTAACGATACCCCCATGCGCAAGTGTAGAGGCTATTGAAAAACAACAACGAGGTAGCAGAGGACAGTGTGGGATCATCCTAGACAAGAATGGCCCATTCAGAGGATGTCACAGAGAAGTGGACCCCCATGGATACTTCATAGACTGTGTGTACGGCTATTGCATCCTCAGTGGGCAGGAGAGTAATGTCTGCCAGGCCGTTGCTGGCTATTCCGAGGCATGTCAGGAAGCTGGAGCTATGGTGCATCCCTGGAGGACTACGAAGTTCTGCTGTGAGTCGCCTCTGTCCACTACTGATTGCCCCATGGGGCTTGTTAGTTTTTGTTGGCTGGTAGTTGTTGATCTAAATGCTCAGCTTATCCTGTTCTGCAGAATGTTTCTTAAGTGACAAAGAAGCCCTCTCTCCAAACGATGGGTACAGTCATAGGAGCTGCCCCTCACCATGCCCTATCAATGTGCTGCACCCCCGGCCAGAGAGGCACTGTCTTGGAATGTAGTAGTTCCCTCCATGGTCCATCCAGTCCTTGACTTCCCTGCTGAGACTGGACATAAGCAGAGCTGGGAGTCAGTGGAGTGCTAGTAATTGAGATGTCGGTCCATTAGGAACTGGTGTGGTAAGCCACCAACTCATCTGCCATAAGCCATCACCTGGGAGTGAGTTTTACGCACTACTGACCTGTATTCTAAACAAAAAGCTCGTGGTGAAAAGCTCTACAGAACAATTCCAGGCCCATGATCCCTCCATTCCCTACACCCTCATCTTGGACCAGATTAGAAGCCTAACCCTTGGAGAGAGATTGTCTATATCCCATTACCTGGTGTCTCTGGGGCACCCAGTCCCCAGACCTGGGACCGAATTAGAGAGGTTGCCCTTTTATTAATTAACCAAACTAAGGAAATAGAAAATTAGGAGCTTGAATGAAATTGCATGTTCTGTGATGGTTCATTGCACACATTGCTTAGGCACGATGTGAGCTAACTCTTTGTTCTAATTACAGCTCCGTCCTGTCCCCCGAACAGTCACTACGAATTCTGCAGCAGCAGCAGCTGCGATCTGACATGCAGCAACCTCTATGCCCCGGTGCAATGCACGACCCAGTGTAAGGAAGGCTGCGTGTGTGACGAGGGCTTTGTTCTCAGTGGTGACCACTGCGTCCCCATTTCCCAGTGCGGATGCCTCCACTGGGGACTTTACTACCATGCCGGGGAGACCTTCCACCCGAGCGGTTCATGCGAGGAGCAGTGCGTGTGTCTGGCTGGTGGGGAGGTTGTGTGTAAGGCATTCTCCTGCGGCACTGGTGAGGAATGCGGGGTGGTGGACAGCGTCCAGAAATGTCACCCATTTGGATCTGCGACCTGTTCTGCCTCTGGCCATCCCCACTACCTCTCTTTCGACGGGGTCCCCTTTGACTTCCAAGGCACCTGCACCTACATCCTGGCCAAGACCTGCACCGATGCCAGTCACCTTACACCATTCACTATCAGTGTAGAGAAAGAAGATTGGGGCACCAGGAATGTGTCCATGGCCAAGCTGGTATCCATCCAGGTGTATGGCAGCACACTCACCCTGCTGCAGAGCAAACAGGGGCTCATCATGGTAAGTCCTTCTTCGCTTACTCTGGCTCATCATGGTAAGTCCTAGATCGTTCTTGATTCCTTTTGGACAGGAGAGATTCTCTTCTCTTCTATACTGGTTTGTTCTCTCGTGGCCAGAGGTCACTCTATAGGTGGCCTTCCTCAGTTTACCCTCTTGGACCTCTGAATAACTTTTACAACTTTTAATAATAGCAGCCCTCCTAGGGGTCTGGTTTGTTAAATTAACACACATTATGAATAAAGTTTTCACATCCACCCATTTACCTCTTTATCTGGTCACTCCCAGGCTTTTCCTGCCTGTCTTCTCACTTCCCAAGTTGCAGGTTTCCCTGCTGGAGCGTACTGGTCTGCAGCAGCCTCTGCACTCTCTTCTCTTTTCCCTGAGAACTCTTTGTGCTGGGCCATCAGCCTGGCTCCCACCATCTGCTCTTATAGGGGAATCGTGTGATTGGTGCTCAGGTGTGCCTACTTAGTAATAAGGGTTGGCTGACCTCAGGCCACTAGCCCTTAAGGGGCAAGCCACCCTGTTACAAGGTTCTTATTCCATGCTCATCACTGGAGTATTTGAGCATCTTCCAGTAATATACTAAGCAATGTGACTCACTTCTGTCTCCTATTTGTTCTCTCCTCCTCTCCCCAGGGGAAGTTGTATGTTCAGTGGGGTGTTTTGTTGTGGATTTTACTTAATATTCCGCTCCCTCCCCCGAGCGTTCTGCGTCCTTGCTCAGGGCCGACCTGCAACATTTTGGCACCTGAGGCGGGGAGCTCAAATGACACCCTCATACCCCGTTGCTTGGGCCAAAACTTTGAAAGGTCTCAATTCTGCCCTCTTCCTGTTCTACTCCTCTCATAGTACTGCTCTGCTACCTATCCCAATAAAGGAGAACTAACAACTTAAAATGCCTTGTTCAAAAATGTTAAGTAACACTTAACTTTCAAACGTCTGAACAGCAAATGTAACTTTTCTTGTCTGCATAGTAAACACTGGCATTTTTATCTGTTTGAATAATCAAAGTGGTGCTCTCCGTGCCTTCTTGGTTGCAAAGATTTGAACTGCTTCCTGAAGGTCCACAGTCTGGGCCAGCTCATGCTCTATTGAGATGGTTGCAAGGCCGACCAGCCTCTCCTGTGTCATTGTGGAGCGTAGATGTGTTTTTATGAACTTTAGCTTGGAGAAGCTGCGTTCTCCACTGGCAACTGTTACAGGAAGTGTTAGAAGTATGCGCAGAGCAACAAAAGCATTTGGAAAGAGGGTGGTCATCTTATTTGTGCACATAGATTCCAGAACAGCCTTTGGAGTTGATCCTGCTGAAATGTATCTTGAAAGGGCTTTCAGTTCATCACCTAAATCACTCGCATCTATATCACGCATGTCATCATGTGTCAACGCTGTCTCTAGTGCCCTGCATTGCTGGTGTAGATCTTCTTCAGATATAGTAAGGAGTTTTGGAATATCATGCAATATCCCAAATATACTGCTGTGTTCCATGAGCTTCAACTGACTGTATTGAACAATCTAGCACCTGTTTAAAGAATTCAACTTTGAATTGTTGTTTGGGGTCTCTTATGGGATTATCCTGTGCCTCGTAATCAAAATGTCTTTTTCTTCGGTGACTCTTGTGTTCTTGAATGGGTGGGAAAATAGCTTCAGTGTGAAGTTCCTCTGCCAAGTTCTGCGCATTCTTCAGAATGTTTTGAAATCCCTCATCTGACTGGTAAGACTGTAGGTATGACTTTGCTTTGTCCAGTTGTTCCATTGCTCCAGATATATCAAGGTCAACACCTTGGAGTTTCTTGCTTACAACATTTATTTCAAACAGTATGTCATGCCACAACACTAAGCCACACAGAAATTTGAAGTTATGTATGTTTCTGGTGATTCCATTTCCCCCTGCCACTGTTCTCCCATGAACAGTTCCTGTCATAGCATTATCCTCCATAATGGCAACTATGGCATCATCTATCTTCCCAATTTGGTGTTTGATAAGCTTTATTGCCTCCATTCGACTTTCTCATCGTGTGACACTCAGTGGTTTCAGTGTCAGAGAGGATGTTCCCAGATGTTGCTTCAAAATTTGCCATTGATGAGTTGATGCAGAGAAAAATACATAGATGCTTTGAATTACATTAAAAAATTCAGCAGCCTCCCTAGAAGCTGATGCTGCCTCACTGACCACCAAGTTCAGTGAATGAGAACTGCATGGGACAAAAAAAGCTTGAGAGTTTAACTCTCGGATCCGTGTCTGCACTCCTCTGTTCTTTCCTCTCATGTTGGCACCATTGTCGTAGCCCTGACCTCTCATGTCAGCTATCGCAATTCCCATATCTTCCAGCTTTTTAAGAAGCACATTTGTCAAATGTGACATCAATGTCAATAAATTCTAGAAAATGCTCTCTGACAGTCACCATTGCAGGGACATTTTCACTCGGTTCTGTTGTTGTTACAAAACGCACCATTAATGTCATTTTTCTGTATGGCTGATGTCAGGTGTACAGTCCAGAATAACAGAGTAATATCTTGCTGACTTCAGATCTGCCACAATCTTCTATTTGACTTTTGTTGCCAGTAACTGGATGATCTCATTTTGAATTGTTTTTCCAAGGTAGTGGTGTGTGTACATTTCTTGGGTGGTGACTCTTCTTAGATGCTCCTGGAGTACAGCATCAAACTCAGGCATCAGCTCCACAATTTTAAGGAAGTTTCCTTTCTTTGGCACACACAGCTGATCTGAAGTGCCACGCAGTGCTAGGTTTTGGGTAGCAAGCATTCTCACAATGGCAATGAGCCTTTTCAGAACATTTTGACAGTAAAGAGACTCTGATGCAATCTTCTCTTGATGCTGATCATCTATGATGGCCTTTAACCTTAGTCTCATCTCAAGCTCTTTCCACCTATGGAATGCTATCTGGTGATTTCCACCTATGGAATGCTATCTGGTGCTATCTTCTTATGGCATGCCAGATTTCTAGCCAGATTTTTCCAGTCCTTTGTTCCTGTAGAACCCAATGTGGCTGGAACATTAGACTGGAAGAGTTTGCAACAACAACAACAAAAAAATGCAGTATTCTGGGTTTTGGAGTACATAAGCTATGGCCTGTCCACTTTGTCCCCATTGGGGATTTCACACCAGTAATGTGTGGGATGGAAACTTCTATTTCCATTGTCTTTGGGGAACGTGAAGTTTTTCACTTGCTGTGGCCCATGCAGTCCCTCAGGCTACTGCTCAAGTGGGTACACAGACCTGGATCATCTAGACTTAAGGAACTAAACTCAGCAGCAGCTGTTTCTTGCACCTCCACCACACTCTTCTCTGATCTACACTTTTCTTCAGGACTGTGCCTGGTTACATCCATTTGAGATGGAGATATGGATGCTGCAGTAGCTGCCAGGTCACCTGCCCTCTGACTAACTGGAAGATCAGGCATCTCCTCACCACTCACATCCTCACTGAGGCCAGAAGGCTCACCCGGAACATCTGTGTCTGTGTATCTCAGGAGAGCTCCTTTCTGCTTAGATAGAAAAACTTCCTTTGCTTTCTTTCTTTTTCTGAATGCTGCCCCAGAGGGGCGTTTTCTTCCTTCACTCCTGACTGCTGTTCTGTGCCAGCGATAGTGGCTCTCAACGCTCAGTTGAAGGGGACAAATAAGCAGGCTGGTAGCAGGGCCTGAGTGAGGGAAGATATCAGCGTCTTAAGGGCCTAACTGGCTCCTACTACTTCAGTTGACTGCCTGTTCTCCTCAAGTGGGTTCAGGGAAGCAGCAGGAAACCGGAAGCTCCCTGAGAAGCTGGTGTTAACAGTCCAGGCTCCTGGGGGTGCTCGAGAGGTACATAAGAGGCTCCTCCTCCTCTTTTTCCCTGCAGCTCCTGCTGCTTTCTGTTATTCCCGCTCCCTTTTTCTCCTGCCTCCCTGTTATGTCTCTTGTGCCCTCCTTCCTCCAGCACAGCACTCCACCATCTCTGTGCATCTCGAGCAGAGAGAATTCACCAGCAGCAGACACAATTTTCTACACTCTGGGTCCTAGTGGCCTCCCCCCCTGCCGCCGCCAGTCTGGCACCTGAGGCGGCCGCCTCAGTTCGCCTCATGGTAAGGCCAGCCCTGTCCTTGCGCCTCCCCACTTCCTGCCAGCCTCCTGCACACTGTGAAACAGCTGTTCGCGGCGGGCGGGTGGCGCGGGGAGAGAGGGGGAGGCACTGATCTGCGGTGCCTACCAATGGAAGGGAGGCAGTGGGGGAGGGAGGGAATTTGGCTGCCAGTGGGTGCTAAGCACCCACCATTTTTTCCCCATGGGCACTCCAGCCTCGGAGCACCCACGGAGTCGGCACCTATGGTCCCACACCAGATCTAAGGCTCAGTGTCTGGTTACCAGTGATTTCAGCTCTAGCGATGATTGAACAGTACAGCGGAGAGTCAAATGCTGTCTAGGACTCTCACCGTTCTTTCACTGGGATCTGACCTCTCTACCCCCTGCTTAGCAAGTGAGCTTCAGTTTAGGGGAAACTCCTCAATCAGTCAAGCCTGGGTAAGTACCGTTCTGCTCATACAATCAGGATAACATTTCATTACCCCTCCACTCAAATTTAAAAATATTATTAAAGCAGATGTTAAAAAAATTATATAATACACAGCTTAAGAAAAGAGTGTCTGTACAAGTGATTTGTAACCCAACACCAGCCAAAATTGAGCACTTTGGCAAAGCAGCGCCCTCTACTGAATACGTAGGCAGAGTAGGTATGTTTATGCAAATACCATGTGTTCCTGGAGTCCTTTCCCCAAGCTCATTCAGACCCTGCTTACACATGATTTTCATCCCCAAAGTGTAGCTGATCTTTTAGATACCCTGGGCTCAGGCCATTGAGTACCTTGAAGATAAGCACAGAGAACTTCAGTGCTCTCTGGAAAGCCAGCATAGGGACAGTTTTGATATCTTCACAGCAGCTGGTGTTGCTGAGGAGATGTGTTGCAGAATTGTGTACCAGCAGAAGTTTTCTAAGTGCTAAGGGCTTCATGTCTGGTTATAGCCTACTGCTGTAATCATGTCAAGAGCTGACAAAAGCATGAGTAACTAAGGACAGGTCATCATCCAGGTGGATGGGACTGAGTCTCATAGCCAACAGGAGATGATGGAGAGCATTACTCATGGATGCTGCTATGTGAGAGCTTCTTGTGGGCACAGGGAGCATCCTCCAGCTCAGCTCCATCTTTTCTGCTTGCATTCCTGGTTCATAACTCATGGGTTTTTGGGGGAGGGAGGACCTGGACAAGAAGTAGGAGATAGTTCTGAGTGTAGGTGTGGGCATGAAGCAGAGCTGCAGGCCAAATGTGGGTGGAGGAGATGGGGATGGTAAAGAGAGAGGATCAGGGAGGAGGTGGGTGGTTAGCAAAAGGGGAGCAGAGAGGTAGGCCAGGGTGATGAGCTTGGAACATATGGACAAGAAGTTTCCCCTTGAAGATTTGTCTCCATTTTTTCTAACCTGGGTATTGACTTTGAACCTGAACTCTCCTTCTCCTCCTAAACCTCCTCTTGCTGCAAATCTGCCTGTCGGCAATGGCATCATTATCCTTCTCTGCCACTGTTTGTACTCAGCCTGTGCTGAAACACTCCCTCAGGCCTCCATCTCCTCTCCCCTTGACTCTGTGGGTCTCATCAGTGCAGGAGGATGGGAACATATCAGTGGGGAGTGATTCGAGTGGGAATAGCGGTGCTGATGATCTCTGAGGACCTAACAAAAATCACATTACACTTGCACAAGGGGAACAGCTGAGATGCGGTGAAGTCAGCTCCCAAACAGGTGCATGCGAAGAGCAGGGTAAGGAGATGGAGGGAGTGGGAAAGAGAAAGATCAGGAGTGAGGTGAGGGGCAGAGGGAGATGTGGGCCAGCGTGATCATGCGATACAGTGATCAGGGCTTTTACTGCCTAATTTATTGCAGGCCTGGAACCAGATTCTGATCTGGCACTGGTGTAAATCTGGAGTTATTCTAAAGTGAGATCTGGAGTCATACTGGATTTACGCTACAGTGTCAGTGAGAACAGAATCTCAAAACTCACTGCCCATAACCCAAACCCTACAGTATCCACTCCCCACAGCTCACACAGGATGCTCTGTCTCTCCCAGGTGGACGGGGTGTCCCACAACCTGCCTGTGATCGTGGCCAATGGGCGGCTCCGGGCATATCAGCACGGCGGGAACGTACTGGTGCAGACTGACTTTGGCCTCACTGTGAGCTACGACCTGGTTTACCAGGCCAGAGTCACCATCCCAGGGACCTACCAGGGCCAGACTTGTGGCCTGTGCGGGAACTACAATGGACGGGAAGATGAGGAGTTCCTGCTCCCCAATGGCAGGACAGCCCCTGATGTGGCAGCATTTGGCTCTGCTTGGGAAGTCGAGATCCCAGGAGCATCCTGTACAGACAGATGTGCTGGAAACAGCTGTCCAGTTTGCGAAGAGAAGAAGAAGGACGTCTTCAAAGGGCGCAACTACTGTGGGCTGCTCACAGACCCTGAGGGCCCCTTCGCGGCCTGCCACGGCGCAGTCAGCCCCAGCGTGTATCAGAACAACTGTCTGTATGATGTGTGCCTGGGAAACGGGGACTCCCAGGTCCTGTGCCAGAGCATCCACAGCTACGTGACGGCCTGCCAAGAGGCCAAGGTCACCATCCAGCCCTGGAGGAGCGCCTCCTTCTGCCGTAAGTGCTGTGATGCTGATGGAGCTCTGGGACACACTGGGGAGGGTCATAATTTCAAGGCATCTCATTCCAAACCTCTGGGTTTCTTCAGAAACTCCTCTGGATGGAAACTAAACTTAAATAAGTGTCCTCGTCCTCTCCTCCCAGCCCAGCTCTCTTCCCCTTCATGTCTCTGTACCTCTGGTTCATGGTGTGAGATCTTTCCTGCCCTAAATTAATTCTCTCTCTATTTAAGCTCTGACCTGCCCAGCCAACAGCCACTATGAGGTCTGTGCCGACCTCTGCACCACCACCTGCAGTGGAGACATCATGGACTGCCCGGAGACCTGTGCTGAAGGCTGCCAGTGTGACAAGGGCTTCTTCTTCGATGGCCAGGGCTGTGTGACTCTGGAGAGCTGTGGGTGCTTCGAGCATGGGAGATACTACAAGGTACCTCCCCAAGCAGTCTGGGTCTGATCTAATTTTTGCTCTATCCACATCTTAATCCCTACACTAGCCAGGAATAGGGTTAGCTAGAGTGGATCAGAGCTTTGGCCTATCCGGCCTGGCACCCCACTCTGCTAGTACCCAATGCCCAAAGCACCAAGAAAGGCAAGATTATTTAATTCCCTTTGTCTGTTGTAGGGAAACTGAGGCACAGAGAGAGGCAGTGACTTGCTCACGGCCACATAGTGAGTCACGAACAGATGGGTGGTTGAAACCTAGGCACTATTTCTGGCCCTTGGCTCAGTGCTGAGCCCATGAGACAGCCTTTCTCTTTAACATTAAGAGCAAATAATATGACAACAGAACAGACATTTTCACACACATCACCACACATTTCTGGGTTTAGCACTGTCACGGAGTCATTGGGCGATGCTCTGGAACTACTCTATACAAAGCCAGTCAGGACTCTGGGGGAGACTCCTCTCTCTGAGCTACACTGTCTCCAGGGCAAGAAGCTTGCACAGCTTTGACCTTCCTGGGTCTGACCTGGGAGCATTCAGCATCCCCTTCCACACTGTGTGCTTCCTGCAGCGAGTCTGCCAAGGCAGGGCTCCTGGGGAAGCCAGAGAGCCCTGCACCCCAACTCCACAGTCAGACGTGACTCTCAGCCAGGCGGTAAAACAGAAGGTTTAGTAGTAGACAGGAATACAGTATAGAACAGAACTTGCTATTACGGACATCAGTGACTTTCAGCCAAGTGCATCTTGGAAATCCTGGGCCAGACGCCGTGGGTTCCCCCTCTTCCAGTCCCCCCACGCAGACTGCCAATCTCCAGTTACCCGACCTCCTATGCCCCCCTTGATGCTCCTCCTCCTTCTCTTTGTCTTGCTCCCTGGGCAAAAGGTGTCAGCTGATCGCATCCCCACTCCTGGGTCTCAGGTAACACAGGTGCAAATAGCTGGGCAGTCTCACCTGCCCTGAGGGCCTCAGCAAAATCACACACCCAATTCCCACCACCTAAGTATTCATGCAGTACACAGGGAAACTAAGGTACACACAGTATTAGTATAGGACGCTAAGAATCACATGCAACATAAGAAGATGAATAAAACCCCACTTCATCACAAGCACTGCCAGGAATTATTATAAATAATCTTTTCTTCATTACATTGTGTTATTTCCCCTTTTCCAAACGTCCCCTCAGCCCAGAGAGATCATCCTGACGAACAAATGCCAGCAGAGCTGCACCTGCGTTCCTGCCCGAGGGGTGACCTGCAAAGCCCACAACTGCACCAGAGAAGAAACCTGCCAGATGAGAGCCGGTATCATGGGCTGCATCAGCAAAGGTGAAGGAGAGTCACTGATTGAAATATGCCCCGAGGGGTTACTGTGGGAGGAATAACTGAGGTAGGGATGGGAGAAACCAGTTTACCACAGATTATTTATTAAGCTTATTTTTCCTCAAGAAATACCCTTCTGCTAACTAACCAGCCTGATCCTGCTTAGCTAATCATAGACAGAGATAGCCAGTTTGCAATTCAGCAAGAAGTTTCATTGTTACAGAGGTTCCCAGGGTGCAACCTGGACTGTGGGACTGCTGAGCCCTCTGTCCAACCTGGGGCATAAGCGCTGACTCCATGGGTGTTCTGGGGCTGGAGCACCCACGGGGAAAAATTAGTGGGTGCTCTGCACCCACTGGCAGCCAAGCTCCCCTCACTCCCCACCCCACCTCAGCCTCCTCCTCCCCTGAGCGCGCCGCCTCCCTGCTCCTCCGCCTAACTCCCAGCACTTCCTGCCCAGCTGCCGCCAAACAGCTGTTCGGCTGTGTAGCAAGCTCCGGGAGGGAGGGGGAGGAGGAGGAACGTGGCACGCTCAGGGGAGGAGGTGGGGAAGAGGCAGGGCCAGGGCGGGAATTTGGGGAAGGGGTTGGAATGGGGGCGGGCAGGGGTGGAAAGGGGCAGGACAGGGGCAGGGCCTCATGGAATGGGTGGAGTGGGGGCGGGGCTGGGGCTGGGGGTGAAAATTGAGCACTCAGGGGAAAGTGGGGAAGTCGGTGCCTATGACCTGAGGTATCCCTCTCACTGTGATGCTGTTGGGAAGCTACAACCTCTGGCAGGTACTACACTTACACAGACATCTACAGGCAGGGACACGCCCAACTGAGTTACATGAATGCTTCTCCTAGCCTTTCATGAACCAACAATAGGGAGGCTTCAGCCAATTCCCCCCAGCTCCCCAGCCTTGCACCTAGGATGACCAGATGTCCTGATTTTATAGGGACAGTCCCAATATTTGGGGCTTTTTCTTATATAGACTCCTATTACTCCCCACCCCCATTCCGATTTTTCACACTTGCTGTCTGGTTACCCTACTTTTGCCCCAGAACAGTACCATCTTGCCTTGGTCAGAAGCCTGACCAGTGTAAGTTCATTTCCCAGTCTGTCCCTCCTTTGATGTGGAGAGGACACACACTAGCCTTTATAAACTGAGCTGGTGGACTTCAGAGTGAAGCAGCACAAGAACTGAATTGTGGGGAGTTAGGAGGGGAGGGATATCTCTGAGATGAACTTTTCCTCCCACGGGAGTCACAGGCGCTTAGCACCTCTTAGCATTTGACCATTAGCACCTGCATCTCTCACTGATTTATGGACTGAATTCCCTCTGCCAATGGAATCACTGGGAGTTAGCCGATGACAGGGGTGCTGGAACAGTTTTTACAGTGGGGATGCTGAGAGCCATTGAACCAAACTGTAAACGTTACATACACTGGAATCCACTTCAAGCCAGGAGGTGCAGCAGCACCCCCAGCACTCCTAGTTCCAGCACCTATGGCTAATGACTTCCGTGCCATAGCAATGCGTTATTGAGGGTGTGCCGCACTTTGCTGGATCAGAGCCATAGGCATTTGTGCATATGCATAACTTTAAGCATGTGTGTAGCCTCACTGATTTCAACTGAACTCACTTGATTAAGTGTTTCGATAGAGTGGAACCAGAGCTTCCAGCAAACCAAGTGTTGTTGAGTATCCCGGACTTCCCAACTTCTCAGTGTCCTCTGGCTAGCTCAGCTGGTTCTGTGTGAATGCTGTGCCCATGACGAGGCTGGATCTCCCAACCTAGACACTGGACTTGAGTTGCCTACCCTGTTGATAGAACTGGGTTTTCTCCTTTCAGATCCCTGCAAAACCCTGAAATGCCGGATCAAGGAGAGATGCAAAATTGAAGATAGCCAAGAGGCATGTGTTCCTGCCTACACTGGAATCTGCCTGGGCTCAGGGGATGCACAGTATCAAACTTTTGATGGCCTGAAGTTTGACTTGCAGGGCACCTGTAAGCACACCATCACTAAATACTGTGGCAGTGACCCTACCCTGGAGTCCTTCACCGTTTATGAGAAGAATGACAAAAGGGGGAACCAGGATATCTCCTTTTGGCAGGTGACCAATATCTACGTCTATGGGTACAGCATCTCCATCTACAAGAGGGAAGTTGGCAAAGTCCGGGTGAGTTTCCCAGCTCAGGGCTCTGTGCCTTTTCTACTTATAACAAACAGTATTTTTTGTGTAGTATCTCTCACACAAATGGAATCCTAGATACAGGCGACATGAGCTGAATGTATCATATGGGCAATACAAGTACATAAATGGAACTCGTCTTGTGTGTTTAACATGGTTGTGATAGATAGATAGATAGATAGATAGATAGATAGATAGATAGATAATTATGCAGACAAATAGAAACTGGTAGATATCATAACTAGATAGATACTGTGTTTATTCAGGGAAAGTCACATTGATTTCAGTGATTCTTTTACATGCCACTGGTTAAAGTGACAATGATTTACAGCTGAAATGAGTGGCAAGGTGACAGCTGGAATAAGAACAAGTGATGATGAAAGAGCAATAACACCTATCATACCTCCCCCGTCCTCTCTGTCTCTAGCTGAACAGTGTGATCACCAGTCTCCCAGTGATGCTGAAAGACGGTAAAATCAGACTGTACCAGAAAGACCTCAGCACCGTCCTGCAGACGGACTTCGGCCTCCAGATCACATATGACAAAAATTGGCATGTAGTGATCACCCTCCCCAGCAGCTATTATGGGGCCACGTGCGGCCTATGTGGGAACTTCAACCAGAATCCAGAAGATGACATGACATCATCCAATGGCACCAGAGTCTCCTCCATCGTGGGCTGGGCTGCCAGTTGGAAAGTCCAAGACCGGGACCCCTTTTGCTGGGATTATTGCCAAGACTCTTGTCCAATGTGTGATGAGAGCAAGAGAGATCTGTATGGGGATGACAGTCACTGTGGGTTGATCAGTAAAGCACCGGGAGGGCCCTTCAGAGAGTGTCAGTCCTGGGTGAGCGCCGATGACTTCTTTGACAGCTGCATCTATGACATGTGTCTGAATGAGGGGGACAAGAGCATTCTGTGTGAGGAGCTGGAGGCCTATGCAAATGCCTGCAGGAAGCATGGGGTCATTGTTGATGACTGGAGGACGCCATCCAGTTGTGGTGAGTCTGGCATCTTGGTTTCTTATTGACCGTGGTAGCAGTAGTCAATCTGTTTATCTTGTTGATGAGCATGGGGATGGAAATATCCAGGATCCCTGGGGTACTGGGGTCAGCACTGACTCTTAAGGTAGAGCTCCCTCTAGCAGTCATTGGGCCAAGAGCTCACCCGCCTGGCCCTCTTAGTTAATGAGATCTAAAACAATCACTGATTCAGGTGGCTAGGGTACATGTACACAGCAGCTGGGAGGCATAATTCTCAGCTCAGGTGGACATTCACAAACTCACTCGGCTTGAGATAGATATCTAAAAATATCAGTGTGGATGCAAAGTCACAGGTGACAGTGTAGGCTAGCTGCCCAAGTCTCCTGTGTATATATACCCTATCAGTGTGATGTATCTAGCAAGCTGCCAATGGTGGAGTTCAGTGTTTCTCAGTGTCCATGGAGCATAGGGGGCTGTGGAACCTTTTGGTGGTCTTCAGAGTGAAGCAGCTACAGACAACTGTGGAGTTAAGAAGGGAGGCAGCTCCATGAGATGTTCTTCTCCCAGTGAAAGGCATGGGATCTGTAGGTGCTTAAACCTCTCAGAATTTGACTCTTAGCACCTGCAGCCCTTGCTGACTTATGGACTGAAATCCTATTCCTACTGGAGTCAATGGGGATTCGCCAATGAATTCAGTGCCACAGAAACAGCTAATTGAGGGTGCTCAATGTGTTGCTGGATCAGAGACATATGCACTTAGGCACATGAATAACTTTAAGCGTGTGAGTAGCCTCATTGATTTCAATGGAACTACTCACATGGTTAAGTTCTTTGCTGGATTGGGACTTGCAGCAAGCCAGGTTCTGTTGACTATCATGGACTTGCCACCCACTCAGCATGCAATGGGTGTCTAAGCTGGTTCTGCGTGAAGGTTGTGCTCATGACCAGTCTGGCTCTCCCATGCTATTATTATTGTTATTAATCGATAACCCACAGCTTTGCCACTGACGTTTATTGTTTGAAGGCAAGTCTAAATATAGGTGGGCAAGTGTTTGTGTTGTGTTGAGAAATTTTGGAAGGTGGTGAAAGAGGAGCGTGTGCTGTGATGAGGAGCTATGTGTTTGGGGTTATCATGTTCTGACTGTGTTGTTGTGTTGGTGGTTGTGTTAATTTGTATCGGGGGACTGGGCTGAAGAATTTTGTGTTGAATTATGTGGGTGACAAATGAGGGGTATGTGTCTGGGGGATCATGTTTGGGGATTTTGTGTTGATTTGTTTGGGCATGTGGACTGCGGTGGAGAGTTTGTGTTAAGTTGTACAGGTGGTGAATCAATCTTTAAAGAACTGTGGGGCAGTTCCCTTATATTGCTGACTCATTTCAACCAATGAAATTGTTGAATACAAACTAGGCATAGCGTAAGGGTGGTGATTGGTTGAGATACCTCTAACTCACAATGGTCTAGGAGTCTTGGCATGGCATAGCTACATGCCTTACTGCTTTATTATATATAAATTATTATTATTATTTTATTTATACTACTGTAGCACTTAGGAGCTTAGATACTGGACTTGAGTTCCCTGCCATGTTGATATGACCAAGAGTTTTTCTTTCAGATGTCTGCGAAGCTCTGAAATGCCGGACCAAAGAGACATGCCGGACTGAGGATGGCCACACAGCGTGTATTCCTGACTACAAGGGAACCTGCTTGGGCTCAGGGGACATGCACTACCAAACTTTTGATGGTCTGAAGTTTGACTTCCAGGGCACCTGCACCTACACCCTGGCCAAATACTGTGGGAGCGACGCCACCCTGGAGCCTTTCACCATTGATGAGAAGAATGACAATAGGGGGAGCCAGGATATCTCCTTTCTGCGGGTGACCAACATCTACATCTATGGGTACAACATCTCCATCTACAAGAGGGAAGTTGGCAAAGTCCGGGTGAGTCTCCCAGCTCAGGGCTCTGGCACTTTTTGACTTACAAGGCACAGTACTTTTGTGTAGTGTCTCACACAAACAGAATCCCAGACAGATGCCGTCAGCTGAATATGTCATGTGGGCAATACAAGTACATAAATAAATCTGATCTGTATGATCTGTATGTTTGAAAAACTTAGATAGATAGATAGATAGATAGATAGATAGATAGATAGATAGATAGATAGATAGCAAAAACAAGACTTTGTGGCTAGATCGAAAGATATTTCAGATAGGTAGAATCTATATAGATATATAGGGATTTCTGGAAACAGATACCTTAGGTAGATAGTGAAGCTAGGTAAATACTGTGTTTATTCCAGGACTTTGGATTGATTTCAGTTGTTAGGAATGGGTAAACAGTGATTTAGGATTTGACCAATATTTTACTTGCTGCTGGTTAGAGTGACAATGAATAAAAGCCAAAATGAATGGTGAGGCTACATTTGGAGTAAGAGCAAGTGAGGATGAAAGAAGAATAATGCCCATCGTGTTCCTCCCCTCCTGTCTTATCACTAGCTAAACGGTGTGATCACCAGTCTCCCGGTGATGCTGAAAGACGGTAAAATCAGACTGTACCAGAAAGGCCTCAGCACCGTTATGCAGACGGACGTTGGTCTCCAAGTGGGGTACAACAAGAACTGGCATCTGGAAATCACCCTCCTCAGCAGCTATTATGGTGCCATGTGCGGTCTTTGTGGGAACTTCAACCAGAACCCAGAAGACGACATGATGTCCTCCAACGGCATCAAAATCTCCTCCATCATGGGCTGGGCTGCCAGTTGGAAAGTCCAAGACCGGGACCCCTTTTGCTGGGATTATTGCCAAGACACTTGCCCAATGTGTGATGAGAACAAGAGAGATCTGTATGGGGATGACAGTCACTGTGGGGTGATCAGTAAAGCACCGGGAGGGCCCTTCAGAGAGTGTCACTCCAGGGTGAGCCCCGACGACGCATTTGACAACTGTATTTATGACGTGTGTCTGAATGAGGGGAACAAGACCATTCTGTGTGAGGCGCTGGAGGCCTACGCAGACACCTGCAGGCACCATGGAGTCACTGTTTATGACTGGAGAACACCGTCCAGTTGTGATGAATCTGGAGGTTGGTATTCTGTCGAAACAGGTGACAATGGGACTAATTCGACACTTTACCCTGTTGATGGAGGGGATGGTGAATGACCTGGGCATGGGGATGGGAATATCCAGGTTCGTGGGGCATTGGGGTCTGCACTGATTCTTAGGGTAGAGCTCCCCCTATTCTGCAGGGTTTCCTCTGTTTGGTTAAGTGTACCCTAGTAGTCTCCTCTTGAAGAGCTCACAAGCCTGAAAGAATGCAGAAAACAGTGGATGAGAAGTTGGATATGAGTCAACAGTGTGCCCTTCTTGCCAAGAAGGCCAATGGCATTTTGGGATGTATAAGTAGGGGCATTGCCAGCAGATCGAGGGACGTGATCATTCCCCTCTATTTGACATTGGTGAGGCCTCATCTAGAGTACTGTGTCCAGTTTTGGGCCCCACACTACAAGAAAGATGTGAAAAAAATTGGAAAACATCCAGCGGAGAGCAACAAAAATGGTTAGGGGACTAGAACACATGAGTTATGAGGAGAGGCTGAGGGAATTGGGATTGTTTAGTCTGCAAGAAGAGAAGAATGAGGGGGGATTTGATAACTGCTTTCAACTACCTGAAAGGGGGTTCCAAAGAGGATGGCTCTAGACTGTTCTCAGTGGTAGCAGATGACAGAATGAGGAGTAATGGTCTTAAGTTGCAGTGGGGGAGGTTTAGGTTGGATATTAGGAGAAACTTTTTCACTAGGAAGGTGGTGAAGCACTGGAATGTGTTACCTAGGGAGGTGGTGGAATCTCCTTCCTTAGAAGTTTTTAAGGTCAGGTTTGACAAAGCCCTTGCTGGGATGATTTAGTTGGGGATAGGTCCTGCTTTGAGCAGGGAGTTGGACTAGATGACCTCCTGAGGTCCCTTTCAACCCTGATATTCTATGTTTCAACCCCCTGCTCAAAGCAGGACCAATCCCCAATATTGCCCCAGAACCCTAAATGGTCCCCTCAAGGACTGAACTCACAACCCTGGGTTTAGCAGGCGAATGCTCAAACCACTGAGCTATCCCTCCCGCCGAAACAACTGTGGCCCAAACGGGGCTTGAACCCATGACCTTGGCGTTATTAGCACCACGCTCTAACCAGGTGAGCTAACTAGCCATGTGATTATCTATGTGATGTTGAGTATCTTCAGAATGCCTTGGTTGGTTCAGTTGGTTCTGCATGAATGCTGTGCTCATGGCAGATCTTGCTCCCCGGCCTAGACATTTGACTTGAGTCCCCCACTCTGTTGATGTGACTGGGCTTTCTCCTTTCAGAAACCTGCAAATCCCTGAAATGCCGGACCAAGGAGACGTGCAAGACAGAGGATGGCCATGTGACATGTGTTCCCGACTACGTGGGAACTTGCTGGGGCTGGGGGGACCCACATTATCACACCTTTGATGGCCTGAAGTTTGACTTCCAGGGCACCTGCACCTACACCATCGCCAAGTACTGTGGCCACGACCACTCCCTGGAACCCTTTACCATCGATGAGAAGAATGATAACAGGGGCAGCCAGGCCATCTCCTTTCTGCGAGTGACTAACATCTATGTCTATGGGTACAACATCTCCGTCTACAAGAGGGAAGTTGGCAAAATCCGGGTAAGTCTCCAGTTTCAGGACTGCACCTTTTGGACTTATAACACACAGTGATTTGGCATAATGTCTATCCCACAGAAATGGTATCCTAGAATCAGGAGATGTGAGAGAGAAAGACACAGGCAAATGGGAATGTTTTCGGGTGACGTTTCTAACCTTGACAAGGTGGGGCTGTTGTTTCAGGTGTTAGAAGATGCATGGGAGAAGGCTCTCCCTCTTATATAAGGGACAGAGAAATAAAGGAGTGTTCGATAGGTAGATACTGGAGGTGAAATCATGACTCCATTGAAATCAATGGGAGTAGGTGGCATAGATCACACGTCTCAGTAGAGGACTGAATTCTACATTTAGTTATGGTGCATGTGTCACAGTGTAAATTCAGGACTATATACTCCACAATATGCACAGCAGAATGGCCTGTCAGAAGTTTGCACAGAGATCAAAGGGAGAATATAGTGTCCACACCTGGAATACTGTGTGCTGTTCTGAATGCCCCATCTCAAAGAGTTATATTAGAATTGGAAAAGTTACAGAGAAGGGCAACAAAAATTATTAGAAATATGGAACAGCTTCCAAATGAGGAGTGATTAAAAAGACTGGGACTTTTCAGCGTGGAAAAGAGACGACTAAGGGGGGATATGATGGAGGTCTATAAAATTATGACTGGTGTGGAGAAAGTGAATAAGGAAGTGTTATTTATTCCTTCACATAACACAAGTACCAGAGGTCACCCAATGAAATTAATAGGCAGCAGGTTTAAAACAAACAAAAGGAAATACTTCTTCACACAGCACACAGTCAACCTGTGGAACTCATTGCCAGAGGATGATGGCCAAAACTGTAATGGGGTTCAAAAAAGAGATAGAAAAGTTCCTGGTGTATAGGTCCATCAATGACTATTAGCCAAGATGATCAGGAATGCAACCGCATGCTCTGGGTATCCCTAGTCTCTGACTACCAGAAGTTGGGAGTGAACGATGGGATGGTTCACTCAGTGATTGCCCTTTTCTTTTCATTCACTCTGAAGCACGTGGCATTGGCCACTGTGGAAAGAGAGGATATCTGGCTAGATGGACCATTGGATTGACTCAGTATGTCCGTTCTTCTGTTCTTAACCAGAGCTGGGCAATACTTTTCATCCAAAATATTTGTTTGGCGAAAAATGCAGATTCTGTGCACTGAAACCTTTCATGAATTTGCATCTGTTTCAACAACTTATTTTGGCTGAGGAAAAAAAATCTAAAAAAACTGAAAGGTTTTGTTTCAACATTTTTGAAATAAAACGTTTCAGTTTTTTAATTTGAAATGTTTCAGAGTAACAGCCCTGTTAGTCTGTATTCGCAAAAAGAAAAGGAGTACTTGTGGCACCTTAGAGACTAACCAATTTATTTGAGCATGAGCTTTCGTGAGCTACAGCTCACTTCATCGGATGCATACTGTGGAAACTGCAGAAGACATTATATACACAGAGACCATGAAACAATACCTCCTCCCACCCTACTCTCCTGCTGGTAATAGCTTATCTAAAGTGATCATCAAGTTGGGCCATTTCCAGCACAAATCCAGGTTTTCTCATCTTCCGCCGCCCCTCCCCCCCCACAAACTCACTCTCCTGCTGGTAGAGTGAGTTTGTGTGGGGGGGGGGCGGAGGGTGAGAAAACCTGGATTTGTGCTGGAAATGGCCCAACTTGATGATCACTTTAGATAAGCTATTACCAGCAGGAGAGTGGGGTGGGAGGAGGTATTGTTTCATGGTTTCTGTGTATATAATGTCTTCTGCATTTTCCACAGTATGCATCCGATGAAGTGAGCTGTAGCTCACAAAAGCTCATGCTCAAATAAATTGGTTGGTCTCTAAGGTGCCACAAGTACTCCTTTTAATTTGAAATGACGTTTTGTTTCAAAACTTCAAAACGTAGCCTTACTCATATGACTTGCATTCCATCCCTTTGATTATCTTTGTCACTCGCCTCTGGATCCTTTCCAGTTTCTCTACATCCTTCCTATACAGCAGTGACCAAAATTGGATGCAGTACTCCAGCTAAAGGCCTAACCAGTGCCAAGTAGAGCGATACTATCCCCGCCTGTGACTTGCATGCTATGCCTCTGTTAATGCAACCCAAAATTGCATTTGTACATGCCACGATTCACTGTTGCAAAAAAAGCAAACATTCTAGGATGTATTAGCAGAAGCATTATAAGCAAGACACAAGAAGTAATTATTTGGCCTTGTCTACAGTGGCAAGTTACTGCGCAGTAAAGCAGCTTTCTGCGATGTAACTCCCAAGCTGTACACACGGCCAAGCCACTTAGTGCGCAGAAACTCCTCAGCTGCAGCATTGCAAAAAAACCGCCTCGATGAGAGTCGTAAGCCTTAAAGCACAGCAGCTCCAGCGCTGTATTGGCAGTGTAAACACATTACAGCACAGAAAACAATCGATTGGCCTCTGGAAGTGTCCCATAATCCCTCAAGGGGCCGCTCTCCTCATTGATTTGAACTCGGCTGCCCTGGAGACATGCACCCCTCCCCTTACAAAGCTCCATTTCTGACAGCCCTTGCGTGCTGTGCTGAGCAAACCATTAATGTGGAATGCTCCTGCTGTTGAAGACAGAGGTGTATGTATGTGTGTGTGTGTGAGAGAGAGAGAGACAGACAGATTGTATGCAAAGAGCTGGGGAGGGAGGCAGGGGCTGATGTCAGGGATTTCCCCCTCCCCCTGCCTCAGGACTGGTTGCTTCCTGCTACTGTCTGAACTTACAAGACAGCATGCTGACACACTCTCTGTCCCCCAAAACACACTGTCCCCCCTCCACACACACACACACACTGCGTCTTCCCCAGTTCAGTTGAAAAGCTGCTGGCAACGTAGTAGGATGCCCATGAAACAATGGGATTGGGAAACCTGCATCATGTGACGCTGTGCCAGCTGCATGAGGCATTGCAAACCCTTCCCAAAGCACCCTCTGGCCAGTTGCACAGTGGGATAGCTACCACAATGCACTGCTCTCTTTGCCATTGCAAGAGCTGCTAATGTGGATGCGCTCCACTGTCCTGAGGAGCACAGTG
The DNA here is from genome assembly GCF_015237465.2 of Chelonia mydas. Classification (NCBI taxonomy): domain Eukaryota; kingdom Metazoa; phylum Chordata; order Testudines; family Cheloniidae; genus Chelonia; species Chelonia mydas. The sequence goes on from NC_051264.2 coordinate 13,730,316, forward strand.
TGGACACGCAACAGCGGTTTAATTCCAGCACTTTAATAAAAGTGGTATAACTTGTTGCGTAGAAACTTGCCAGTGTGGACATTCCCTTACACTCTACTCCACACTGATTAGGCCTCAACTGGAGTATTGTGTCCAGTTCTGGGCACCAAATTTCAGGAAAGATGTGGACAAATTGGAGAAAGCCCAGAGAAGAGCAACAAACGTGATTAAAGGTCTAGAAAACATTACCTATGAGGGAAGATTTAAAAAATTGGATCTGTTTAGTCTGGAGAAGAGAAGACTGAGAGGGGACATAACAGTTTTCAAGGATAATAAACGGTTGTTAGAAGGAGGAGGCAGATAAATTGTTCTCGTTAACATCTGAAGACAGGACAAGAAACAATGGGTTTCATAGAATCATAGAATCAGAGAATATCAGGGTTGGAAGGGACCTCAGGAGGTCATCTAGTCCAACCCCCTGCTCAAAGCAGGACTGATCCCCAATTAAATCATCCCAGCCAGGGCTTTGTCAAGCCTGACCTTAAAAACTTCTAAGGAAGGAGATTCCACCACCTCCCTAGGTAACGCATTCCCGTGCTTCACCACCCTCCTAGTGAAAAAGTTTTCCTAATATCCAACCTAAATCTCCCCCACTGCAACTTGAGACCATTACTCCTTGTTCTGTCATCTGCTACCACTGAGAACAGTCTAGAGCCATCCTCTTTGGAACCCCCTTTCAGGTAGTTGAAAGCAGCTATCAAATCCCCCCTCATTCCTCTCTTCCACAGAATAAACATCCCCAGTTCCCTCAGCCTCTCCTCATAAGTCATGTGTTCCAGTCCCCTAATCATTTTTGTTGCCCTCCGCTGGACTCTTTCCAATTTTTCCACATCCTTCTTGTAGTGTGGGGCCCAAAACTGGACACAGTACTCCAGATGAGGCCTCACCAGTGTCGAATAGAGGGGAACGATCACGTCCCTCGATCTGCTGGCAATGCCCCTACTTATACATCCCAAAATGCCATTGGCCTTCTTGGCAACAAGGGCACACTGTTGACTCATATCCAGCTTCTCGTCCACTGTAACCCCTAGGTCCTTTTCTGCAGAACTGCTGCCGAGTCATTCGGTCCCTAGTCTGTAGTGGTGCATCGGATTCTTCCGTCCTAAGTGCAGGACTCTGCACTTGTCCTTGTTGAACCTCCTCAGATTTCTTTTGGCCCAGTCCTCCAATTTGTCTAGGTCCCTCTGTATGCTATCCCTACCCTCCAGCGTATCTACCTCTCCTCCCAGTTTAGTGTCATCTGCAAACTTGCTGAGGGTGCAATCCACACCATCCTCCAGATCATTTAGGAAGATATTGAACAAAACCGGCCCCAGGACCGACCCTTGGGGCACTCCACTTGATACCGGCTGCCAACTAGACAAGCCATTGATCACTACCCATTGAGCCCAACAATCTAGCCAGTTTTCTATCCACCTTATAGTCCATTCATCCAGCCCATACTTCATTAACTTGCTGACAAGAATACTGTGGGAGACCGTGTCAAAAGCTTTGCTAAAGTCAAGGAACAACACGTCCACTGCTTTCCCTTCATCCACAGAGCCAGTTATCTCGTCATAGAAGGCAATTGGATTAGTCAAGCATGACTTGCCCTTGGTGAATCCATGCTGACTGTTCCTGATCACTTTCCTCTCCTCTAAGTGCTTCAGAATTGATTCCTTGAGGACATACTGCATGATTTTTCCAGGGACTGAGGTGAGGCTGACTGGCCTGTAGTTCCCAGGATCCTCCTTCTTCCCTTTTTTAAAGATGGGCACTACATTAGCCTTTTTTCAGTCGTCCGGGACTTCCCCCGATCGCCATGAGTTTTCAAAGATAATGGCCAATGGCTCTGCAATCACATCCGCCAGCTCCTTTAGCACTCTCGGATGCAATGCATCCGGCCCCATGGACTTGTGCATGTCCAGCTTTTCTAAATAGAGCCGAACCACTTCTTTCTCCACAGAGGACTGGTCCCCTCCTCCCCATGCTGTGCTACCCAGTGCAGCAGTCTGAGAGCTGACCTTGTTTGTGAAGACAGAGGCAAAAAAAGCATTGAGTACATTAGCTTTTTCCACATCCTCTGTCACTAGGTTGCCTCCCTCATTCAGTAAGGGGCCCACACTTTCCTTGACTTTCTTCTTGTTGCTAACATACCTGAAGAAACCCTTCTTGTTACTCTTAACATCTCTTGCTAGCTGCAACTCCAGGTGTGATTTGGCCTTCCTGATTTCACTCCTGCAAGCCCGAGCGATATTTTTATACTCATCCCTGGTCATTTATCCAATCTTCCACTTCTTGTAAGCTTCTTTTTTGTATTTAAGATCAGCAAGGATTTCACTGTTAAGCCAAGCTGGTCGCCTGCCATATTTACTATTCTTTCTACACATCGGGATGGTTTGTCCCTGTAACCTCAATAAGGATTCTTTAAAATACAGCCACCTCTCTTGGACTCCTTTCCCCCTAATGTTATTCTCCCAGGGGATCTTGCCCATCAGTTCCCTGAGGGAGTCAAAGTCTGCTTTTCTGAAGTCCAGGGTCCATATTCTGCTGCTTTGCTTTCTTCCTTGTGTCAGGATCCTGAACTCGACCATCTCATGGTCACTGCCTCCCAGGTTCCCATCCACTTTTGCTTCCCCTACTAATTCTTCCCGGTTTGTGAGCAGCAGGTCAAGAAGAGCTCTGCCCCTAGTTGGTTCTTCCAGCACTTGCACCAGGAAATTGTCCCCTACACTTTCCAAAAACTTCCTGGATTGTCTGTGCACCGCTGTATTGCTCTCCCAGCAGATATCAGGGTGATTGAAGTCTCCCATGAGAACCAGGGCCTGCGATCTAGTAACTTCCGTGAGTTGCCGGAAGAAAGCCTGGTCCACCTCATCCCCCTGGTCCGGTAGTCTATAGTAGACTCCCACCACGACATCACCCTTGTTGCTCACACTTCTAAACTTAATCCAGAGACTCAGGTTTTTCTGCAGTTTCATACTTGAGCTCTGAGCAGTCATTCTGCTCTCTTACATACAGTGCAACTCCCCCACCTTTTCTGCCCTGCCTGTCCTTCCTGAACAGTTTATATCCATCCATGAGAGTACTCCAGTCATGTGAGTTATCCCACCAAGTCTCTGTTATTCCAATAATATCATAATTCCTTGACTTTGCCAGGACTTCCAGTTCTCCCTGCTTGTTTCCCAGGCTTCATGCATTTGTGTATAGGCACTTGAGATAACCCGCTGATCGCCCCTCTTTCTCAGTATGAGGCAGGAGCCCTGCCCTCTCACGCGCTCCTGCTCGTGCTTCCTCCCGGTATCCCACTTCCCCACTTACCTCAGGGCTTTGGTCTCCTTCCCCCGGTGAACCTAGTTGAAAGCCCTCCTCACTAGGTTAGCCAGCCTGCTTGCGAAGATGCTCTTCCCTCTCTTCGTTAGGTGGAGCACGTCTCTGCCTAGCACTCCTCCTTCTTGTAACACCATCCCATGGTCAAAGAATCCGAAGCCTTCTCTCCGACACCACCTGCATAGCCATTCGTTGACTTCCACGATTCGACGGTCTCTACCCAGGCCTTTTCCTTCCACGGGGAGGATGGACGAGAACACCACTTGCACCTCAAACTCCTTTATCCTTCTTCCCAGAGCCACATAGTCTGCCGTGACCCGCTCAAGGTCGTTTTTGGCAGTATCATTGGTGCCCATGTGGAGAAGCAGGAAGGGATATCGATCCGAGGGCTTGATGAGTCTCAGCAGTGTCTCCGTCACATCGCGAATCTTAGCTCCTGGCAAGCAGCAGACTTCTCGGTTTTCCTGGTTGGGGCGGCAGATAGATGACTCAGGAGGAGAGGAGGAGGAGGAGGAGGAGGAGAGAGACCCTGAGGAGAGAGTCCCCGACCACCACCACCCGCCTCCTTCTCTTGGGAGCGGTGGTCGTGGATCCCCCAACCCTAGGACAGTGCATCTCATGCCTTCCAATTGGTGGAGTCTCCTTCTGCTTCCTTCCCTCAGACGTATCATCTGGTCCACTCTCCGCATTAGTACCTGTGGAGAGAACATGGAAACGGTTACTTACCTGTATCCGCGTTGCTGGTACATGGACGTTCCTCTTTTTTCTTCCGGAGGTCACATGATACCAAATTTCTTCACCATCCTCCTGTCCCTCATGTGCAGCCTGCTCTGAATCTTCAGAACCTTGTGCCCGTAGAAGCATATCCTGACGTCTGTCCAGGAAATCTTCAGTTTCTCTTATGCAACGCAGGGTCGATACCTGTTGCTCCAGACCTTGAACCTTCTCTTCCAATATGGAGACCAGCTTGCACTTTGTAGAGACAAACTCGCTTCTGTCCTGTGGAAGACAAACATAGCACATCCAGTGCAGGTCACAACAGCTGAACACCCCCCATCCATATTAAACAAGGGCGGTTTAGGTTGGACATTAGGAAAAACTTCCTAACTGTCAGGGTGGTTAAGAACCGGAATAAATTGCCTAGGGAGGTTGTGGAATCTCGTCATGAGAGATTTTTAAGAGCAGGTTAGACAAACACCTCTCAGGGATGATCTAGATAATACTTAGTCCTGCCATGAGTGCAGGGGATCGCATTAGATGACCTTCGAGGTCCCTTCTAGTCCTATGATTGTATAATTCTATGTGGGGGAAGCACTTTTGCCACACAGGACTTAAATAGCTAGTGTTGTCTCTGAAGTGTTATCCATGGGGTTTACAGCTCATGCTCTGATCCGCTTAGTATGGGCAGTGGAGTTTACACCATTGGGGGTCATCGTTTCAGGCTCTCTGCAGACTCAGGCAGATATTGCCGAACTAGTCACACTTGGGGCACATTTGGAAGGTTTTCCTTGCAGCCATAAAGGCCAAAAAATTATTTTAAACAAACAAACAAACAAACAAACAAACAATTCAATAAATAAATAAATAAATAAAATGAAATTGAAAGCTTAGATTCTGGAGATTCCCAATGTGTCATACAAATATATTAGATGGGTTGTATATTAGACACCTCTAGATAATCAGATATTGTAGGTAGATCCTGTGGGTGGGTAAATAATAGAGCTAGATAATGTGGACAGAGAGATCGGTGGGTGGGTCGATTGATTGATGGATGGATGGATGGATGGTTAGATTCTTTAGGTGACTAGTCATATAGCTAGGTAGTGTGGATGGGTAGATAGACATAGAGAATTCTGCAGACAGACAGATACTGTAGGTAGATATTGTAGATAGATAAGTGCTCTATACAGAATTCTAAAAATGGAGGGCCAGAAGGCACCTCCAGAGGTCATCTAAGTCCATCTCCCTGGGCTGAGGCAATATTAAGTATAGCGAGACCATCCTTGACAGGTGTTTGTCGAACCTGTTCTTTATATATTCAGGCCAACTCGCATTGATTTCACTGGTTCTTTCTGAGTAAGGAATGGGTAAAAAGTATGGCTATCAGTCAGGATGAACAGGGAAGGTGTCCTTGCCTCTGTTTGCCAGAAGCTGGGAATGAGTGACTGGGGATGAAGCACTTGATGATTCCCTGTTCTGTTCATTCCCGCTGGGGCACCTGGCATTGGCCACTGTCAGAAGACTGGATACTGGGCTATATGGAGCTTTGGTCTGACCCAGTATGGCCATTCTTATGTTCTTATGATGAAGGATGTGGCCCCCCGTATTGTACATGCCACTGGTTAGAGTGACAATGAGGTACAGTCGAAATGAGTGGTGAGGTGACATATGCAATAGGAACAAGTTAGGATGAAAGAGCAATAACACCCCATCCTGTCCTTGTCTGTAGCTAAACGGCGTGATCACCAATCTCCCAGTGACACTGTCAGATGGTAAAATCAGAGTGTACCAGAGCGGCTTCCGCGCCGTCCTGCAGACGGACTTTGGTCTCCGGGTGGCATACAACTGGGACTGGCATCTGGTGATCACCCTCCCCAGCAGTTATTATGGGGCCACGTGTGGCCTATGTGGGAACTTCAACCAGAACCCTGAAGATGACATGACGTCAGCCAGCGGTACCAGAGTCTCCTCCATCGTGGGCTGGGCTGCCAGTTGGAAAGTCCAAGACCGGGATCCCTTTTGCTGGGATTCCTGCCAAGAGAACTGCCTGACATGTGACGAGAGTACAAGGGAGCTGTACGGGGGCGACAGTCACTGTGGGTTGATCAGCAAAGCACCGGGAGGGCCCTTCAGAGAGTGTCACTCCAGAGTGAACTCCACTGAGTTCTTTGATAACTGCATCTATGACGTGTGTCTGAACAGGGGCGCTACAAAAATCTTGTGCCAGGCGCTGGAGGCCTACGCAGCAACCTGCAGAGACCACGGGGTCACCGTTTATGACTGGAGGATGCCATCTGGCTGTGGTGAGTCTGACAGCTGAGTGTCCTTACTGACACGGGCATGATCAGGCTAGTCAGTAGAGAAGCCTGGATGTTTTTCATTCCACCAGAGTTTTGAGGAAAAATGCCATTCTTGTCAAATTCCGAATGTTTAGAAAAAAGTTCATATTTTGAAAAAATGTAATTTCAAAAAGTGAGACAAAGCGTGTCAACAACATTTCAGGATGGAGCATTTTGATTATTCATTTTGAAATGACTTTTGACAACAAAATTAATTATTTTTAGATATATAAAACATTTTTTAAAAGTTTTATAAGGTTGAAACCAGACGTTAGTGTTTTGATTTTATCAAAATAAAACACTTTGATCGACCTCCAATAATGTCTGGGACAGGAATTTCATTTCCGTTCCCTTTTGGAACAGAAGAAAATCCAAACTCTTGGTATTTCCCATGAAATGGCAAATCTGGTTTCAGCTCTGTTCCAGTAGCCCATCTGATCACTCTGTCGGTGGAGGGGATGGTGAATGACCTGAGCACAGAGTTGTGAATGACTGGGTTTCTTGGGCATAGGGATCAACACTGACTCTGAGCACCATCTATTGAGCTCCCTACTCTGCTCCTTGCAGTACAACACCCCCTAGTGTCACCCTTGGGAACTGGGGTCAGCACTGATTCCAAGGAGTGAGCACCCCCTACTGAGCCTTCCACCCCACTCCCTGAAGCACAGTGCCCCCTAGTGCAACACTGGAGCATTGGAGTCAGCATGGACTCAAGTGGAGAGCACCTCCTAATCAGACCCGGCTCCTTTGTTTGCAGAACAGTGCCCCCTCGCTCCACACTGTGCCATTAAGGTCAGCACTACCTCAAGGGAGAGTACTCTTACTGAGCACGCCCTGCAGACCCTAAGTGTTCTTTATACCCGAGAGCTGACCCTGATGATTCACTCATGGCCTGTGAGATTTGGCTGCAGACATATATGGCCTTTTGGTTTCTGAATGCAGAAGTTAATTCCACCGTCCTTTTCCTTATGGCTGTTTCATGCTGGGTGGATAATGCACTGCGTGTAAGAATTTGTCTGTAGCTCTCACTGCGTTTAGGCAGGTTGTTTCATTCATTTCCTGTATTTTTAAATCTCCCCTTTCCAAACTTGTCCCAGCCCTGCCCTGCCCTGAGAACAGCCACTATGAGGCCTGTGGGAACGCCTGTCCCTCCAGCTGCTCTGACCGAACTGCCCCCTCCTCCTGCCGGGAGCCCTGCGTGGAGACCTGCCAGTGTAATGACGGTTACGTCCTCAGTGCTGACAAGTGCGTCCCCCTGGGGAGCTGCGGCTGTGACTACAACGGCCACTACTACAAACCCAGTGAGGAGTTCTGGGACGATGAGAACTGCCACTCTCGGTGCAGTTGTGACTCCAGCCTGGGCACAGTGGTTTGCAGAAAGACCAGTTGCAAGGCCAAAGAAAGATGCTCCGTGGTCAATGGGGTCCGTGGCTGCCATACGATCAGCTACTCCACCTGCATAGGTACTGGAGACCCTCACTACACCACCTTTGATGGGAAAAAGTATGATTTCATGGGTACCTGCATCTACCAGTTTGCAGCTCTCTGCTCCGAGGACCCCACACTCACCCCGTTCAATGTCAAAGTGGAGAACAACAACCGAGGCAGTAAGGCCGTGTCCTTCACCAAAAGGGTGACCTTAGAGGTCTACAACGTGACCATCAGCTTGAGCCAGGAGCATCCACGCAAGATCCAGGTAGGGATGCAGGATCACTGGGGAACACAGGAAGTCATTTCAATGATCTCTTGTCTGGGCTCTTTGTTGTCTTCTTAGCTCTAGGTGGGAGTGGGGTCTAGTGGTTGGAGTAGGGGGTGGGAACCAGGACTCCTGGATTCCATCCCTGGCTCTGTGAGGGAAGTGGGGTCCAGTGGTTGGTGCGGGGGGCTGGGAGCCAGGACTCCGAGGTTCTATCACAGCTGTGGGGACTAGAAGGTTAGAGCAGACGGTGCTAAGAACTAGAGCTCCAGCATTCTGCTCCTGGGAAGTAGGGGAAGTGGTTTGAGCTGGGATTCAGACATTTAGGATTTTATTCCTCTCTCTGCCCCTGACTGGCTTAATAACCTAGGGCAAGTCGCTTCCTATCTTTGTACCTCTGTGAGCAGGTCTACACTTAAAACACTTAAAACACTGCACCGATGCAGCTGCACCACTGTAGCGCTTCGTGAAGACGCTACTACGTTGATGGGAGGGCTTCTCCTGTTGGCGTAGTTAATCTACCTCCGCAAGAGGCAGTGGCTATGTTGACAGGAGAAGTCCTCCCATTGCCAGAGCAATGTCTACACCGGGGGTTAGGTCAGTGTAACTGCGTTGCTCAGGGGGTGGATTTTTCACAACTGGAGCGACGTAGTTATACCGATGTAAGATTATAGGGTAGACCTGGCCTATTTTCCCAGCTCTAAAGGGGTAATAAGACCTTTTCACTTCACAGGGCTGTTGTGAGTAGAGCTAGGCAAATAACTGGTTCTTTGATGCACTTCCAGTTCCGAAAATATTGACAAAAATTCTGTTTAACCTGAAAGGTAACTTTTTGTTTTGTTTCTAGGCAATAAAAAGACAAGGAAATGACGGGCTAGGTTCATGCAGTCGCCAGCAGTGCTAATGACTCCCTTTAGGCCAGTGGGTGAGCACTCATCTGGGATGTGGAAGACCTGGATTCCATTCCTCCTTCTGCCTGATGGGGAGAAGGAATTCGAATTTGCTGGAGAGTCCCCTAGCTACTGGACTATGGGATATTCTGGGGGAGGGCTACCCTTAAAATTTAGATCAATCTAAGCTATATCTTTCAGGGATGTGAAAAATCCACCACCACCCCCCCCGCCCCCCGCCCCGAGCACTGTAGTTAAGCCAGCCTAACCCCTGGTGTAGACACAGCTAGGTTGACAGAAGAATTCTTCCATCAACGTAGCTACCGCTGCCCAGGGAGGTGGATTACCTACCTCCAATGGAAAAATCCCTTCCATCAACATAGGACGTGTTTGGACCTTCACACGACAGCAGCACATAGCATCCGTAGTGTAGATATGCCCTCAGTCTCTCCTCTTGAAGCTGTTCCACTTTGTACAAAATACTTGACTAGTCCCTGGCCCAGAGAGCAAGAATAAGAATGATTCTAAACCTGGCTGTTAAGCACTCGGCTGGGGCAGGGGGAGACTCTCATTCAAATTCCTGCTCCATTGACTAGTTAGTTATACAAAGTAGAACAGCTTCAGCAGGAGAGACTGAGAATACCATTTCCCTAGAGTGGCCTAGTAGGCTAAATGTGAGACCAAAATTCAATCCTGCTCTGTATCAGGCAGTGGGGGAATTGAACCCTGGTCTACCACATCCTGGGTGAGTGCCCTAAAGACTGGGCTAACGGTTATAAAGGAAACTGCTCGTGCACATACAGTGCCTTGTGCATCCAGCCTGAAATTGTTTTTCCACCACAGCTATCCCTCCAATTTTTATTAAATATGGAAATAGTTTCTGGTCAACGAAATCTGCATTTATGAGCAAGTACATTATTTGTGTGAGATTTTTCACCCAGTTCTAGTCTTTAATGCTTCAACTGCATCGCACTCCTTGGCTAGAAGGAGCTTTAGAAAAGGAAAGGGCAATAGTAAGGGGCAACGGGATGACATATTAATGCACTGGGTTACCCTCCACCCAATTCAGAAATAGAAATTCTGGAGCCAGACCATCCATGGCAGCTCTGTGGAAATGGAATTATTTCATGTTGAGTGCACTGCGTGAAATCCTTGACAATCTCTACTGTATGTTTTCCAGGTCAATGGTGTCTTTGTGGACCTGCCCTTTTCCCACCAGCACAAGTTCAAGGCCTACATCAGTGGAGTCCACGGCTTTATCCAGACTGACTTCGACCTGAGAGTGAGCTTTGACTGGTACAGCTACGCCAGGGTCATCCTACCTAATACGTACGCCAACGCCGTCTGCGGCCTCTGTGGCAATGCCAACCAGGACCCCAGCGATGATCTGACCATGAAGGATGGAACTCAGACATCTGATGAGATTCAGTTTGCAGAGAGCTGGAAGGTGGGGGAGGTCCCAGGGTGCTCGTCTAGCTGCACCGGGGACTGCTCAGTCTGCAGTGAGGCTCAGAAACAACCCTACAAGGGAGACCAGTACTGCGGGATCCTCACCCGAGGGGACGGGCCATTCAGGCAGTGCCACGGGACCATCGACCCAGCTCCCTTCTTCGATGATTGTCTCTATGACACGTGCCAGTACAAGGGTCACCAGGACACTCTGTGCAGCGCCATCAGCGCCTACGTCACATCCTGCCAGGCCAGGGGCATCCGGATAGGGCAGTGGAGATCGGCCTCATTCTGCCGTGAGTGTTGCCGCGGGACTCTGCTTTAGGGACTGGCGACTGCCCATGTGCACCAACGCCCTCTGCAGGGTGGGGTCAGAATTGTTCACCCACCCAGTTCTGAGTTTTAATTTACAGTGCGACATCTTTGTTACAGATTCTAGACCTAGACATTTCCACCATGCAATTAAAATTGCGGTCCCTGAAATATTTTTTTCATTCTGTGTCACGTTACTTAATGTCTAGATGTCCTGTAAACTTTCTCTCAGAGCTCATCTTTTCTGTTCCTGGTGTTTTCATGGCTTGTCTACACTTACAGAGCTGCAGCTTCACAGATGCAGCTGTGCCGCTGTAGCACTTAGTGAAGACGCTACCTATTCCGATAGGAGAGCTTCTACCATTGGCGCAGTTCGTCCACCTCTTTAATAGATGGTAGCTATGGCAACGGGAGAAGCCCTCCTGTCGCCATAGCACTGTCTACACCAGGAGTTCCATCAGTATAACTGTGTGGGTGTGGATTTTCCACAACCCTGAGCGATGTACTTACACTGACATAAGTCTGTAGTGTAGACCAAGCCGTACGCTTTGCCTTTCCAGAGTAAATTGAATTAATACTTTGGCATTTAGAGAAGTAGAAACATTTTATAACATTCATTAAGTCTTGTAAGTCACTTCATGGTAGGTAAGTATTGTTATCCCCATTTGATTGGTTGGGAAAATTAGGAAAAGAGCTGTCAAATTATTTGGCCAAAGGTGTCCTCCATAAATAAGTAGCAGAGCTAGGAAAAGAACCCAGGAGTTCTGAGCCCCCCTGCTTGCAACATAATGCAGGAATGCCGACTCCCGCTATTCTAGTCAAGAGGTGACCCTTCATCCCACAGATGGGAATAGAATCCAAGAGTCCTGATGGCCACTCCCCTAATTTAATCGCTAGACTATACTTTTCCCAGAGATGAAGCTAGGACCAGGAGTCCTGATTCCCAGTCCCCTGCTATAACCATATCCGAACGGATGTGAAAAGAACATTGACCAAGATGATCTGTTAGTTCAACCACATTTCTCCTCACACACAAATTCAAATTCTCTCTGATCTTTTTTCTTCAGGACCCACCTGCCCCCTTAACTCTCACTATGAACTCTGTGGAATCAGCTGCCCTTCCAACTGCAACGACCTGTGGGCTCTAGATCAGTGTGAGAAGCCCTGTGCTGAAGGGTGTTTCTGTGATGCTGGATTCACCCTGAGTGGTGAGAAGTGCATCCCTGTCGCACAGTGCGGCTGTGTGCACAAGGCCGTGTATTACAGCAAGGGAGAGGAGTTTTACCCCAGCGCCTCCTGCCAGGAGCGCTGCCTGTGCAAAGACAATGGGGTCGTCGAGTGCCAGGAGGCCTCCTGTGGAGCCAACGTGGAGTGCAGGGTGGAGAACGGAGTCCTGGGCTGCCACGCCACGGGATATGGAACATGCGTCGCATCTGGTGGACCTCACTACATCTCCTTTGACGGACGGGCCTTTGACTTCCAGGGCTCCTGCACTTACACCTTAGCCAAGGTCTGCAGCAGAGACTCTGGACTGGGGAACTTCTCTGTGGTGGTGGAGAATGAGAGCCCTGGTGGTGGCCACATGGCTGTGACGAGGACAGTGGTGGTGTCGCTGCATGGTTACACCATCGCCATGGAGCGGGGGAGGAAGTGGAAGATTGCGGTAAGTCTCTGCGATTAGTCTTACATAGCACTAATGGTGTGTGTGTGTGTGTGTGTGTATAAAAAACACACCAGGACACTGCTGAGTCTCCACCAGTGACGCGTGAATTTCTCTCTCATTGGCACAGGTGGGTGGTGAGCTCTACACCCTCCCACTGGCTACGGACGATGGAAAGCTTTGGATCAACCAAGAGGGGAACAGCATCATTGTCCAATCAGCCTCTGGCCTCAAAATCTTTTACGACACTGCCTCTTACCTCCTAGTGTCCGTCCCCAGCACTTATAAGGGACATGTGTGCGGCTTGTGTGGCAACTTTAACGATGACAAGAACGATGATCTCCTGCTGCCCGGTATGAAGAGTACCCAGGATGTGGATGAGTTTGTCACCTCCTGGAAGGTGCCTGTTGATGCTGCCACATGCTCTGATGGCTGTGGTGAGAAGTGCCCCGTCTGTGATGCAGCCCAGACAGCGCCGTACCAGACTGAGAGCTCCTGTGGGTTGATCACAGCAACCTCGGGTCCCTTCAGACACTGTCACTCAATAATCAGTCCTGCTGAGTACTTCAACCACTGTCTCTATGACTTGTGTGCCACCAACGGAAGGGGAGAGACCCTCTGCCAGAGCCTGCAGGCCTATGTGGCTGCATGCCAAGCAGCTGGGGCCAAGATGGAGACCTGGAGAACGGCCTCCTTCTGCCGTAAGTCTACAGGACAATCTACAATCTGTACTTCATTAACCCATAGCTGCTGTAGTTTTTGTGCTCTCCAACCTCCACAATACCTCTCAGACTTCTAGGCTAAGTAGGAGCCTCTGTTTATTTAGGTGGGAGACCTCAGCTTATCGTGGCTTTCTGTCTGTGATGGTCCTAATTTTTCTTCTGTCCCTCCAGCACTCGCCTGCCCGGCAAACAGCCACTACGAGCTGTGTACCAGATCCTGCGATTTCACCTGTGCCAGCTTGTTTGCCCCTGCCCAATGCACCGGGAAGTGCTTTGAAGGCTGCTGGTGTGATCCAGAATACGTGTCTGAAGGAGAGACCTGCATCTCCATGGACAGGTGTGGGTGTGTGCACAACGGACGCTACATCAAGGTGGGTGCTGGATTATTGGTCCCTCCGTTCTCCCCGATTCTGCCATTCTCCTCTGGCAATGGGATTCCAAATGCGGGTTAGAGTGACTGTAGAGTGGCATGTTCTGTATCCTACTATGTGGCTATACCTAAAACCTAGAGTCAAATCCTGCCCTCAGAGTCAACCATGCAGCTTCCACTGCAGTCAATGGCAGCTGTGCATACAAAACGTGGGGCCCATCATTTCTATTACAAGGATCATAGAATCATAGATGATCAGGGTTGGAAGAGACCTCAGGAGGTCATCTAGTCCAACCCCCTGTTCAAAGCAGTACCAACCCCAACTAAATCATCCCAGTCAGGGCTTTGTCAAGCCAGGCCTTAAAAACCTCTGAGGATGGAGATTCCACCACCTCCCTAGGTAACCCATTCCAGGGCTTCACCACCCTCCTAGTGAAATAGTTTTTCCTAATATCCAACCTAAACCTCCCCCACTGCAATTTGAGACCATTGCTCCTTATTCTGTCATCTGCCACCACTGAGAACAGGGATGGTCTTCTATATTCCAGAACAGGCCTTTGGAATAACCAAAGCAAAGGCTGCTCCCAGAAGATCCTTTCCCAGTTTTACACTGAGCTCAGAGCATCCCATGGAGGTGTCAGGTCTTTGGGAGTTTCATTGGTTCTTCGTAATTGCCCATGCAGAGCAGACTTGATCAATGATGCTCACAGGTTATGGACCTCACTAAGCAGCCTCGGTGGCTCAATCTAAGGAACTGACCAGTACCTGGGATGTAATGTGACTCCCAGAAGGTTCTGAGCATGGGCTCAAATCAGACAGGTATCCAGATAGCCCGGTATTGAGATAAAGCTTGTTTGCAGGAGATTGTAAAACAGAGCTGGAAGGAAATACCATGGGGGAATGAAACTGTCCAGCATGTTGGAGACTGAGCAAGTGTAAAGTAGGGAAGTGTCTAGGGAATGGAAAACGGGCCTTTCCCCTCCAGGGGCTCTAACTCTATTCCAGACTCAGGCTAGGGGGACTGGCTGGCTTAGGGGGACAGGGGATGGGACACAGGGCCTCGCTCTTCTAGGGGTGCCAGCTCTGAGCCAGCCCCAGGTCAGAGGGACTGCCTGGCTTAGTGGGTTGGGGAAATGGGACACAGGGCCTTTCTCCTCTAGGGGCCTCTGACTCTGATCCAGCCCAGGGTGGGGGGATTGGTTGGCTTAGGTGGCTGGGCAATGCGAGATGGGGCCTTTCCCCTCCAGGGGACCAGCTCCGATCCAGCCTTAGTTCAGGGGGGCAGTGAGTGGAATATGAGGCTCTTCCCCTCCAGTCTGGCTCCTGGGAAACAAGAGCATTGATTGTGTGTAAAGAAGAGTGTTGGTGGGACTCGGCCTAATTTCTGGTTGGCAAATCTGCCTTTCACATGAAAATCAACACTGCAGCTGCCCCCCTTGTTGTCAGACCTTGGGCAGGGGATGTTGGTACGTGTTGGGTCTTGATGTTATTAGACCTCAGTGTGGAGACCGGTCAATCCCGCACCTTGCTTTCTTTCTCTCTGCTGTATCCACCTGCTCTTTCTCTCTGTCATCAGCCTTGCTAAGCTATTGCTTCTGAAAGGTCCTTGACGCCTTCTCTCTATTGATCCTCTCATGGCGGGGCTTTCCCATAGCTCTATATATTGCTGCTCCCAGTCCCTCCTGCCAAGGGGTGAGTCCCTTTGCATTCACTTAACAAAGTTCTTTGTCTGGGTATTTCCCTGCAGGCCAGGGAGAGCTTTGTCTCCAGCAACTGCTCTGAGAAATGCACCTGCCACGCTTCAGGCGAGGTCATCTGTGAGGAAACAAACTGTACCGAAGAGGAGAAATGCATGCTCAGGAATGGAGTGCGCAGCTGCGTGGAGCAGATGGGCCGGTGCACGCTGGCCCCTGGAATATGGTTCACCTCCTTTGATGGTGTCACGAGGGAAGTCCTCCTTGATGGGGCCTACGAGGTGACTTCCCTCTGCGAAGGGGTCAACCTCCCCTGGTTCCGGATGGTGGTCATTGTGTTCAGAGAAGGTGGCTTGGCCGTTCCTGAAGGCATCTCCGTTTTCTTTGACGAGGGTCTTATCCATGTCAATAAGAAAAAGGAGATTTGGGTAAGAGGAGGCTGGGTTAGCACACCCTAAACCAAGGGTGAGGGGCAAAAATCTGGGGGAGGGGGTGAGTCACTATTAAGATCCCCGCTTTATTGAAGGGAAGTGATCTGCCCAAAGTCATATGGCGAGTTAGTGTCTGAGTTAGGAATAGAGTGCAGGACTCCTGTGAGGACGCTGCTCTAATCACTAGACCCAGGGATAGAACCCAGGAGTCCTGGCTCCCATCTCACTCCTGCTCTAATCCCACTAGACCGCACTCCCCTCCCAGGGGTGGGACTAGAACCCATGAGTTCTGAATCTTAGCCCACTCATCTAACCAGTGAATTAAGCACCACATGGAGCTGGGAGTCCCTAACCTCCTCCTCTAATGGTGAGCTTACGCTGCTACCAATAGCAAGGCTGTTCCTGACATGCCAGCAGTCTCACCTGCAGTAGCTGTAGGAAGCTGTGGTGAGCAAAAGGCCTTCACCAGGGTATTTAACCACACGACCACTGGGAAGAATGTTGACAGAGGAGACCACTCACCTTCGTAAAATGTGTGAGATCTGTGGATCAGGACGATGGTGATTTGAGTAGATCTAGTCCTGATCCCAGCCAGAAACAAGGATGAAAAATGCATATCTGTGCTATGGGCAGGATTTTTGACAAATTGTTTTTTGGACAAAAAATGCCTGTTCGTTGAACCCAAAACTTTTTGTGATACAGGCTTGGGTTTGACGAAGCTCCCAAGTGGAAAAAAACTCTGAAAAAGGAGTTCCAAAATGTTCAAAATGAAACATTTCCATATTTTCAAAATGAAAAATTCTGGTTTTCCATTTCAGAATAACTTTGTGTTTCAAATTTTAAATGAATTAGTCTAAAAATGAAGTTAAAAGGAAAAAGGTCAAAATAGAAATGACCCAACTGTACTGAAACCAAACATTTCAATTGACCCAAAACAAACAAACAAAAATTCAGATTTTTGGTTTGCGAAGCTTTTGAAGACTTTCCGTACTGATTCAGGATGAGAAAAAATTTCAAACTCTCAAAAACTTGTGGCAATACTGGAAAACCATTCCACCCCCCTCCAGCTCTAATCTGTGTATTTACAGACCTTAAAACAAACATGGTTTGAGTTTGGTTCTAATGACTGAAGAAATATGTTCCGGGGGAGCTTTATATTCTCGGTAACAGTTATTATTATTATTTCTATTAAAGTACGGGGGTGGGAAACTAGGACTCAGGACACCCAAGTGTGGCAGCACAATGGGCCCCAACTGTGATCAGGGCCCCATTATGCCAGGCCTTGCACAGACACACAGTGAGAAACAGTCCCTGCCCCAGCTGAGATCAGGGCCCTATTGTTCTGGGCGCTGCGCAGACACACAGCAAGAGACAGTCCCTGCCCACCTGAGATCAGGGTCTCTATCACACAGAACATACAATTAAAGAGACACAAAGGGAGATAGAAGATACATGGACCAACGTCACACAGTAAGTCAGTAGCAGAGCCATGGACAGAACCCAGGTTTCCTGAGTACCAGTTGAATACTTGTTCTGGGCTGGATCTCCCTGCCTCAGTTGACTGGTGACCCCCATTTATTGCCCTTCACAGTCAATATGATTAGATCTGACCACATTTCTTCTGGCTGAAAATGAAGCATTAGGCTGTAAGCTCGTTGGGGCAAAGACTGTGCTCTTGGTCTGTGTTTGTACAGCACTTGGCACAAAGAGGTCCCGAACCACCCCTGGGATTCCTGGGGGCTGTTGCAATCAAACTAATGCCACTAATTACGGAAACGTGAGCTAACGAAGACCATGTTAGCGTCAGAAAAAAAGGAGAACTGACTCCCTTAGTCACCCCATGCAATGAGGAGAAGAAGAACTGGAAAGTGATAGGCTCATCTCCCAGAGTGGAGGGGCAGATCCTGCTCTCAGTTACATCAGTCTCAATCCAGAGTTACACCCCTGACTGCAATGGATTTACTCGGGTTTTACACTTGTTTGAGAGCAAGATCTGACCTAGCGACTCCAGACCCCATTGCCTTGTACTGGGGTCCATAGACTAGCTCTGTCTCACTCCCGCCCAAGGTGCCCAGCTTTTCTCTGACCTCCTTGTCTGTGCCTTCCAGGTGAGAGGGTACCAAAGGCGGCTCCCAGTGAAGGTGTCCAAAACCTTGTCTGTAAGTGAGTCTCAGGGCACCATCATGATTGTCCAGGGCTCTAGAATAAAGATTCTGTTCAGCCTGAGTGGGGAGGTGACGGTGACAGTCAGCGAGAGCCTGGCTAACAATCTGTGTGCACCTTGCGGGAACTTCAACGGCGACATCTCCGATGAGCTGCGGCTGCCCAGCGGGCAGGTCGTGGGGAACATCACGGACGTGTTTGAAGCTTGGAGGGCACGAGACCTCTCAAGAAGGTAAGGGGCTCTTCAAAGGGCTGCTCTTTCTAAGACAGCATGGCCATTCACTCTCCACAGGTGTGATCCTGTGGTTGGCCTGGTTCATAGATTCCATACGTTCCAAGCCAAGAAGGGCCATTGCGACCTGCCTCAAAAGAATTCCTGTTAGAGCAGATCTGTTAGAAAGGCATCAGGTTTGATTACAGAATGCTGAGTGCTGGAGGATCCACCACTGGTTTTTGGATTTTTGGTTGTCTGATGAAAAAAAATCAAAAAAGTTCAAGGAAAGCTGATACTCTCCTTGAAAATGGTCATTTAAAGTGAAAACCCGGTTGGTTGTCTGTTGGCACGACAGCTTTGATGGCAATATTTCAACCAGCCCTACAAAATTGCAGTTCCTTCTGTTGGTCCTGTAGATCCAATGCGGCAGTGGAAGAGTGAGATGGTCCTGTTCTTGTTCCAACCACTTATGCCTGTGCAACCCCCCTGTACCCAATAGGGTTGAACAGGTTCCCCAAAGATGAAGCCAGCCTTGATGAACCTGAACTGCTGGTGTAACCCACACACTTCCTCGGTGTGGTGTTCTGTCCCATCTAGTGGCACCGAGACCACTTAGGGAGAGATTAATGAGTCTGCTCTACAGCCTTAGCTAAGGGCCATATGGCTTTTAGCTCATGCAGTAGAAGCTCATGCACTAAGCTCCAGAGATCCTAGGTTCAATACTGCCCAGTGATGACAGGGGTCTGTCAGTGTTACACTGGCATTGGTGCCCAAGAAGGAAAGACCCCAGCTTGACTCTCAGGGTATGTCTACACTGCAGTCAGGCGTGATTGCAGCTCGTTTATGTGTACCTGAGCTGGCTTGGATCGACCTAGCTTGCTAAAAAGAGCAGTGACTGTAAAAGTAGCCTGGACTATCTGCTCGAGCACCTATCTAGGGTCAGAGACAGGCTAATGGTCAGGCAGCTAGCCGGTGCCACCACCCCGATCAAAGCTAGCTCAGATAGCCCTAGCCATGCTGGAGTCACCTCTCCCGATTGCAGTGTAGATGTACCCTTGGATCCCAGAAGGAACTTTCAGGGCTGGCAGCTAGGAACCCCCCGCCCCCACCCAGAATTTGTGATATGGAAACCACTGGCCATGGCTACCTGCAGTACCACATTTGTTGGAGTAAAGACAATGGCTCTGCTTCTGTTCTCTGCCACCTTTGCTCTGCTTCTGCTTCAGCTCCTGGCATATATTAGAGAAGCCATGGGCTGCTTTAGTTTATAACAAGGCTGCTTCACAGCCTAGATCCACCCAGAATTGCTGCAGGTCTGCAGACTGTGAAGACTACCCCTCTTGCTCCATGACCCATACACTGGGGCTTATGAGGTGGACAGCACAGGTCTGCCTCTGCCAGCACAGGTCTGCCCCTGCCAGCCCTACACTGCTCCTTCCCTGGGGCGATTCTTCTTGTGTAACTTTTATGGCCCCAGAGCGAGGTGCGGGGCTGGGGCAGACGCTCTCAGTCATTGTGAGGACTCTGGGGTTCTTGATGACCCCAGTGTCAGTGGAGTGTGATGGGCTGGATCACAGAAAACCCCTTGGGAACTGCCAACTGATGTGCTGAAACTACTTCTAACTCATTTTCCCTGCCAGCTTGGAACTTCCAGAACCTTGCCAGATTGAGCCAGACACGCTAGCCTGTTACAAACCCAGACCCAGGTCCGAACCATGTCCCCCAACAGCTGCAGGCTTAACTGAAAATAGGTGAAGAAGTGTTCCTGTCTCTAACACTCAGATGCTCAGCTTCCAATGGGGTCCAAACCCCAAATAAATCTGTTTTACGGATTGTTCGCCCTCTATAACACTGATAGACAGATATGCACCGCTGTTTGCCGCCCCCGCCCCAGGTATTAATACATACTCTGGGTTAATTAATTAGTAAAAAGTGATTTTATTGACTACAAAAGTAGAATTTAAGTGGTTCCAAGTAATAACAGACAGACGAAAGTAAATTACCAAACAAAATAAAATAAAACATGGAAGCTGTCAAGGTTCCTTCCCCACTCTGAACTCTTGGGTACAGATGTGGGGACCTGCATGAAAACCTCCTAAGCTTACTTTTACCAGCTTAGGTTAAAACTTCCCCAAGGTACAAATTATTTTACCCTTTGCCCTTGGATTTCCATTGCCACCACCAAACTTTATCTGGGTTCCTGAAAAAACGGAGTTTGGACACGTCTTTCCCCCCAAAATCCTCCCACCCCTTGCACCCCACTTCCTGGGGAAGGTTTGGTAAAAATCCTCACCAATTTGCTTAGGTGACCACAGACCCAAACCCTTGGATCTTAGAACAATGAAAAAGCATTCAGCTTCCTTACAAGAAGACTTTTAACAGAAGTAAAAAAAAGAATCATCTCTGTAAAATCAGGATGGTGAATACCTTACAGGGTAATTAGATTCAAAACATAGAGAATCCCTCTAGGCAAAACCTTAAGTTACAAAAAAGACACACAGACAGGAATATTCATTCTATTCAGCACAGCTATTTTCTCAGCCATTTAAAGAAATCATAATCTAACACATACCTAGCTAGATTACTTACTAAGTTCTAAGACTCCATTCCTGTTCTGTCTCCGGCAAAAGCATCACACAGACGGACATAGACCCTTTGTTTTTCTCCCTCCTCCCAGCTTTTGAAAGTATCTTGTCTCCTCATTGGTCATTTTGGTCAGGTGCCAGCGAGGTTACCTTTAGCTTCTTAACCCTTTACAGGTGAGAGGATTTTTCCTCTGGCCAGGAGGGATTTTAAAGGGGTTTACCCTTCCCTTTATATTTATGACAGAAGTCTAAACCTAATACAGTAAGAAAGTGATTACAGATGAAATCTCACCCTCAGAGATGTTCCAGTAAGCTTCATTTACAGACTAGGCTCCTTCTAGTCTGGGTCCAGCAATCACTCACACCACCGTGGTTACTGTCCTTTGTTCCAGTTTCTTTCAGGTATCCTTTGAGGGTGGAGAGGCTCTCTCTTGAGCCAGCTAAAGACAAAATGGAAGGGTTTCCAAGGGCTTAAATAGACTTCCTGTTGTGGGTGGAGACCCCCTCCTCTCTCCTATGCAGAATCCAGCTCCAAGATGGAGTTTTGGAGTCACATGGGCAAGTCACATGTCCATGCATGACACAGTTTTTACAGGAAGCGGCCATTGCCCACACGCTATTTGAATTTCTCCAAGAAGACTTCTTATGTGGATTGGAGTCTTCCAAGATCCATTGTCACTTAAGTGTTTTTTGACTGGGCACTTAATTTGCACATTCCTTTCTCAGGAAGCTGACTAAATGCTTTACTAAGGCTACTTAAACTCAAACAAGTACACAGCCAATATTCATAACTTCGAATACAAAAATGATACGTGCATACAAATAGGATGAATATATTCAGTAGATTATACCCTTTGCAGAGATATGTTACATGGCATATGTAGCATAAAACATATTCCAGTTATGTCATATTTACATTCATAAGCATATTTCCATGAAGCATTATGGGGTGCAACGTCACATGGAGTTCACTGGATTTCATTCCAGTTTGCTGGAGGGAGCCTCATAAAATATTTTGAGGTGGTTGGATGAAAAGTACTGTCAATCTTGATCTGCTCTGTGACCCAGCAGGAGGGACTAATTTTTGTCTTTCTCTTTCTCTCCTAGCGATGTTTAAAAGCCACCTGAGCTGCAATGGACCCCTGCCCCCTTTCCCTTCCCTGCATTGGACTGGGCTGGTTACTCAGTAACAGGTCATAGCTTAGCATACAAACGTGTGTTCCTTCACGTAGGGCGCTCCCTGCAGCATGGATGAGTTCAGTGGTGCTGGGTGCGTGATGGAAAATCTCCTCTGGACTTGTCAATAGAGAAGTTTTCAAAGGAGTGTCTGAAGCAGCAGGCTCTGGCATGCCTCGGGAAATGGCTTTCGCATTCCACTTGGATCTGACTGCTAAGGTCCCTTCACAACACCCTTTAAGGCCTCTTTATGCTGCCAAAGTGGAATAAAGGAGCCGCAGCATAATGCGACTTAGGCTGTTTGTCTCTCTTCTCAGCACTAGAGTGGTATAAAGAGGGCTGGGTAATTGGGAATTCAGGCCTAGGCCTAGTGCTGATACACTGCAGGGACTATGGGCAAAGGTGCCTAACCGTAATCTCCCTCTACGTCAGCACTGTGTGATAGGCGATGCCTTTCCTAATCTGCTCTTCCCCCGAGATCCACATGTGGGTCATGCCCACAAATCATCTCCATCACCTCTGGCTTTCCTCACCAGGGAATTAACAGCACCGTCACAGAAAGGTCAGCTCATGCCTTCTGATCGCTGACCAGGAGGCCAACTGGGTGCTCCATTACACTGGCATAATTCCAGGGTCACTCCTGATTTACACAGCGGTGAGGAGGAGAAGAATCAGACCCATTTTCCAGACTAAACAAACTCAATTTTTTCCAATCTTCCCTCATAGGTCTTGTTTTCTAGACCTTTAATCATTTTTGTTGCTCTTCTCTGGACTTTCTCCAATTTGTCCTCATCTTTCCTGAAATGTGGCACCCAGAACTGAACACAATACTTCAGTTGAAGCCTAATCAACGTGGAGTAGTGCGGAAGAATTACATCTCGTGCCTTGCTTATAACATTCCTGCTAATACATCCTGGAATGATTTCTTTTTTTGCAACAGTGTTACACTGTTAACACATGTTTAGCTTGTGGTCCACTAATACCCCCAGATTCCTTTTCACAGTACTCCTTCCTAGGCAGTCATTTCCCATTTTGTATGTGTGCAACTGATTGTTCCTTCCCAAGTGGAGTACTTTGCATTTGTCCTTATTAATGTTCATCATCATTCAGACCATTTCTCCAGTTTGTCCAGATCATTTTAATTTTAATCCTATCCTTCAAAGCACTTTCAACCCCTCCCAGCTTGGTATCGTCCACAAACTTTATAAGTGTACTTTCTATGCCATTATCTAAATAATTGATAAAGATATTGAACAGAACTGGACCCAGAACTGATCCCTGCAGGACCCCACTCATTATGTCCTTCCAGTATGAATGTGAATCACTGATGACTACTCTCTGGGAACGGTTTTCCAACTAGTTATGCACCCACCTTATAGTAGCTCCATTTAGGTTGCATTTCCCTAGTTTGTTTATGAGAAGGTTATACAAGACAGTGTGAAAAGCTTTACTAAAGTCAAGATATACCACGTCTACCGCTTCCCCTCTATCCACAAGGCTTGTTCATAGAATCATAGAATATCAGAGTTGGAAGGGACGTCAGGAGGTCATCCAGTCCAACCCCCTGCTCAAAGCAGAACCAATCCCCAACTAAATCAAAGGAAGCTATCAGGTTGATGTTACTCAGTTTGTTCTGTTTGATGGGTCCTGTAGGCCTGGTCCCTCTACAGTGTTAGGGCAATGCAAGGCAGCTTCCTTCAACCTAGCTATGGAAGTGTCCACACTTAAATTTCACTCTCGCTGATGTAACCACCCTGCTACACTGACTTAATAACGCCAACTCTACGAACGGCATAAAGTCCAAATCGATGTAGTTCGGTCAATGCAGTGTCAGTATAGAGCCTGAGCTGCTTACATCAACCATTACTGGCTTTCAGAAGTTTTTCCACAATACTCCATGCTGTCAGTACAAGCACTCCTAGGGAGGACGTGCACCACCGACACAAGGAGCAAAGTGTGGACATGCACAAGCGATGTAATAACTGCGGTGGCTCTATGCCGACGTAAGTTAGGTCAACTTCATTTTGTAGTGTAGACGTGGCCTTAGTTCCAGGGGTATACGCGATGCAAATGTTTGCTGTTACATTATAGCATGGGATACAGCTGAGTGAGAACAATACATGTGGCGTCCTGCAAGCATTTTATAAAACACTAAATACATTCTTATCAGCTAAACAGCTAATATTCCTTTCAGCGACACTAGCACACAAGTAGGCAAGACTAGATTCCAGCTCTGCATTTCTAAGTGTTCAGTCAGGCCTGGGGCCTTGGCATGGCCTGGCACCTGGTCTGCCAGCATCACACCTGAATTTAAGAGAATCGCCAGGACGGGTCATGGATTTTAAGGTCAGATGGGATCATTGGGATCATCTGATCTGCCCTTCTCCGTAACACAGAATGTAAAGTTTCACCCAGTGATTCCTGCAGCAAACCCTGTCACTGGTGGCTCAATTATAGCATCACTTTTATAGAAAGACAGCCTTGATTTACAGGGATGGAGTTTCCTCACCATGTAACTGGCCCTTAATGTAGATGGAGAATTTTCCACATTGCTCAGAAAATTCTTCCAGAAGTTTATTACCCTCACTGTTATATATTTTCATCTTATTTCCTGATTTAAATTTGCTGCCTTTAAACTTCCAGCCTGTCAAAGTGCTAGTTGAGTGCCCCCTCTTGGCCACTCCCCAGACTGCAGTGAGGGGATCCAGTGTGTTTTAAGAGTCTGGAGTCTGAACGGGATCCAGGCCGTGCTGCTAGTCTTGGATCTTCTAAGCACGCCCAGGGCACAGGCCGTAATTTAAATATACCCATCTGTGTGATGTTTTGGGACTCCAGTTTACCGCTCCATGTAACACAAAGTGTATACAGAGAGACTTTGTACTGGATCCTAAAACATCAGTGGTCTTTTCTTCTAAAAGACCAAGAAATATGTAGAGGTACACCAAGGTAATAAACCCTTCATGCATTTTTCCCTGCCTCAGTTTCCTAACCAACCTGGAGCATTCTTTGGGCTGGGGTAAAAGTCCTCCGAGGCCATCCATAGTGTCATAGAATCCCAGAGGATCAGGCCTGAAGGGACCACTAGATTGTCCAGTCTGCCCTCCTGTATATGGCAGGCCACTACCACCGCCCAGCCCCCATGCATTAAACCCAACAAGCAATTAGACCAAAATATTCCAGCCCACAGGAGACTAGACTATTGTGTGTCACAAGCAGAGAACAGGAGGCACTGAGGTGCACCAGCGCCCAAGGCCATTGCAATGGCAGGGAAACAATTAAGGAAGAGAAACCCAGATAACCCTGGCAAGCGCAACCTTTCATTTACATGTTCCCAAATAGTAGTTTAAAGATAAGGAATAAAACCAAACTGACTTCTTCAAGGGTTGAGCCTCTGGGGTGGTTACAGATAATTTAAATCAGTGGAGGACTGTGAAGGGCACAGTGAGTGATGAAATTACAGACTTGATTTACAGTAAAATAGTAAAAACAAACAGGATCAGAGCACAATCACACACTGCATTTACGCTCCCCTCCTATGGTGGAGTGCGGAAGTTTGGAGTGATCATTCCCTGGACAAGAAAGAATGAGTATGTGATCCTTTTTCTGACGTACCTTGCTGGTGGATGGGCATGCCAATCTAAAGTTACCATGCTACGCTTTATAGTCACTTAGAATAACACCCCGTTATTAGTTAGCATTAATCTTGTCTTTTAGCATATCTACATTTCCACAACCATAATTAAAATACCTTCTGCTCCTTCATTGGCTAGTTAATATTAAACATCACATTTAATTAACAGCTGCGTAAAAGCAATCCCAATAACTATCACTATAGATAGCATTCTTCCAAACATCACAACTCTCATTAAAACCAGTTAGAACCACACATGTTCCCAGCATAACTTGGGGTGATGTCCTGACTTCTCTCTCCCTTGCCTCTGAACACTCGTATTTCACTTCACGTATATTGTACCAGCTCTCTCCTTATTATTGTCAAGCCTATTTTTAGGAAATCGATTTTTGAGCCTACTTACATTACCTTTCTATACAACATAGGCCAGCATCATCGCTATAGGCTACACAAGTGACTCACACCCACTATAGGCTACCTGCCATGAGCTACACAAGTGACCCGCACCCACAGCTGCAGAGGAAGGCCAAAGACACCCCAACAAGGTCCCTGCCAATCTGACGTGGGGGCAAAATTCCTTCCCGACCCCATATCTGGCGATCAGTTCGACCCTGAGCAGGTGCACCAGAACCGGCCAGCCAAGCACCTGATAGAGCAGATGCTTGGTTCATAGACCTCCTTGCAATTGACGACAGGTTATCCGTGGGGTGTGCAGGAAGGGGCCTCGTTAAAGACCCTCACAGATCAGTCTCCAGCACGAGGAGAGAGGGGAAAGCAAGTTAACTTATTCAGAGACCATAGGAGGCCAATGAAGCTTCAGCTCAAGATAAATTCCAGCCCGTTTCAATGGCCCTTATGGCGCATACTTGCCAGAGAGAAGGTCTGCCCTGGACACAACCCCTGCTTCCTCCTCCTTGCCCACACCCATTGTTGCTTTGTCTTGGGGCCATGCATAGCAGCATCCTGGGCTGGGGGCTTTCCCTGGTGTGTTCACACCTGCCTGGCGGCCCCTTTACATCAGCTTAGCTGGCATAAGATGGCATCCCAGAATACACAGCACCAATTACTCACAAAGCCCCCCATGCTTGAAGGCAGAGCCGAGGACATGGGCATGCCTACCCACAATGCACCATGGCTTTTAACCGCTATCGTGTGGACAGGAGAGGCCGAGCGCAGATGCAGTCTGCCGAAGCAGTTTTGTTGGGGGTGCTATGACGCCGGACCCTTGGTGATCAAACCGTCTAGTGCAGCTAGGCCCTGGGAGCCAAGTGCATTGAGTGGCTGTCTGGGAGATGGGAAGGGGTTCGGATTAGAAACAGATGCGGCAGCTTCACAACTGCCGGAGACGAGCATGGCTGAAACAAAAGATCTCTCACGGCATAACCCACCAACCCTGCTACCAACCCAGCTCTTCTGGAGTGCTGCATTCACCAGCGCCCTGCTGCAGAATGCTGGAGGATGGCTAAAAACCATGGTTGAAAAGTAGCGAGGCAAAGGCTCTGGGTTGGGAATCCGGTGCCCCCAGTGGATAAAGGTCCCGTGCCCCATTCCCCAACCCACTGAGCCAGCCAAGGGGCCAGATGGCAGTTGGTGCCCCTTAGACGGCAAAGGTCCCATGCCCCTGACAAGGCTGATTCCCCGCTCTGGCACTGCGAGTGCAGGAGGTGGGGGCCCGCACGGATTCTAAAAATTCATACTGGCCACTCCAGGCTGGTATTAAACTCCCACGGTTACAGCTTCTCTCTGACCTTGGCTTGGTAAAGGCTGCCACCACCCAAATGCAAAAAAAAAAAAACAACCCAAAACCCTTGGACCCAGGAAGGAGCACTTGGGAATTCCTCCATGGGGTACCCTCAAGCCCTTTCACCCCTGCCCCCTGGGGGAAGAGCTGAGAAAGAAAACAAAGGAAATTAGCAGTTGCCACCAGTTAATTAAACAACATATGCACAAACCTCTTAGGACACCAAAAACCCTATCCTGTTCTTAAAAAAGGTAAATTTTATTAAAAACAAAAAGGAAGAAAATACATTTGGAACTTAGGCTTTTGCTAGATTTTAAAAGAGCAATTCCAAAAATTAAGCATCCAAAAGAGCTTCTTGGGGTTTAGTGTAAAGGTTACAAGCAAACAAAAGCATCTGGGGTTAGCAGAGGAGATCCACAATCCAAAATAAAGAAATAACCTGATTGTGTCTACCTAAACATTCCCTATCCCAATGAGTCCTGCTAGGTATGGAAAATAATTTTTCATATCTGGTTCAAACCTTACACATCATTCCTGCTTATAGCATTGCTTCTCCATGTCCCTGCAGTCCAGAGAGACCAACAGACAAAGGGCAAGTTTCTTTCCCCATTTTAAAAAGTTCTAGCCCTCCCATTGGCTCTTTTGGTCAGATGCCCACATTTTTTCTTTACTTGGGGGACTTTTTAACCCTTTACAGGTAATGCAAGTAAAGAACAGCTACCAAGAGGGATTTTACAGCTGGCTGGGTGTCCATCAAAGGGAGCTACCCCCCCTCCCCCCACTTTATTTATCATAGCCTGAGATATCAAAATGCCAGAAACATGATTAAATTAAGAGCCCACACAGAGTGGAACACTGGAGGGAAAGAAAAGTCAGTGACTGATTACATGGCAGAGGGTCAAAGGACATCATGGGTAATGAACAAACTAACCTCAAACTAGAATATCTGAACAGGGGGCATGGTATCATAAAGATACGTGTAGCCGCACGGCTGAGATAAAAATTTGGGTATTAATGTTAAGTTTTGGGGATAAGAATTTTGACACAGATGTTAAACCTTATGATAATGCTACTTGTCAATTAATACCTGTAAACAAGTTTAAAGCTTATCACAGCAGAGAAACCATAAAAAACCTGGTTTGCTGTGTGTGAATGGGGAAACTGAGGCATGCTGCCTCATGGCCTTAAAGGCTGGATGCCAAGAGAACTATAACAACAAAAAGAACAGGAGGACTTGTGGCACCTTAGAGACTAACCAATTTGTTTGAGCATAAGCTTTCGTGAGCTACAGCTCACGTCATCGGATGCATTCAGTGGAAAATACAGTGAGGAGATTTATATACACACAGAACATGAAAAAATGGGTGTTTATCATGCACACTGTAAGGAGAGTGATCACTTAAGATGAGCTATTACCAACAGGAGAGGGGGGGGGGGAAGAAAACCCTTTGTAGTGATAATCAAGGTGGGCCATTTCCAGCAGTTAACAAGAACGTCTGAGGAACAGTGGGGGACAGGGGGAATAAACATGGGGAAATAGTTTTACTTTGTGTAATGAGCCATCTACTCCCAGTTTCTATTCAAGCCTAAGTTAATTGTATCCAATTTGCAAATTAATTCCAATTCAGCAATCTCTCATTGGAGTCTGTTTCTGAAGTCTTTTTGTTGAAGAATTGCCACTTTTAGGTCAGAAATCAAATGACCAGAGCGATTGAAGTGTTCTCCGACTGGTTTATGAATGTTATAATTCTTGACATCTGATTTGTGTCCATTTATTCTTTTACGTAGAGACTGTCCAGTTTGACCAATGTACATGGCAGAGGGGCATTGCTGGCACATGATGGCATATATCACATTGGTAGATGTGCAGGTGAATGAGCCTCTGATAGTGTGGCTGATGTGACTAGGCCCTATGATGGCGTCCCCTGAATAGATATGTGGACACAGTTGGTAACGGGCTTTGTTGCAAGGACAGGTTCCTGAGTTAGTGGTTCTGTTGTGTGGTGTGTGGTTGCTCGTAAGTATTTGCTTCAGGTTGCGGCGCTGTCTGTAGGCAAGGACTGGCCTGTCTCCCAAGATCTGTGAGAGTGATGGGTCGTCCTTCAGGATAGGTTGTAGATCCTTGATGATTCGTTGGAGAGGTTTTAGTTGGGGGTTGAAGGTGATGGCTAGTGGCGTTCTGTTATTTTCTTTGTTGGGCCTGTCCTGTAGTAGGTGACTTCTGGGTACTCTTCTGGCTCTGTCAATATGTTTCTTCACTTCAGCAGGTGGGTATTGTAGTTGTAAGAATGCTTGATAGAGATCTTGTAGGCATTTGTCTCTGTCTGAGGGGTTGGAGCAAATTTGGTTTTATCGTAGAGCTTGGCTGGAGACAATGGATCGTTTGGTGTGGTCTGGGTGAAAGCTGGAGGCATGTAGGTAGTAATAGCGGTCAGTAGGTTTCCAGTATAGGGTGGTGTTTATGTGACCATCGCTTATTAGCACCGTAGTGTCCAGGAAGTGGATCTCTTGTGTGGACTGGTCCAGGCTGAGGCTGATGGTGGGATGGAAATTGTTGAAATCATGGTGGAATTCCTCAAGGGCTTCTTTTCCATGGGTCCAGATGACGAAGATGTCATCAATATAGCACAGGTAGAGTAGGGGCATTAGGGGACGAGAGCTGAGGAAGCGTTGTTCTAAGTCAGCCATAAAAATGTTGGCATACTGTGGGGCCATGCGGGTACCCATAGCAGTGCCGCTGATTTGAAGGTATACATTGTCCCCAAATGTGAAATAGTTATGGGTGAGGACAAAGTCCCCCGCCCCCACTCTCCTGCTGGTAATAGCTCATCTTAAGTGATCACTCTCTTTACAGTGTGCATGATAAACACCCATTTTTTCATGTTCTGTGTGTATATAAATCTCCTCACTGTATTTTCCACTGAATGCATCCGATGAAGTGAGCTGTAGCTCACAAAAGCTTATGCTCAAATAAATTGGTTAGTCTCTAAGGTGCCACAAGTACTCCTGTTCTTTTTGCGAATACAGACTAACACGGCTGCTACTCTGAAACCTATATCAACAAACTGCCTTCGAGATAGTTTACTGCAAGAGGGTTAGTCACTGACTAAGAGGGGGAGGTGTGACATTCTATACTTTGGGGGAGTGTACTGTAACCCCCATATTCCTCATTTTCATATAATTGTGAAAGGTTATGATCTGCTGAAAGTCATTTCTCTATCCATATATGTGTATCATTACTGCATATGAAGTTATTAGAATTGTGTTGTATGGTGGTCACTAAAGCATGCTGTAAGTTGGGGAAATCAGCCAGATATTAACTCCCCGAAGGCGACAGCAAGGAAAGTAACCAATGCCTGGGCGGGTTGTCAAACAACCCATCAACAGCCATTGTCCAGCAAGGGAGCTACAATGCAATGACTCACCTGCATGAGGCCCCACCAGGGGAATTGCTCAGCCTTGCTGGGAGGGACTCCGCAATGCCCCCCAGACATGCCTGGACTTGTGCTCCCCAAGCACATGGACTGAGAGCTTGTCTACACTGACACTTTACAGTGCTGCAACTTTCTCGCCCAGGGGTGTGAACCCCCCGGCGAGTGCAGCATGTTTCAGTGCTGTAAACCACCAGTGTAGACAGTGCCCCAGCACTGGGAGCTGCGCCTCTCAGGTGATCCAATGGTTGGGAGCCGAAGCTACACAAATGCAGACAGAAAATCAGGCATTCATTTTTAACAGGGAGAGTAATTAACCGTTGGAACAACTCACCAAAGTCACGGTGGGTTCTCCATCACTGGCCCTTTTTAAACCAAGAAGGGATGTTTTGTTAAACGATCCGCTCTAGCTCAAACAGGAATTAAGTCAGGGAAGGTTTCTGGGCCGTGTTATACAGAGGGTCAGACGAGAGCATCACACTGACCCCTTCTGGCCTGGGACTCTCTGGAGTCATGAACACAAAGCAGATATAGTCTCCACTCTCTTCCCCCCCCCGCCCCCACCCTAGGAAGTGAGCATGGCATTTTCCTCCTGCCTCAAAACAATTTGATCTTTGGAAACAAAAATTAGGACAAAAAATGTCAAAAAAAAAAAGGAAACTTTTGATGGGAGAAAAATCTCTGAAACATTCAGTGTCAGGAGAACTGCATTTTTTGGTTTGCTCCTGGGTTTTGCTGACCTCCTCCGCTGGGAGCCGGCTGCACAGAAAGTCCAGGCGCTGGGGGATACCATGCTGGTCAGCAACCAGCCAGCCTTCCTGTCTGAATGTTAGTGGAATCTACACGTTCCCGCATTTTCCAATGAAGCGCCCCCGTCAGAAAATCTGCAGCCAGCTGTAGCTAGGAGCTGAGTTATTCACCATGCCGTGCAGAAGCAACATTATTGATCCTTCCCTGTGCCACGCATTCTTCTTTCTATTAACCAATAACCCCCATAGCACATAGTCACAGATCTTGTAACTCCTGCTTGTTTCTGCTGTCACGGAACCCCCAGTGGTGATCAGAGCTGTCTCCCCAGGACAAAACAACCCCAAAATGTGGGCAGGAGATGGGCTGATTCAGGGGGAGCAATTTACACACACCCCCTTGTCTCAGCGAGAGTGAATTCCTAACCCCCTGCCTCTCTCCGTCCTAGCCTGTCTTTGTTTGGTGTTTGTACCAGGCTTACCAAAGAGTGGGTGTGGTCCACGGCTTCAGCTCCCAGCAGCTCCTGTAATAATTATAATAAATCATAGGCATTTGTAAATCTTGTGGTCTCCTGCTCAGACTTTGACACCTCCTTCCCTGCCCCTGTTTCCAGCCGTGCCATCAGATGTGGAAAGGACAATGAAACTACAATGGGATGCCCACTGGTCCCTGTTCATGTGCCAGTCTGTGAAGCAGCTCTAGAGACAAATTAAACCTTCTGGGTGAGATCCCAGCCCTATTAAAGTTATTGCCATAGGTGTCAATGGAACCAGGACTTCAGCCACAGAGTTCTTGGTTCTTTGGTTCCTAGACAGGACCAGGGCATGCTCCATAGAGTTTAAGGTCAGGAGATTGTCTGATGTGACTTCCTGCATAACACAGGACAGAGGTTTTGACCAAATTACCCCTATGTTGCTCCCAGTCACTGGGATGGTACCGGGGACTGCACAGAATGAAGGTCCATGCACTCTCTGCCTCTTGAGTGAGACTGCATGCTGCACGCATTCAGAGGAGCTTGCCTCAAGCAGTGATAGACCCTCTGTGACGTTACTGACATGAACTGTGACCGTATAGATCATTGTTGCAACCAAGGTCCTATAGTTGTACCACTTCTTGCACAAAGGAGGTCAAGTAAGGTCTCTATGAAAACGTTGTAATTTGCTGCTTATGATTATGCTGTCTGTATGTGTGTATCATTTTTGTATTTAAAGTTCTGAATGTTGGCTATGTACTTGTATCTCAATGTGTTTGATTCTAAGTAGCACCAGTGAAGCATTTGGCCAGCTTCTTGAGAAAGGACTATTTTCAGTAAGTGCCCAGTCAAGAAACACTTACCTGACAATGGATCTTGGGAGACTCCAATCCACATATTAGAAGTCTTCCTGGGACGTTCAAGGTAGCATGTGAGCAATGGCTGCTGCCTGCAAACTGAGTCATGCATGGACATGTGACTTGCCCATGTGACTCCAAACTCCATCTTGCTGCAGTGATTTTCCACAGTAAGGACAAAGAGGTGTCCTTCCATATAGCAGAGGATATAAAAAGCCCTGGAAACCCCTCCATTTTGTCTTCAATCCTGCTTCTGACCTCTGGAGGAAGTTTAATACAAACTGAAGCTCTGACAAAGGACTGAATGACCCATCCCAGCTGGGAAGTTTGTATTCCAGACACTTGATTGGTTTAAATCAGCAGTAATCCCATCAAGCCTGAACTAAGAACTTTGCAACTGTTGTATGTATTTGATTCCATTCAACCAATTTTAACTCTCAGCTATATTTCTTTCTTTTTATGAATAAACCTTTGGATTTTAGATTCTAAAGGACTGGCAACAGCATGATTTGTAGGTAAGATCTAACTTGTATATTGACCTGGTTCTGGGGTTTGGTCCTTTGGGATCAGGAGAACTCTTTTTCTTTTACTGGGGTATTGGTTTTCAAAACCATTCATCCCCATAAGGAGTGGTGCTGGTGGTGATACAAGGGACCTGGAGTATCTGAGGGAATTGCTTGCCTGACTTCTGGTTAGCCCGTGGGGTAAAACCGAAGTTCTCTCTGTTTGGCTGGTTTGGTGTGCCTTAGTAGTAAAGGACCCCCAGCCTTGGGCTGTGACTGCCCTGCTCTAAGCAATTTGTCCTGAATTAATACTCTCAGCAGTGTCCTGCTAGAGACCACTTTGTTACACCCTCTAAAGCCTTTTACTCCATAAACTCAGGCCCTTATTCCTTGAGCTACGGCAGAACTGCTGCAGAGAGAGCTAGCAGGGAACTAAGGTTCTCTGTAGCGTACTTCCTCTGGGGTGGGGGCGACATGGTCACACACCTTGAGCCAGTGCATTGACAGTGAGACACATGCTGACGTTGTAAAAACACTCACAAAGACTTGGAAATGGAAGAGTTTATTGTGTCACGGACCAATTCTGAAGCAGGTCAACAATCTGAAATTTCCTTTCCACAGGGAATTCTGAGATTTTGAAATTTGGTTTCATTCCAACTGGAGACAAAAAGTCAAACTCTTGGAATTTTTTTGGAAACAAAATATATAGTCTGAAAATATTCCAGTTTGACCTTATCAAAATGTTTTGTTTTGACTTTAGCACATCAGCTTATGTAAATATAACATAAACATCTGACTGAAATATTTTGATGAGTTCCTGTGAACATTTCAACTCAAGCAGTGCATTCCCGCAAAACCGTTTGATGTAGTCGAATCAGCATTTTCCAATGGAAAACTGTGGCATTGGAAAATTTTCGACCAGCTCTCCCTGATTCAGATAATTTTTATTTCCTGCAGTCCAAGCCCAGTAGTTCAGGTGTTCTAGATACGTTTCCATACAGTGGAAGACAAGAGAAACTTGTTCCTTCTTCTTGAATACAGATGTCAGAGCTCAACATTCAGGCTCTGTAACCAGAGGATGGCCTCTGTATCTAGGGATGCTAGGCATTGTAAACTGCCCTCCAGATGTTTAGTTGGTCACTCTTCCATCACATGAGTTATTGTCTGTGATGCTGCCCCACAGCCAAGCTGGTGCATGGCTGCTGCAACTCTGGAATAGCCAGATGAGCCTGTTGAGTATAGTCCAGGATCTACAATCAAGTGGATTAGGAGCCAGGTGCAGAAGTAGACCCCTAAATTTCCTCTCTTGCCGACCTCATTCCTGATACAGCAGGTAACACCCCAATATTCCAGGATTCTGATTAGGATTAAGCTATGACTTGTCATGGCCTGATCTCCCAGCTGGGTCCATTTTAGGATTGGGCAAAGGGATTCTGCACCAGCTCTGAAGACTTTTAAACCCACAAGAAGAGAAACAATTAATAAAACAGTTCATCAGGCTCAGTGTATGTCCCTGCAGATAAGAATCCTTTGCAATTTCAGAGTACCTATCTGCAAGCCACGGTTTAGTAGCAGGGAATGGGAGTGGGAACCGGAAGACCTGGGTTCTGTTGATAGTTCTTTACTGCCCTACCGTATGACTTTGTTCTGTTTTCCCTTCCACTGTCTTGTCTATTCACACTGTAAATTCTTCAGGGCAGGACTATCTCATACTCTGTGTGTTTACAGGGTTCAGCCTGATGGGCCCTGATCTCAGCTGAGGCCTCCAAGCACAAGCATGACAAATACAGAACAAAGTTAGATTAGATTCAGCCTGAGGGAAAATGAGGTGAGAGGAATGGCCACCCCAACCTGAGACTCGTTCAAAGACACAGCATCGGAGACTTTAGCTGGGAGCCGCACTGGGCGCCAGTTAACCTGGAATGCCCAGACGGGGAGGTCAGGGGAGAGCTGAGTAATGTGGGGCTCAATGAGATGGAGCAGCAGGAGCTGGGCTAGTGACTATCAACCATGTTGGTTCTGTTTAATATCTTCATCAACGATTTAGATAATGGCATAGAGAGTACACTTATAAAGTTTGAGGAAGATACTAAGCTGGGAGGGGTTGAAAGTGCTTTGGAGGTTGGATTAAAACTAAAATGATCTGGACAAACTGGAGAAATGGTCTGAAATAAATAGGATGAACATTAATAAGGACAAATGGAAAGTACTCCACTTGGGAAGGAACAATCAGTTGCACACATATGAAATGGGAAATGACTGCCTAGGAAGGAGTACTGCAGAAAGGGATGTGGGGGTCATAGTGGATCACAAGCTAAATATGTGTTATCAGTGTAATGCTGTTGCAAAAAAGGCAAACATCAGTAGCAGGAGCACTGTTCCCTCTAAGCTGTGTGTGTGTGCATGCGCAGACAGATCCTAAACCCCGCGCACACGGTGGGTGAAACACCACACACACAAAAATTTGCACAGAAGCATCAAAATTTGCACAGAAGAAATTTTTTGCACACACGGCATGTCAAATATTAGAGGGAACATTGTGCAGGAGCATTGTAAGCAAAAGCATGGGGCACGGGTCACTTGCTGAAGGATTCTCTGCGCCTTGAAGTCTTTAAACCACGATTTGAGGATTTCAATAGCTCAGACATAGGTGAGAGGTTTTTCGCAGGAGTGGTGGGTGAAATTCTGTGGCCTGCGTTGTGCAGGAGGTCAGACTAGATGATCATAATGGTCCCTTCTGACCTAAATATCTATGAATCTATGATAAGACACGAAACGTAATTCTTCCACTCTACTAGGCGCTGATTAGGCCTCAACTGGAGTATTGTGTCCAGTTCTGGGCAGTACATTTCAGGAAAGATGTGGACAAACTGGAGAAAGTCCAGAGAAGAGCAACAAGCATGATTAAAGGTCTAGAAAACATGACCAATGAGGGAAGATTGAAAAAATTGGGTTTGTTTAGTCTGGAGAAGAGAAGACTGAGAGGGGACATGATGACAGTTTTCAAGTACATAAAAGGTTGTTACAAGGAGGAGGGAGAAAAATTGTTCTTCTTAACCCCTGAGGGTAGGACAAGAAGCAATGGGCTTAAATTGCAGCCAGGGCGGTTTAGATTGGACATTAGGAAAAACTTCCTGTCAGGGTGGTTAAGCACTGGAATAAATTGCCTAGGGAGGATGTGGAATCATCATCATTGGGGATTTTTAAGAGCAGGTTGGACAACCCCCTGTCAGGGATGGTCTAGATCAGTGCTACTCAAAATGGTGATCCACGGACCGGTGCCAGTCCACGAGCCATCGGCTGCCGGTCTGCGCGCACATTGGAAAAAAAATTGCCGGTCCCCCACATCAGAGAGCTTGAGAAGCACTGGTTTAGATAATACTTAGTCGTGTCTTGAGTGCAGGGGACTGACTACACAACC
Organism: Chelonia mydas; assembly: GCF_015237465.2. Lineage (NCBI taxonomy): Eukaryota > Metazoa > Chordata > Testudines > Cheloniidae > Chelonia > Chelonia mydas. Next base: position 13,766,888 of record NC_051264.2, read on the forward strand.
TCCTGGGGTTCCTTCCAATTCTATGATTCTATGGTACAAGGCAGTGGGGTCCAGAGTCCATGGGTCACATTGCAATGCAGTGGGGTCTGGAATCTGTGTGTCACATTAGAAGGCAGCATAACATTGAAATGACTTTACTGAAATGGTTTCTTTTTAGTTTATTTCTTGATATTTATATAATATAAATTATAATATAATATAATATAAAATATACCCACATGTTGACTATTGCATGTAGATCTGGTCGCCCCATCTCAAAAATGATATATTAGAATTGGAAAAGGTACAGAGAAGGACAACAAAAATGACAATGGGGATAGAATAGCTTCTACACAGGACGATTAAAAGCCTGGGACTGTTCAGCTTGGAAAAGAGACGACTAAGGCAGGAGAGGATAGAGGTTTATAAAACCATGACTGGTGTGGAGAAAGTGAATAAGGAAGTGTTACTTACCCCTTCACATATCATAAGTGTGATTGTATCCACGGGGTGCAGCCTGGGACCATGGGACCTCTATGCCCCATGAACTCTCTTCAGCCAGGGGTGTCTCTCACAATGCCTTGCTAGTGACCAGCAGCAAACCCCTCCAGGTGCTGTTATCACTCAGCACAACCACATTTGGAGACCACACACCCAGCTAGCTTGCATGAATGCTCCCAGAGCCACTCATGATTCACACAGAGAAAGGCACAACAGCACCCCAAATCCCCTCAGCACCCCGCACTGTACCTCAGGAATATACCGTCTTGCACGGCTCAAGGCGAGCAATGCAGATTTATTAATTGGTTCACCACTTCATCAATGGAAAGTGGATACACACCAGCCTTTAGAAAACCCAAGCACATTTGCCACATGCTTCATATAAACTCACTGGCAAAGATAAACAGTAAAACAAATTTTTTGATTACAAAAGAGAGATTTTAAGTGTTAGGCAAAAAGTCAGAGTTAGTTACCAAAAAAAAGAAAATATAAGCACACAGTCTAAACTCTCAACCCTGCTAGCCTGGGCAGCAACTAGACTAAGCAGTTTTTCTCACTGGATATTGCAGTCCTTAATAAGCAGATTTCACCCTTGAAATCTGGGCCAGTCCCCTCAGTTGGAGTCTTCAGAGTGTCCTTGTTGCTTGCAGCATAGGTGGGTGAAGGAGAAAGGCCAAGCATGGGGCCCCTGTGTTCTGTTTTATAACCTCAGTCCCATGTGCTTGGGGAACACAAGTCCAGGCATGTCTGAGGGGCATTGCTGAGTCTCCAGGCAAGATTGAGCCATCCCCGTGGTGTGGCCTCATGAAGATGAGTCATTGAATTGTAGCTCCCTTCCTGGACAATGGCTGTTGATGGCTGTTTCACACCATGCCCGGATGTTGGTTACTTTCCTTACTGTTGCCCCTGTGGAGCAAATATTTGGCTGACTCCCCTACTTACAGCATGTTTTAGGACAACCATACAACACAATTCTCATAATATCACATGCATTAATGATATACCTTGGAACAAAAAGTGGGAATGTGCTAATAAAATTTGCAGATGACACGAAGCTGGGAGGTATTGCCAATACAGAGAAGGACCGGGATATCATACAGGAAGATCTGGATGATCTTGTAAACTGGAGTAATAATAATAGGATGAAATTTAATGGTGAAAAATGCAAGGTCATGCATTTAGGGATTAATAACAAGAATTTTTGTTATAAACTGGGGACGCATCACTTGGAAGTAACAGAGGAGGAGAAGGACCTCGGAGTATTGGTTGATCACAGAATGACTATGAGCCGCCAATGTGATATGGCTGTGAAAAAAGCTAATGCAGTCTTGGGATGCATCAGACGAGGTATTTCTAGTAGAGATAAGGAGGTGTTAGTACCGTTATACAAGGCACTGGTGAGACCTCATCTGGAATATTGTGTGCACTTCTGGTCTCCCATGGTTAAGAAAGATTAATTCAAACTGGAACAGGTACAGAGAAGGGCTACTAGGATGATCAGAGGAATGGAAAACCTGCCTTATGAAAGGAGACTCAAAGAGCTTGGCTTGTTTAGCCTAACCAAAAGAAGGCTGAGAGGAGATATGATTGCTCTCTATAAATATATCAGAGGGATAAATACCATGGAGGGAGAAGAATTATTTAAGCTCAGTACCAATGAGAACATAAGAACAAATGGATATAAAGTGGCCATCAGGAAGTTTAGACTTGAAATTAGATGAAGGTTTCAAACCATCAGAGGAGTGAAGTTCTGGAACAGCCTTCCAAGGGGAGCAGTGGGGGCAAAAGACATATCTGGCTTCAAGACTAAGCTTGATAAGTTTATGGAAGGGATGATATGATGGGATAGCCTAATTTTGGCAGTTAATTGATCTTCAACTATTAGTGGTCAATATGCCCAATGGCCTGTGATGGGATGTTAGATGGGGTGGGATCTGAGTTACTACAGAGAATTCTTTCCTGGCTGACTGGCTGGCTGGTGAGTCTAGCCCACATGCTCAGGGTTTAGCTGATTGCCATGTTTGGGATCAGGAAGGAATTTTCCTCCTGGGCAGATTGGCAGAGGCCCTGGGGGTTTTTCGCCTTCCTCTGCAGCGTGGGGGAGGGGTCACTTGCTGGAGGATTCTCTGCACCTTGAAGTCATTAAACCACGAGTTGAGGACTTCAATTGCTCAGACATAGGGTCAGGGGTTTGTTCCAGGAGTGGGTGGGTGAGATTCTGTGGCCTGCATTGTGCAGGAGGTCAGACTAGACTATCATAATGGTCCCTTCTGACCTTAAAGTCTATGAGTCTATATACATATATGGATAGAGAAATGACTTTCAGCAGATCATAACCTTTCCCCTGATACCTTACCAAGCCTGCTTTATGTGTAAGATCACAATTATATACAGATGAAGAATATGGGGGGTTACAGGTTGCTCCCCCAAGGTACAGAATGTCACAATAAGAACTAGGGTTCACCCAATGAAATTAATAAGCAGCAGGTTTTAAACTCATAAAAGGAAGTATTTCTTCACACAATGCATAGTCAACCTGCAGAAGCTCATTGCCAGGGGATGTTTTGAAGGCCAAAAGTATAACAGGGCTCAAAAAAGACTAGTTATGTTCATGGAGGATAGATCCATCAGTGGCTATTAGCCAGGATGGTCAGGGATGCAACCCCATGCTCTGAGTGTCCCCAGCCTCTGTTTGCCAGAAGCTTGGAGTGGACAACAGGGGATAGATCACTCAATAATTGCCCTGTTCTGTTCATTCCCTCTGAAGCATCTGGCATTGGCCATTGTCAGAATAAGGATACTGGGCTAGATAGATCATTGATCTGACATAGGGTCACCTACTTCTTTGGAGGGCATGGGAGACAATTAAGACCCAGGATGTGATGTCATTTGCCTACCCTGCCCTCTTCCCCCATTCAAGTGCTTTCCAGTGTGTCTGTGGCACAGTGGGAATTTGTTGTAATGTATCTGTCTGCCTCGTTTCCCCTCTGCACTTTGAATTGTTAAAAAAAGAAAAAGTTCAAGTCTCCTGCTAAAAAAGCAGAGGTGGCAGGTGATCTGGGTGTCACTTGGCGCTCGGGATTGAAAGAAGAGGGTCATTAAACAATTGGCTGAAACTGACTCCCAATCAACAGAGCATCCAGCAAGACAAAGAGACCTAGATGCCCAAAGTCAGAACAATCAAAACCCTGGGAAGACAGACAAGGGGGGAGAGAGACCAAGAGCCAGAGATGGCTGTCCCATCATGGCACTAATTTGACTAGGGCGGATGATGGCTTAATGTCTTCTGCTTCTTGGTGCTAACCTAAGGGCTTTCAGATTCTGTAGCCAAGAGACCTTGTTCTGAAAAGGCTGCTGGTGTTGCTATACATATGCCTTGAGAGCACTGCACTGGGAAGGGCCCAGTAAAAGCCTCCCACAGGAGTCTGGCTGGGCTGGATTTGCTGTAGGGTGCCATGGAGAGAGACCGGGATGGCTGGTGCTGACGGCCCAACCTCTGAGTCTTGGAGGCCATGAGCCTACCCCTCTGTGTGTGAGTCCTTGGGGCCTGGCCCACTACTGGTATCTCTGCTAGGCGACGGATTACAGGCTGGGGCATAGACCAGACCCTGTGGATCCTGTGGCTGGCTCAGGGAGGTGGGGAATGGGGCACGGGGCCTTTCCCCTCTAGGGGGCACTGGCTCCCGTCCAGCCCCAAGGTGGGTACTGGCTGGCTCAGAGTGTTATAGACTTTAAGGTCAGAAGGGACCATTATGATCGTCTAGTCTAACCCCCTGCACAACTCAGGCTACAGAATCTCACCTACCCACTCCTGGAACAAACCCCTGAGCTATGTCTGAGCAATTGAAGTCCTGAACTCGTGGTTTAACGACTTCAAGGTGCAGAGAATCCTCCAGCAAGCGACCCCTGCCCCACGCTGCAGAGGAAGGTGAAAAACCCCCAGGGCCTCTGCCAATCTGCCCCGGAGGAAAATTCCTTCCCAACCCCAAATATGGCAATTAGCTAAACCCTGAGCATGTGGGCAAGACTCACCAGCCAGCCAGGAAAGAATTCTCTGTAGTGACTCAGATCCCACCCCATCTAACATCCCATCACAGGCCAGTGGGCATATTGACCACTAATAGTTGAAGATCAATTAACTGCCAAAATTAGGCTATCCCATCATATCATCTCCTCCATAAACTTATCAAGCTTAGTCTTGAAGCCAGATATGTCTTTTGCCTCCACTGCTCCCCTTGGAAGGCTGTTCCAGAACTTCACTCCTCTGATGGTTTGAAACTTTCATCTAATTTCAAGTCTAAACTTCCTGATGGCCACTTTATATCCATTTGTTCTTGTGTTCTCATTGGTACTGAGCTTAAATAATTCTTCTCCCTCCGTGGTATTTATCCCTCTGATATATTTATAGAGAGCAATCATATCTCCTCTCAGCCTTCTTTTGGTTAGGCTAAACAAGCCAAGCTCTTTGAGTCTCCTTTCATAAGGCAGGTTTTCCATTCCTCTGATCATCCTAGTAGCCCTTCTCTGTACCTGTTCCAGTTTGAATTAATCTTTCTTAACCATGGGAGACCAGAAGTGCACACAATATTCCAGATGAGGTCTCACCAGTGCCTTGTATAACGGTACTAACACCTCCTTATCTCTACTGGAAATACCTCGCCTGATGCATCCCAAGACCGCATTAGCTTTTTTCACAGCCATATCACATTGGCGGCTCATAGTCATCCTGTGATCAACCAATACTCCGACGTCCTTCTCCTCTTCTGTTACTTCCAAGTGATGTGTCCCCAGTTTATAACAAAAATTCTTATTAATCCCTAAATGCATGACCTTGCACTTTTCACCATTAAATTTCATCTTATTACTATTACTTCAGTTTACAAGGTCATCCAGATCTTCCTGTATGATATCCTGGTCCTTCTCTGTATTGACAATACCTCCCAGCTTCGTGTCATCCGCAAACTTTATTAGCACATTCCCGCTTTTTGTGCCAAGATCAGTAATAAAAAGATTAAATAAGATTGGTCCCAAAACCGATCCCTGAGGAACTGCACTAGTAACCTCCTTCCAGCCTGAGAGTTCACCTTTCAGTGTGACCCTTTGCAGTCTCCCCTTTAACCAGTTCCTTATCCACCTTTCAATTTTCATATTGATCCCCATCTTTTCCAATTTAGCTAATAATTCCCCATGTGGAACCATATCAAACACCTTACTGAAATCGAGGTAAATTAGATCCACTGCATTTCCTTTGTCTAAAACAATCTGTTATGTTCTCAAAGAAGGAGATCAGGTTGGTTTGACACAATCTACCTTTTGTAAAACCATCTTGTATTTTGTCCCTGTTACCATTGACCTCAATGTCCTTAACTACCTTCAAAAAATTTTTCCAAGACCTTGCATACTACAGATGTCAAACTAACAGGCCTGTAGTTTTCTGGATCACTTTTTTCCCCTTTCTTAAAAATAGGAAGTATGTTAGCAATTCTCCAGTCATATGGTACAACCCCTGAGTTTACAGAGTCATTAAAATTTTTTGCTAATGGGCTTGCAATTTCATGTGCCAGTTCCTTTAATATTTTTGGATGAAGACTATCTGGCCCCCTTGATTTAGTCCCATTAAGCTGTTCAAGTTTGGCTTCTATTTCGGATGTGGTAATATCTACCTCCATATCCTCATTCCCATTTGTCGTCCTACCATTATCCCTAAACCCCTTGTTAGCCTCACTGAAGACTGAGGAAAAGTATTTGTTTAGATATTGGGCCATGCCTAGATTATCCTTAACTCCACTCCATCCTCAGCGTTTAGCAGTCCCACTTCTTCTTTCTTTGTTTTCTTCTTATTTATATGGCTAGGGAACCTTTTACTATTGGTTTTAATTTTCTTTGCAAGGTCCAACTCTACATGGCTTTTGGCCTTTCTCACTTTATCCCTACATGTTCTGACCTCAATAAAGTAGCTTTCCTTGCTGATCCCTCCCATCTTCCACTCCCTGTAGGCTTTCTGCTTTTTCTTAATCACCTCTCTGAGATGCTTGCTCATCCAGCCTGGTCTACAACTCCTGCCCATGAATTTTTTCCCGTTTCTTGGGATGCAGGCTTCTGATAGTTTCGGCAACTTTGACTTGAAGTAATTCCAGGCCTCCTCCGCCTTTAGATCTACAAGTTCTTCAGTCCAATCCACTTCCCTAACTAATTTCCTTAATTTTTTAAAGTTAGCCCTTTTGAAATCAAAAACCCACAGATCTATTTTTGTTTATCCTTCCATTTAGTTTGAACTGAATTAGCTCATGATCGCTTGAACCGCAGTCGTCCCCTACAACCATTTCTTCTATGAGGTCCTCACTACTCACCAAAACCAAATTTAAAATGGCATTCCCTCTTGTTGGTTCAGCAACTACTTGATGACAGAATCCATCAGCTATCACATCCAGGAAAATCTGAGCCCTATTATTATTACTAGCACTTGTCCTTCAGTCTATATCTGGGAAGTTAAAGTCTCCCATGATCACACAATTCCCATTAGTATTTACTTCATTAAAGACATTAAAGAGGTCTCTATCCAGATCGGATTCCGGCGGTTTACAGCACACCTCAAACACTATCCCAGGGGAAGCTCTAGTAGCTTTCTTCCCCAATGTGATTTTTGCCCAGGCAGACTCTGTCTTATCCATTCCATCACTTCTTATTTCTTTACAGTCTACCTCATCATTGATATACAATGCTACTCCACCACCTTTGCCTTTATTTCTGTCTTTCCAAAACAGCACATACCCTTCAATACCTGTACTCCAGCCGTGACTGCTATTCCACCATGTTTCTGTTATCCCTAGAATATCTGGTTTCACTTCCTGCACCAGTAGCTCTAGTTCCTCCATTTTGTTACCTAGGCTCCTCGCATCAGTGTACAAACATCTTAATTTTTGCTGTTTGGCTTTGCTCACATTCTTTACCCGATTAGGCATGGCCATTCTACCGCCAGTATCACCTATTAGACTGGTATTCACACTGCCCTTCCTCCTTATGTCCAGTCTCCTACCCACGGCTGTATCCTGTCTTACTTTGTTTTCTTCCCTCTCAGTGTTAAAATCCGGCGTGGAGATTACCTGGACATCTCCCAACGATCTCCCCCAAATTCCTAGTTTAAAGCTCTCTTAATCAGTTGTGCCAGCCTCCATCCTAGAAGTCTATTTCCCTCCCTACTCAGGTGAAGTCCATCCCGAGAGAACAGTCCTCTGTCCATGAATGCCCCCCAGTGGCCATACATCCCAAAGCCCTCTTTATAGCACCACTGCCTGAGCCATCTGTTGATCATCATAATCTTGCCCTTCCCCAGGAACAGAACAGGGACTTTTCTCATAGAATTATAGAATATTAGTGTTGGAAGAGACCTCAGGAAGGCATCCAGTCCAATCCCCTGCTCAAAGCAGGACCAACACCAACTTAATTATCCCAGCCAGGGCTTTGTCAAGCCGGGCCTTAAAAACCCCTAAGGATGGAGATTCCACCACCTCCCTAGGGAACCCATTCCAGTGCTTCACCACCCTCCTAGTGAAATAGTGTTTCCGAATATCCAACCTAGACCTCCCCAACTGCAACTTGAGACCATTGCTCCTTGTTCTGTCATCTGCCACCACCGAGAACAGCCTAGCTCCATCCTCTTTGGAATCCCCCTTCAGATAGTTGAAGGCTGCTATCAAATCCCCCCTCACTCTTCTCTTCTGCAGACTATATAACCCGAGTTCCCTAAGCCTCTCCTCGTGAATCATGTGCCCCAGTCCCCTAATCATTTCCATTGCCCTCCGCTGGACTCTCTCCAATTTGTCCACATCCCTTCTGTAGTGGGGGGACCATAACTGGACACAGTACTCCAGATGTGGTCTCACCAGTGCCGAATAGAGGGGAATAATCATTTCCCTCGATCTCCTGGCAATGCTCCGACTGTGACGTTGCACTCTATATGATTTTATAAAAATATGCTAATGAGTGTGAATATCATACTGGAATATGCTTCAATGAAAAGGTCTCATGTAAGGTATCATTACAAAGCTTATAATCTACTGAGTATGGTCATCCTATTTGTATGTATGTATCAATCTTGTATCTGAAACGAGAAATATGAAATATAACTCTGAGGGCCTAATGTAATTATGCAAAGTGTGGGCCATTAATGGTGGTTTGGAATCTTGGTGGCTCCCATCAACCAGGACAATTGACTGTGGATGGCTCCGTTTGCAGGCAGGCCTTCCTGTGAGTCAGGCTGGGAGGAACGAAGGCTTCGGGGTCTCACAGGACATGTGACCATGTCACCTGGTACCGGAATCCATCTTAAACCTGGTGCTTTTCCATTTGGAAGGAGGGCTGGGAACTCAGAGAGGGACAAAGGATTCCTGCCTTGTGCAAAAGATATATAAGGGGGTGGAACAGAACAAAGCGGGCTGCAACCTGAGCTGGAACAAGGGCTGTACCAGGGGAAAGAATTGCGCCCAGACTAGGAAGGTGTCCAGTCTGTGATACAAGCTTATTGAAACATCTCTGAGGGTGAGATTTTATCTGTATTCAGTTTTCTTACTGTATTAGGCTTAGATTTCCATGTTTTATTTTATTTTGCTTGGTAATTCACTTTGTTTTGTCTGTTATTACTTGGAACCACTTAAATCCTACTTTTTGTATTTAATAAAATCACTTTTAACTTATTAATTAACCCAGAGTATGTACTAATACCTGGGGGGAGGGGTGGAGCAAACAGATGTGCATCTCTCTCTATCAGTGTTATAGAGGGCGGACAATTTATGAGTTTACCCTGTATGAGCTTTATACAGGGTAAAATGGATTTATTTGGGTTTTGGACCCCATTGGAAACTGGGCATCTGAGTGTTGGAGACAGGAACACTTCTTAAGCTGTTTTCAGGTAAGCCTGCAGCGTTTAGGGGATGTGGTTCAGACCTGGGTCTGTGTTTGTAGCCGGCAAGCGTGCCTGGCACAACCAGGCAGGGTTCTGGAGTCCCAAGCTGGCAGGGAAGGCAGGGGCAGAAGTAGAATCATAGACTATCAGGGTTAGAATGGACCTCAGAAGGTCATCTAGTCCAATCCCCTGCTCAAAGCAGGACCAATCTCCAACTAAATCATCCCAGTCAGGGCTTTGTCAAGCCTGACCTTAAAAACTGATAAGGAAGGAGATTCTACCACCTCCCTAAACAATCCATTCCAGTGCTTCACCATCCTCCTAGTAAAAAAGTTTTTCCTAATATCCAACCTAAACCTCCCCCACTGCAACTTGAGACCATTACTCCTTGTTCTGTCATCTGCTACCACTGAGAACAGTCTAGATCCATCCTCTTTGGAACCCCCTTTCAGGTAGTTGAAAGCAGCTATCAAATCCCCCCTCATTCTTCTCTTCCGCAGACTAAACAATCCCAGTTCCCTCAGCCTCTCCTCATAAGTCATGTGTTCCAGCCCCCTAATCATTTTTGTTGCCCTCCGCTGGACTCTTTCCAATTTTCCCACATCTTTCTTGCAGTGTGGGGCCCAAAACTGGACACAGTACTCCAGATGAGGCCTTACCAATGCCGAATAGAGGGGAATGATCATGTCCCTCGATCTGCTGGCAATGCTCCTACTTATACAGCAAGTGGTCTTGGCACATCAGTTGGCAGCCCCAAGGGGGTTTCTGTGATCCAACCCATAACACCGACTAATACAGCCCAATATGCCATTGGCCCTCTTGGCAGCGACGGCACACTACTGACTCATATCCAGCTCTCGACCACTGTAATCCCCAGATCCTTTTCTGCAGAATTCATGCTGCTTTCCTGTAACAAAGTTGTTTGGGAATTTCTCTGCAGGCCGGGGAGAGCATCATCTCCGGCGCTTGCTCCGAGAAGTGCACCTGCCAGGCCTCAGGCGGACTCGTCTGCGAGCCACACAGCTGCCCCAACAGAGAGATCTGTGCACTCCAGGACGGGGTGCGCGGCTGCGTGAAGCAGGAAGGCCGGTGCACGCTGCTCCCCGGAGCCCGGCTCACCTCCTTCGACGGTGCCTCTGGAGGAGATCTCCACAGTGGAGCTTACGAGCTGGCCTCTCTCTGCAATGACAGCGCCCCCTCCTGGTTCAGGGTGGTGCTGGACATCAGGGCATGCAACGACGGGGCAGTGATGGCTGAGATGACCTCCTACATTTTCTTCCAAGATGCTTTCATAGCTATGAAAAGGAACAAGGAGACCTGGGTAAGAGGGGGCCATGTTAGAACAGCCTGAGTTGAAGGGGCAGGAAGCTCATTCAGCTGCTACCAAAATGATGGAAAGATTAAAAATTACAATGATGTTGATCCGTAACAAGCCCACCTGAGGCCTGGCAGGTGCACTTCATTCAGCCTCATGAACCCCCTGTGTTGACAGGACATGGTGTACAGGCTGTGGGGGATGACATGAGTTACGGATAAACAATTATTCAGTAGCAAAGACTGAATTAGAACCCAGGAGTCCGGACTTTCCCCCTGTTCTAACCCACTAGAGCTCACTCCCCTCCCAGAGCTGGGGAAGCAATCCAGGAGTCCTGACTCCTAGCCACCCCTTCACCCCTGTTGTGTCCCACCTCTGATGTTGGAGGAGAGGCAGGGAACTGTTTTAGGAAGTCTCTGTGACCCAGTAGGGTCCCTGGAAGAGATCCCTCCTTTCACTGGGGCACCTGGCCATGGGGGAAAGACCACCCCATCCTGGGGTGCCCTGTCCACTGGGGGAGCGAGATTGCCCCCATGGGACAGAGGGAGGAATCCGAGGCAGTATCATGATGTCACATTTGGAACTCAGTAACCTGAAGAAGATGTTTGCAGTGTTGCTGTAGGCATGTTGGTCCCAGGATATTAGAGAGATAAGGTGGACGAGGTAATCGTTTGTATTGGAACAATATCTGTTGGTGGAAGGAACAAGCTTGCAAGCTACACCATCGTGAAGAAGAACTCTGTGTAGTTTGAAAGCTTGTCCCTTCCACCAAGAGTAGTTGGTGCAATAAAAGATATCACCTCACCCACCTTGTCTCTCTCTTGATTGGCTGCAGTCATTTATTCAAATAAGTGAATTCACCAAATATTCAAATGAGGGAATTAAATCATTTGCATAAAGTCTCCAGAGTTCTTGACTTTTCCCACTAAGAGACACAATTGCTCACAGGTCAATAACACTGAAGGCAGGAGGGACGTTTGCCAATCAAGTTGCCTATGCAAATCAGAGCACCTTCCTTGGGTGTTGAGAGAATCGGAACAATTTGCTCTCCAGGGCACTGCTTATTGATTGGCTCCTCCGTCAGTCTTAGTGTTTTCTGCACCTCTCAGTCTAAGTCTATTGCCTTATAATGTGGCCCGAAGACTGTAGTCCCCATTGCCAGTTACTGTGGCCCCTAGACTCTAGATCTTGTTGCCATGTAATGGGGCCGATGGACTGTAGCTCAGTCCCTGCCATTCACCCCCACGTTTCCCAGTTCTCCTCTGATCTAAGTCTGTGCGTTCCAGGTGAATGGGCGCCCAGTGCCTCTCCTGGCAAAGATCTCCAATGCTGTGTCTGTGCGCGAGCCTCAGGGCGGTGTGGCCGTGGTCCAGGCCTTGGGGATGATGGTTCTGTTCAGCCCCAGTGAGGAGGTGACCGTGAGGGTCAGCGAGAGCCTGGCTAACAAGCTGTGCGCATCCTGTGGGAACTTCAACGGCGACGTCTCTGACGACCTGCGGCTGCCCAGTTGGGGGGTTGCAGGGAACATCACTGAGTTCATCGATGCCTGGAAGGCCAGAGACTTCTCTGGGTGGTGAGTGGCTCTGCAGATGCCGCCCTTTCCTCTGATCTTTCTATGATGGCCTATAGGTGCCTCCCTGGGGAGGAGATTTCTGATAGCAGAGGGCTTCTTAATCTTGCAGACAAAGGCAGAGCAGGTCCCAAGGTCTGGAAGACGATGTTAGAAAGGTTCAGATCAGAAATAAGATGCAACTTTTTCCACAGAGAGAATAATTAACCGTTGGAGCACCTCACCCAGGGGTGAGGTAGATTCTCCATCGCTTGCTAGTCTTTATAGCTCAACAGACCAGCCATCTAAAAGACACACTGCAGTCCAGCCACAAGCTACTGATTGTGAAAGCATCCCCTTACACGGCAGCCTAGTGTAGTTCTTTCCACACTGCAGGAAATTCCCTGGCCTGTGCTGACTACATGACCTAATGGTCCCTTCTGGCCTTAAAATCTATGAATTCATTGCAAAGGAATCTTACTGAGACATCTTCCCAGTCCTGAAGGAGGCTGACTCACTCCTCTCCTGTTTTTGTCTTCTAGTCACATCTAAACAAAATCCTGGCTGCTGAAGCATCTTCCCTCCCTGGAGTGGACCCTGCTGCCATCTTAGCTAGGAATTGCTCATAGTGCCATAACTGTAGCCCTCGTGACTTTCTGTGTCCTCTAGGGTATTTAATGAGAAAACGACTTTGTTCTGATTGTCAGTAAAAACAAATAAACCTGCAGATACGATTGTGAAGCAATAAACTCATTTTTGCAAACTTCATCCAGTGATTTTATTATCACAGCCTGTTTCTTTCTATCTTAACGTAATTTCCTGACACAATGGAAGAGAAGAAGACAGTCTTTTTATTTCGTGTCTGCACAGCGCCGAGCACAATGGAATGACGGTCCCTGACAAGGGCTCCCAGATGCAACCACAATACAAAGAGGTAATAAAAATAATAATGCATTCTGCTAATAAAACTCATGAGTACGGATGAAGGTTCAGCCCAAGAGGTAGAAAAATCTGTTTCTCAAATGGAATGTCCTCACTTGTATTCCCCATGGTAGCTGCTATGTCTGTGTAAATCAATAAACTTGGGTGCTACATTGGTCTTGGGGAGAAGAAAGACAACAGATGTGCAGGAGTTAACAAGCTGGCTACATCATTGAGGGCAGAGTTAGAGAGGCTTCAGCAAAGAGCTACAAGGATGTCTGAAGAAGAGGTCCAATAGAGCAAGACTTAAGGAGCTCAATCTTCATCAAAGAGAAGGTTAAGAGATTATTTTACCTCTTTATTTGGCACTGATGGAACCACAGATGGAATACTGTCTCCATTTCTGGTGTCTACAGTTCAAGAAGGATGTTGATAAATTGGAGAGGGTTCAGAAGAGAGATACGAGAATGATTAAAGGAATAGAAAACACGCTTTTATAATGAGAGACTGCAGCAGCTGTCTATTTAGTAGAACAAAGAGAAGATTAAAGGGTGACTTGATCCCAGTCTATAAGTACCTACAGGGGGAACAAATATTTAATAATGGACTCTTCAATCTGGCAGAGAAAGGTCCAACACAATCCACTACCAGGAAGTTGAAGCTAGACAATTTTATACTGGAAATAAGCTGTAAATTTTTAACAGTGAGAGTAATTAACCATTGGAACAATTTATGAAGGGTTACAGTGAATTTTCCATCACTGGCAAGTTTTAAATCAAGATTGGCTGTTTTTCTAACAGATCTGCTCCAGGAATTATTTTGGGGAAGATCTCTGGGCTGTTATAGAGGAGGTCAGACTACATAATCACAATGTCTTCTTCTATCCTTGAAAGCACTGAATCTAAGAGATGTCTGGACTAGTGCCTGTAAACTAGAGCAGTGTGAATAATTAATGTTTCAGTTTGCTGGCAATTCAGAGAAATAAAAACATAATTTTAATTTTGAGCGTTTCTTTCCATTTCTGATTTTTTAAAAAAAATCTGTGTTTGAAGAACGTTTTGAAACAAAAAGTCATTTTAATCCCAAAATTCAAAAATGTTTCATTTAGAAATTATCAGCACAAAATGTTGAGACTTGATCTGAACGTTGTTGGTTTTTTCCCCCAAAACGAACAATTCAGTGAAACCACACAAATTTTCAAAACATTGCAGTGTTGCCAAATCTGAATCTTTCACTGGAAAAAGCTTTGTCTGAAAAGTTTCACCCAGCTCTATGGTAAGCAGCGCCACAGGGTGTTACTCTGGTGGAATTCTGTGCTACTGCAGGCATAATTAAATTTTATTTTTTTTGGCACAGAAAAAGGCTTCTGCCAAAATGTTGCTGCAGTGCCGCCTTTTGTCCACCAGAGGGAGCTGTGGTGCTAGGACAAAGCTGCAGCTCCCCACTAGTGAGGGCAGAGTAAGAGCTGTCCTTCTGCACAGTGCCTGCCAGGCCAGGCCACAAGACAGGGGCTATGGGGAGACAGACCGCGTGGGGTGCTGGGGGTCAGACAGGGGCTCACAAGAGCTAGTGGGGGAGGACAGACTGGGGCAGGGGCTCAATGGGAGTGGAGGCACAGAGCCATAGTGGGGAGGGAGGTGCAGGGCCACATGGTGATGGGGGGGGTGGGGGACAGAGCTACATAGGGACGGGAGAGGTTGGGTGGGGGCAGAGAGACACATGGGGATGGGGAAGGGGTACAGGGACACAAAGGGACAGAGGAGGGGTGCAGGGCCACTTGGGGATGGGGGTAGTGGGTGTCTTGAGTGGTGGTGGAGGGACACATAGGGGTGCAAGAACACATGGGGATGGGGCAGATGTGCCTGACTGAATGGGAGAGGCTCGGGGTCAGCCAGGGTCTGCATGTGGGAATCTCCCGAACAATCCCTCCCCGCCCCCCCAGAAAACCTGTTCCATACTTTTCCCACCCAAACCCAACAACCCTCTCAACTTCATACATAGGCTTCTGCCCAGCAATTTACAGGCGTCTCCCTCAGCTCCTCCGTAACCCCCGACTCCCGCAAGCCTTTGCACTGCTTCTGAGGGGTACAGGAAATACAGTTGTATATTGTAGTTTCAATGAATTATGACTCAGAGTATCATTAATATTAATTAATTTATGTACTATAATGTCTAGTAAGGAATCTATTTTGTCAAAAAACATTTCCTGAATCTTTTTTGTTTTCTGTATTGTTACAGACCTACTTGCTGACAGGTATTTTGAAATAAATGATCCAAAATAATTGAAACTGGTGTTTCAATTATGTTATTTTGACAAATAAAATATGCAGAATTTTAAAATATTTTGGGCAGAATATTTAATTTTTTGGTGCAGAATTCCTGCAGGAGTAGGGTGTGGAGAATAGAGGTCTTTTGGATCTAGCAGATAAAGCCAGAAGGCACTCTAATGGCTGGAATTTAAAAGCCACAAAGCTTAAAATAACTATTACTGGCTGCTTTTTGGAGCCTCTAGGCTTCAAACCCACAAGGCAATTCTTGATTTCGTCCTTAGTGGCACACAGGATCTGGTCCAAGTGGTGAATACAGCTGAACTGCTCACTAATAGCAACCATAATATAGTTAAATTTAATGTCATTGCGTGTGTGTGTGGGGGGGAAATACCAAAGAAACCCACCACAGTAGCATTTAACTTTAAAAAGGGGAACTACACAAAAATGCGGAAGCTAGATAAACAGAAATTAAAAAGAGCAGTCACAAGAGTGAAATGCCTGCAAGCTGCATGGAAACTTTTTAAAAACACCATAATGGAGGCTCAAAGTAAATGTATACCGCTAATAAAAAAAACAGTAAGAGGACCAAAAAAATGCCACTATGGCTAAACAACAGAGTGCTAGAGGCAAAAAGACACCCTACCAAGGAAAATAGAAAGGCGTGTAATCCCTAGCAAGTCAAGCGTAAAAGTATAATTAGCCAGGCCAGAAAAGAATTTAAAGAACAACTAGCAAAAAACACAAAAACTAACAGCAAACAAATGTTTTACTACATCAGAAGCAGGAGGTCTGCTAAATAATCAGTGGGGCCACTGGACGATTGAGGTGCTAAAGGAGCACTCAATGAAGACAAGGCTGTTGCGGCGAAGCAAAATGAATTATCTGCATAAATCTTCATTGCAGAGGATATGAGAGAGATTCGCATACCGGAGCCATTCTTTTTAGGTGAAAAATCTGAGGAAATGTCCCACATTGAGGTGTCACTAGAGGAGGTTTTGGAACAAAATGATGCATTAAACAGTGATAGGTCACAAGCACCAGATGGTATCATCCGAGAGTTCTGAAGGAACTCAAATATGAAATTGAAGAACTAATAACTGTGGTTTGTAACCTATTGCTTAAATCAGTCTCTGCACCAGGTGACTGGAGGTTAGCTAATGTAATGCTGATTTTTAAAAAAGGCTCCAGAGGCGATCCTGGCAATTACAGGCCGGTAAACCTAACTTCAGTAGCAGGCAAATTATCAGACACATAGACTAATGCAGTATGTTGGAGAAGAGTCAACATGGTTTTTGTAAAGGAAATCACGCCTCACCAATCTATTAGAATTCTCTGACGGGGGACAGAAAACATGTGGACAAGGGTAATGATTGGCTATAGTGTACTTGGACTTTCAAAAAGCCTTTGTCAAGATCCTTCACCAAAGGCTATTAAGCAAAGTAACCAGTCGTGGGATAAGAGGGGAGATCCTCTCATGGATCGGCAGCTGGCTAAAAGACAGGAAACAAAGGGTAAGAATAAAAGGTCAATTTTCAGGATGATGAGAGGTATATAGCTGGTATAGAGGTATATACTCCCACAGTATTCTTGCCAGCAAGTTAAAAAAGTATGGATTCGATGAATGGACTATAAGGTGGATAGAAAGCTGGCTAGATTGTCGGGCTCAATGGGTAGTGATCAATGGCTCGATGTCTAGTTGGCAGCCGGTATCAAGCGGAGTGCCCCAGGGGTCAGTCCTGGGGCCGGTTTTGTTCAATATCTTCATAAATGATCTGGAGGATGGCATTAATTGCACCCTCAGCCAGTTCACAGATGACACTAAGCTGGGGGGAGAGGTAGATTGTTAGGATATAGATATTCAGGCCTGTCTGTAAAGGCCTGTACTTTAAGAATTTAGGGGTATTCTTATCACTTGGCTAGTTCTAGAGGTATAAAAGAAAGAATGAAAATCACTGTCTGCTGGTGTAAGGGCCTTCTCTTACTGTGACAGTTTGAGGCCCTGTTCTTAGGCTAAGGCCTTTGGCTAAGCAGCAGAGGCAGCCATAAGCCAGGAAGCGACCGGTCACATCCTCACATTCCAAACTAGTCACATTGAAAGAAGGTGCTATTGGGCTGTTAGGAATACAATCCTGTCCTGAATACAATCCTGTCCTGATAATTCCTATCACCTCCAGAGAAAGGGAAGTGCCTAGAAAATGTAAAAGGAAACTTAGTTTGATAGCGTCCTGTCTGGCAAGAACTCACTTATCAATAGCTGGGATGTGAAATCCTCACTTCTGTATTGTTTTGTCATTAGAGTTCCCACTTTGCTATTGTTTGTCTGTATAATCTCTGTCTGGTTCTGTGATTGTTCCTGTCTGCTGTATAATTAATTTTGCTCGGTGTAATCTAATTAAGGTGGTGGGATATAATTGGTTAGCTAATCATGTTACAATATGTTAGGATTGGTTAGTTAAATTTCAGTAGAATGATTGGTTAAGGTATAGCTAAGAATATTACTATATAAATTAGGGGCAAACAGGAAGTAAGTTGGGATTCGAAAATAAGGAAAAAGGAACTTGTATTTAAGCTTGCTGGAAGTTCACCCCAATAAAGATCGAATTGTTTGCACCTTCGGACTTCGGGTATTGTTGCTCTCTGTTCATGCGAGAAGGACCAGGGAAGTGGGAGAGTGAAGGAATAAGCTCTCTAACATCTTGGTGCCGGGACTTGGATACATCGCATTGGATAGGTGAGTGGCAGCCTGTGAGTCCCCCTCCCCAACAGTCCACGCAGCTGCTTGGAGGGGGTATGGCGAACTCTCGTGATGGTAGTTGCGGGTTCTGGCAAGCTGGGGTAACGGATTTTTTGAACAAATGGATAAGGAAGAATCAGGGCCCATACCAGGTGCAGGGGTTCACCTGGGATGAGATTGAGAAAGAGATGGGAGAGGTTTTGGGAGACCCCAAGGGAAAGGAGTGTAGGAAAAAGGGAATGGTATTACAAGGTTTGTGTGCTGGGATGGCATACTGGGTAAAAAGGGAAGCTGATCTCCTCCAACACATTAAGGTCTTGGAGGGGATTGTGGATCAGCAACGCATTTTAACAGAAAAATCTGTGTTAGCAGTAGAGGTAGCAGATTTGAAGGCACGGGATGCTGCACGGACAGAGGAGTCTTGTGAGGCAATCCGGAGAGAGAGGGACGAACTGCTGGGGAGAGTAGGAGACTTAGAGGAGGAATTGTATCATTGTAAACATGGGGGCAATGGACTTGGGGACCCCAAACCATCCGCCCCACTAATGGAACTGAAGGAGACACCTCCACCACCCTACCCTGAAAAAACACTGTACCCACCACTGCCGGTGGATGTTGTAAGCCGGCGATCCACAGTTACAGCCCCTGCGAGAGAGGCTACCCGGGAGGAACTGCAGGAGGCAGGAATAGTGGCCCCGGTTGCAGGGTGGGGGGACCATGCCCCACAAGTAGTAGAACAGGCAGAAATCCGCCCCTTGTCCCTGAAGGACTGGGAGGCAGTACTGGGCCGTTTGGGAAAGGTACCCCGGAATGATTGGGATCAGTTTGTGCTGTGGCTAGTGGAGGTGGACAGGGAGATGGAGGGTCTAACTCGTGAGGACCAGGTGATCTTATGGCGTAGTCTTTTGGGACGAGGTACCTTGGGAATCAATGTGGCAGGAGTGGCACACCCATTTCTAATCCCCGGACAGGTGGCAAAACACTTGTTTGGGGTGTACTCTCGTACTGCGGGGATGAATAAGATGAAGCGAATCCCTGGGGAAACAGGGCGGGATACACTTAATCGCATACAGGCATGGGCACGGTGCTGGGTGAATCCCCTGGATGGTCCATGGGTGTTGCCACAGGCAGGGGCACCGGGACCTGGTGGGGGTGTGGAGCAGGGTAGGGGTGTGGAATTGCTGGAGAAATGGTTGGAGCTGAGCAATCCGCAGTTCGTGGGGCATTTAAGGTTGCAGCACCCTGAACTTGCTCCCAATCAGCTACCCCAGTTTCTGGAACAGGCAGACGTGTGGAGGCAGATGCATCAGGGGGAAGAGCCAGTCCATGCGATTACTGCGGGGGATCAATACAAGGTGGAAAGGAGTGGGTCAGCCTGGAGAGGAGGAGGTAGAGGGAGAGTTCGTGGCTTTGGGGGGGTAGTCAGGGACGAGCGGGCAGCTATAGAGCAACAGATCCAGAGACTGCAGGCTAAACTGACTACCCATGATCTTACCAGATCAGGGGGAAAGTGGTCCCGGAGACCAAGGGACTGGGACTGCCTGAAATGCCAGACACACAATTTTGCATGGAGACAGGAATGTGTTCAGTGCCAGGACCCCCGGTCCCCCCATGAACCAGTGGGAGGGACAGAGGTGGGTGCTGCAACTTAGGGGTGCCCTGGGAGGCGTCCTGTCCATGTTCTCAGTTTAGGACGGGATGCATCTGGTCGCCCCACGCTCCAGGGGGCAATCGAAGGGAGTCCCATGAGGGATTTTTTGATAGACACTGGAGCAGCCATCAGTTTAACCACATGGGGGCAGGGGAGACCCTCAGAAGGGACTGTGACAATTGTAGGGGCAACAGGAGGGGAGACACAGTTAACCCTGAGGCGGGGACAAATCAAAGGAATCTGGGGGGAAGGGGAGATTATGTGGGGTTGTAATGATATGCTTAATCTGTTGGGGGCAGGAGATTTACACAAACTGGGACTTGTACTGGATTTAGCCAATTGGGTGTGTTTACTGGGGCAAACGCAGGACGGTCAGGGCTATACCATTCCCATGGGGATAGCCACTATGACCATTAAAGCAGCACATGCCCTCCCATCACCCCCGGCTGGGTGGGAACACATCCCTGTGTGGGCGAAGGATAACCTGGATTGTGGTAGGGGCAGCATGGAGATACTGATGGAGGGAGGGGACCCTCCCCCACAGAAACAGTACCCTATTCCTCGGGAGGCATTGGCAGAGGTGGGGGCAACTATTGGGGAGTTGGAACAGAGGGGACTGATTCGGGCAGTTGCATCCCCTTATAATGCTGCTGTGTGGCCCGTGAGGAAGCCAAATGGTACCTGGCGCCTCACTGTGGATTACAGGGCACTAAATGCTCTGGCCAATTCGCCAGCCTTAGTGGTGGCAGCGTACCCTGAAATGTTGGCCCGTATTGGACCCCAATTCTGAATTTTCACTGTTTTGGACATAGCTAATGGGTTTTGGTCTCTGCCACTAGCTACCTCGTGTCAGTATAAAACTGCATTCACGTGGGAGGGCAGACAATTCTGCTGGACAGTCCTACCCCAGGGATATAGGGACTCCCCTGCAATTTTTCACAGATACATGAGACAGGCTCTGGAGGGGGTGGATTCAGCAAGGTGCATACAATATGTAGACGACCTGTTGCTAATGTCAGGGACAGAGGAAGAAGACAGGGAACTAACTGAGCAGGTCCTGCAAGCTTTGGCAAGAGCAGGATTGAAGGTCAATGGGAAAAAGGCTCAGATGGGACAGACAAGAGTGACCTACTTAGGAGTGGAAGTGTCTCAGATGGGAAGGGAAATCGATAAGGGACGGGTGCAACTGATCCAGTCCCTGCCACTGCCTACGGATGTTAAAAGCTTGCAAAGTTTTCTGGGTCTAACTGGATTTTGCAGGGATTTTGTGGCCAATTATGTAGAAATAGCCCAGCCTCTATTTGACCTAACCCGAGCCTCAACTTGGGAATGGTCAGAAGAGTGTACTGAGGCAGTGAGAGTGCTGAAGGAAAACCTGGCCAGTGCTCCAGTGCTGGCCTCCCCGGATGGGGAGAAATTTTTTTATCAGTATCCTTTGGTATCGGACACTACCATTGGTTGTGCATTAACACAGGAGTATGAAGCAAAGGACCTGACCTGTGGCCTTTGCCTCTCGACTTTTGAGTGCTGTGGAATTGAAGTACGGATGGTGTGAAAAGGTGCTGTTGTGCACCTACTGGGGGGTAGGGAAATTTAAATACCTTACGGAAATGCAGAAAGTAATAGTCCGATCTCATCATGACCCCCTGCGGCTGTTAAACATGCACACTATCTTACAGGGACAAGTGAGTGGGCAGCTTATTGCTAAATGGTTGCTGGCTCTACAGGCAGAAAACATTACAGCAGAGGTGTTAAAGGAACCCACAGTCTGGGTAGCTGGATTACATCTGGCTGGCACCCCACACCAATGTGAAGCCAGCCCAGGTAAAACCCAACATCAGGTGTTTCGGGCGGCTAACCCCAATCAGGTAAAAGAGGGGACACTGGTATGGTTTTTGGATGGAAGTTGTAGGTATCAAGGGGGACGGAAAACTGCAGGCTTAGCTGTTGTGGGAATCAGAGGCAATGAGACAGCCAGCAACATTGGTTTCTCACTAGAAGCAAAGTCAGCTCAGGAGGCAGAACTGGCAGCCTTGCTAACAGCTTTAAATGAAGTGGATCCCAAATTTGAGCCAGAATGTTGGGTGGTGGTAGATTCAGATTATGTATTTCGTGGTGCCACATTAATGCTGAGATGGTGGGCAGATAATCATTTCAGGGCAACAGACGGCTCCACAATCAAGCATGCTACCTGGTGGAAGCGAGTGGAGGAGCTGAGTCACTGTTTTACACGGATCAATGTGGTAAAGGTAAAGGCACACAAGAAAACAGGACCTCTAAGCAAAGGAAATAATCTGGCTGATGTAGAGGCCAGGCGGGCTGCAACAGAGGCACCCCCATGGCCCTGGGAGCCAGAAGAGAGAGTGCCTGTAGCAGTGATAACAAGAAGCGGGGTGGATACAGATTGGGGAGGGCGAATTCGAGAGTTGCAGGAATCTGACCCAGGACTGGAAGGCATCATGAAACTTGGGGACAGGCATGTGCCAAAGGTGGAACTAATGGAAGGGATTTGGTGTGTCTTAACAATTGAGGGACCGGTAATGTTGTGCCCTCAGGGAAGTCGGACGGCTTTCTTAAGCTGGGTGCATGGAAGCTTGGCAGGGGGACACCCTGGGTTTGAGGAGGCACTGGGAACTTTAAAAAGGTTGTGCTGGTGGCCAGGAATGGCAGCTGATTTAAAATCACATCTGGAACGTTGTTTGGACTGTGCCAGGCACAGCCCACCTCACAAGGTGCTAAGGGGAGAATTAATGAGACAAACCCCAAGGGGACCATGGGAAAGAATACAGATTGATTACACAGGACCCTTACCACCAGATCACAGGAAAAACAGATTCATGTTGGTGGTAGTGGATGCTTTCAGCCGGTGGGTGGAAGCTTTCCCCACAAAGTATCAAACTGCCCGGGTAACTGCTGCAATACTGGTAAATGAGGTATTCACTCGCTGGGGGGTCCCAAAGGTGATTGACTCAGACCAAGGAGCTGCTTTTCGGTCAGATCTGTTAGGGGAGCTATCAGCCCTCACTGGAATCACACAGTTGTTCCATATTGCTTATCACCCCCAGGCTGCGGGGCAGGTGGAACGCATGAACCGCACCATTAAAAGTGAGCTAAGAAAGGGAGTGGAAATCGGAGGAAAAAACTGGTCACAGTTACTGCCCTTTGTCTTAATGAGAATAAGGGCCCGAGAATCAAAGGGCACAGGATTTTCTCCATATGAAGCTCTCATGGGAAGGCCTATGGAACGGTGGGAAAATCTACTTACCCCAGTACCTGGGGAAGTCACTACACATGGCTTAACACAAGAATGGATTTTAACTTTAATCGAACATGTAAAACAAGTACAGCAGGCGGTGGCCTGGCGAGATGAGCAAGGAGCAGCAAGAGTCAAAGCATGGTATGACCTGCCTGGGGAGCGTAATCTACCCATGGTGGGAGATCTAGTGATGTACAAGATTCCAGGTCAACACCATCCATTCCCAGCTCCTAAATGGAAGGGCCCCTATCTTGTCCTTGACCAATTAGGGCCCAGTCTGCTATTACTGGGTACAGAGAATGGAGGACGGGAGTGGGTTCACTGCACGCAAATAAAAAGGTACAAACAGGGGATTGGGAAAGGGGACGTGTAAATTTTGTTATGTGTGTATTACAGGTTAATTCAAAAAGGAGAAAAGGATGAAAATTCCCTGGCCCTGGATGGAACAATTACTAGTGCTAATCACAATTGTCACATTTACAAATTCTATTCAGATCCCACGATGTGAAGTGTCAAAAGGAGGAAACACATGGACGGCTACACATGCAACCTGTGGTAATAAAGCTAATGAAGACTATGAGAATCTCCCCATAGAAAGATGTACCACTAATACTCCAACAGGAATTTGGCAGTGTCGGTATATGGTTTATGGATTAGATGGGGGAATCCCAACCAAGTGGAGAATATCAAATTTATCAGGAAATATCGCATGGTACTCCCTGGGTGCTGCCATGATTAACGATAGTGGAAAACACAGTTACCCAGCTATGTGGTTTGTTACAGAGGGTCCAAAGAATATAACCCTCTGGTCCCCTGGAGCAAATGAACCCTCTTGGGAAAATAGGGCCCCACATTTAGGGTGTGATGTTACCATATGTAACCACAATGGTACTTCCATGGAAGATAATCCCCAAGGGTGTGATTGTTATGTACATATTACATTAGGTGTAAAATCCCCTTTGGGACGCTGGGTGTACGATGAGTTAACCATTTTACAGAATGTAACCCTACAGGTGATATGGATGCCAAGTTGGAAGAATCCAAATTTAAAGTGGCCACAGCCTGGAGCCAAGAATATTCCCCGACGAGCAAATGTCTGGGAGCCATTGTGGGAGCAGGTGCAGCCAGCACTTTTTAACGTGTCCTTTCACTCTATTACATGGGTGGTACGCCCCAAGGAATGGTGGGTGGACCAAATCCATCCTAATTGTAGTATGTACATAAAAGGATTGAAACAACAATTCAATGCATGGGTGAGGGGACACACCTGGAATCGTCGTCGGAAAAGGGGATTGTGGGCAGCTGGGAACACTATGCTGGGTACATGGAATCTGGGGGACGAGTGGGTAACCAAACAATTAGTAAACCAAAATGTGAAATTTCGACAACAAATTAATGAATTAATGGCACAGCATCTATCAGCAGTTGCCACAGGGTGGAGGACAGCAGTAGAGGTAAACCTGCAGTTAACTCATTGGGCAGGGGACCTGGTGACATGGGTAGAGGATGGCTTCAGAAGACTAACATGGGGAGAAGTGTGCGTAGGTATTCAAAATGCTCAGTTAATAATGTTAATGGATATTATGAGAGATGCTTGGTCAGAACAATGGCCTTCAGTATTAAATCGGGAGGCTAGCCCATATCTATCCACAATTGCAAAAACATACCCATCTACCTGGAAAATAACATCCCCGACCTGTGGGGAGAGTTCTTGTGTAATTGTTACTATGATACCATGGGAAGGAAATGCAAATAAGGTGGTTCCCTTGACCCCTATGGGAGTAAGTAGGGAAGGGGGAGCACGTTGGGAGCCACTAGGGAATAGGTGGGGGGGATGGAATGGGGTAAACTGGACTGTCATCACATTAAGCAGTTGTATATCCAGAGGAGGAATATGGATGTGCCCCTCTCCTATGACTATGGAGGAGCAGGATCAATGGCCTATTGCAAAGGGGGGGCATTTAGGGGTAATGTATATGGGGTACGGTGTATTCTGTTGGGAATGTATCCAATCCTGCAATATAACACTAGGAGGCAAAATCCTTCCAGTGTATGACAAAATTATGAGCTTCTATACACTGCCACCTGGACTATGGTGCACCAATGGATCAGTGGACTTAATCGTTGTAAACAATCGAACCAGCACCTACTACCCCATACCGTACCAAGTAGTTGAATTGGTTTGGACAATACCAAATTTCACTGTGGATATTCAATGGACACACAATATGGACAAAAGTACACAAAGATTACGAGAGCAACTTGCTGCAAGCGCCAACAGTTGGACACACTTACAATCCACACTACAGGATGGCGCTGACAAAATTTTAACCTTATCAAAGGAGGAGAAGCAGTGTTTTTGGTGGTGGCCAGGATGTTGGACCATACTGCAGTGGTCAGGACTCTCGGTGTTGCTGTGGATTATCATAGCAGCTGGTGTATTGTTAATTATATGTGTGTTACATTGCATATGGAAACGATCAAGGGGGGCACAACCCCCTAGAGAACAGCCACTAATTATAACCTATAAGTAATGTAGTAAGCCCCCCCCAAGTGTACTAGACAACCTGGACCCAACCTTCTCGGGCCCACTATACTGGGAAGTCTGGAACACTAATTGGGATAGGTGTGGTATGCCCGTACGAGAGAAGGTGCAGGGCACTATACTACACAAGGGGCAGTGGGACAAATGGAATATCGACACCTTCCACCTTGATGCCTGGCCCTATCAGGAAATGTGTCGCCATATGTCCTATGCTTTTCCAGGGATACCTGGGCAGGAGGATCCCAAAAGAAAAAGAAAAAAAGGGGTGGAGTGTTAGGATATAGATATTCAGGCCTGTCTGTAAAGGCCTGTACTTTAAGAATTTAGGGGTATTCTTATCACTTGGCTAGTTCTAGAGGTATAAAAGAAAGAATGAAAATCACTGTCTGCTGGTGTAAGGGCCTTCTCTTACTGTGACAGTTTGAGGCCCTGTTCTTAGGCTAAGGCCTTTGGCTAAGCAGCAGAGGCAGCCATAAGCCAGGAAGCGACCGGTCACATCCTCACATTCCAAACTAGTCACATTGAAAGAAGGTGCTATTGGGCTGTTAGGAATACAATCCTGTCCTGAATACAATCCTGTCCTGATAATTCCTATCACCTCCAGAGAAAGGGAAGTGCCTAGAAAATGTAAAAGGAAACTTAGTTTGATAGCGTCCTGTCTGGCAAGAACTCACTTATCAATAGCTGGGATGTGAAATCCTCACTTCTGTATTGTTTTGTCATTAGAGTTCCCACTTTGCTATTGTTTGTCTGTATAATCTCTGTCTGGTTCTGTGATTGTTCCTGTCTGCTGTATAATTAATTTTGCTCGGTGTAATCTAATTAAGGTGGTGGGATATAATTGGTTAGCTAATCATGTTACAATATGTTAGGATTGGTTAGTTAAATTTCAGTAGAATGATTGGTTAAGGTATAGCTAAGAATATTACTATATAAATTAGGGGCAAACAGGAAGTAAGTTGGGATTCGAAAATAAGGAAAAAGGAACTTGTATTTAAGCTTGCTGGAAGTTCACCCCAATAAAGATCGAATTGTTTGCACCTTCGGACTTCGGGTATTGTTGCTCTCTGTTCATGCGAGAAGGACCAGGGAAGTGGGAGAGTGAAGGAATAAGCTCTCTAACATAGATATGCTGGAGGGTAGGGATAGGGTCCAGAGTGACCTAGACAAATTGGAGGATTGGGCCAAAAGAAATCTGATGAGGTTCAACAACGACAAGTGCAGAGTTCTGCACTTAGGATGGAAGAATCCCAGGCACCACTACAGGCTGGGGACCGACTGGCTAAGCAGCAGTTCTGCAGAAAAGGACCTGGGGATTACAGTGGATGAGAAGCTGGATATGAGTCAGCAGTGTGCCCTTGTTGCCAAGAAGGCCAATGGCATATTGGGCTGTATTAGTCAGAGCATTGCCAGCAGATCAAGGGGAGTGATTATTCCCCTCTATTTGGCACTGGTGAGGCCTCACCTGGAGAATTGCATCCAGTTTTGGTTCCCCCACTACAGAAGGGAAGTGGACAAATTGGAGAGAGTCCAGCGGAGGGCAATGAAAATGATCAGGAGGCTGGGGCACATGACTTACGAGGAAAGGCTGAGGCAAGTGGGTTTATTTAGTCTGCAGAAGAGAAGAGTGAGGGGGGATTTGATAGCAGCCTTCAATACCTGAAGGGGGGTTCCAAAGAGGATGGAGCTCGGCTCTTTCTCAGTGGCGGTAGATGACAGAACAAGGAGTAATGGTCTCAAGTTGCAGTCGGGGAAGTCTAGGTTGGATATTAGGAAACACTATTTCACTAGGAGGGTGGTGAAGCACTGGAATGGGTTACCTAGGGAGGTGGTGGAATCTCCATCCTTAGAGGTTTTTAAGGCCCGGCTTGACAAAGCCCTGGCTGGGATAATTAAGTTGGCGTTGGTCCTACTTTGAGCAGGGGATTGGACTAGATGATCTCCTGAGGTCTCTTCCAACCCTAATATTCTATGATTCTCTGATCTGTACTGGGACCAGTGCTGTTCAACATATTCGTAAATGAGCTGGGAAAAGGGGTAAACTGTGTAGATTGTGTACAACATTACTCAAGATAATTAAGATCCACAAGCTACTGGGGCTCTATAATCTCAGCTCTGTTGTATGGAAGACTAATTCCCTGTCCAGGAGGAATTATTGAGCAAGATTCTCTGAAGCACAGCCATGTCATTGCAAAGGTGTCATTCCACATTCCTCCATGTGTCAACCCAATGTGGTTCTGCCTCCTTCCAGGAAGCAGTCAGACCAGCTAACGCACTGTGCTTCCCCTATCCCTCCAGGATAGGAACAGAGAGGGTAGACCGCACAGTGGTCCAGTGCCTGGGTTGCTGGTCTTGCACTCTGAAGAGCTGAGTTCTAATCATGACCGAACTGTCTCGCAAATTGCTTCATCTATGTTTACGCTTGGAAGCATATGAAAGAAGGGAGGCCACTGAGTGTGCTGCTTTCTGTTAAGGAAAAGTTAGCACATGTGACTCCATTTTGGTTTGGGGCCCACCATTGTTTAAATGCCAGCACATCATACACCAGGAGGAGTGATCCTTAGATACTGAATCCCTGTGAAAATCCTCCTCCTTGTCTCCTGCCTGCCGTGACTCCCAGTATCTAGTTTTTGTTAGTCTCTAACTCCCTGTCTCTTGGCCTTGATTTGAGGCCTCCCATTCTGATAATAAAAGTTACTGATGCATGGCTTTAGGACCAGGCTGTGTAATTAACATACTGGTATAGCAAGAGGAATGCACCAAGCAGGGATAAGTGGTAGATAAGACAAGGGTTTGTTTATTGGCTAAGGTTTCCGATGCACGAGGGCAACATGCTTTGCTAAAAAGTATATAACCTTTGTATAATCTGTATTCAGGGTCCCCTCCTGGCTAGCAGGGGGGCACCACGCTCGAGCGTAATAAACTTAGTGTCTTTTGGGAACTCTGCAGTTGTGGACTTTGTTTCTGTGCCTCAGCCTAGATTCGAACTGTGCGTGACCTATCAGGCATAATTCACAGCACTGGTGTGCGTGTCCTATCAGGTATAATTCGCAGCATTTGTGTGCGTGTCCTACCAGGTGTAATTCGCAGCAGTTGTGTGCGTGTCCCCTCAGGTGTAATTCGTAACAGTTTTGGCGATCACGAAGGGACTCTAGGCTCGCCCCAACAACCGAGACTACACTCCTCCTCTCGGACAGCTCCAGCCGGCAGAGGGTGAGTTCACCTTTGAGAACTCCGAGGAGGGGGGGTGTGAGCCGTCGCTTAGGCGATAAGGTGGCACATTTGGTGTCCTTTTGGTAGCCCATTATGGGTTCTGGGCAGAGTGTAATTAAGGGGACCCCTTTGGCTGAAATTCTCGAGAATTGGGGGACTATTTCTGGTACCCATGGGTTAGGTAAAAAAAAAAATAAGCTGTAATCTTGTGCAAGGTTGAGTGGCCAGCACTAACAACTCAAACACCTTTTGACTGGCCACCGGATGGTTCCTTTGCTGGGGAAAAATTAACAGCGCTTAGGAAAAGGCTGGAAAACAAAGCTCCAGCCCAGATGGATTATTGGTATGTATGGAATAACTGGGCTTATGCACATGCGAAAGGACGTCCTCTTTCCTCCTCCTTTTCTTTTTCATCTCAGGGGTCTCCAGCCCCGCTCTGTGCTATGCCTGCTTCTGCCCCTCCTCCGGCTTACCCTCGGCTTTCTGACTTATGCCCGTCACCTCCTTGCTTGCCAATTAGCCGTGCTTTCTGTCCAGGTGACAAGCCTCATGGGGGGAGGACTCGGGTAGCCCTTGTAAGTAAAAATATTTAAGAAAAAAGACCAGGAGGGCTGGGGGCTGGTTAAGAAGCCCACCCTCCTTGTTAATTTGGTAGTGAAACAAAGCTGGTGCTCATGGAAAGGACAGTTCAGAGAAAAAAAACAGGATCATGCCCAAGCGGGCAGGCAACAGATAGAGAGATTGGAAAACAGGTTGGAAACTTGAAGGTCATAGTGAAAAAAGAGGAGTAAATAATTACAGGAATGGAAAACGTAAATCCCGGAATAATACTTGGAATGGTAAAATCTAAGTTAATTGGGTGTTGTTTTGGGAAATAAACAAGTGATTTAAGAAAGAAAAGTAAGAAGTTAACTCTTTAGTTGCTGGAAAAAATTAAGCAGTTAAACTTTATAAAATACTGAAAAAAAAAATTCTTGGTTTCTTTGCAGCCATTTTGGAAAAAAAATGGGCCCTTTTCCAAAGAAATGCAATTATACAGTGCTACTTAATTAATATCTTATTAGGCTCCAAGGGGCTACAATAGGTGGTGTCTTCCTTTTCAGGTCGCTGTGTGTTTGACAGCAGGAGTTAAAAGTAAAAGGCAATCAAAAGTCTGGTAAAGTTTATTGTGCCCTTTTTAAAGTAAAAATCTTTAACCTGTGGATCCAAAAGCAAGCCGGAAAGCATTTGTTTTAATGTAAATTACCTAACTAATAAGGTAGAGGCCACTAAAACCTGGGCTGCCTATAAAACAAATACAAGAAAATATGGGTAATTCCTCTGTTTTGCCTGCAGTTAACAAGGGTATTTGTATAAAAAGGAAATATTTTAAGCAATGACTGACTGCCCAAAAGGGGTAGATCTGTGTTTTATTTTTGTCTTTCAGAAAATCAGAGAAAACTGATGCCAGCTGAAAAGCAATTCAACATCTCATGAATTTACTGGCACAATAGGAATTCTGTTCTGTGTTCTATGTCCTGTCTTGTGGTGTTTGTCTTGTGGCCAGAATTGCTGTGTTTAATTTTTCATAGGACAGTTTAGTTTAAAACTAAATAGAAGGGTTAAATCAAAATGCAGATACTTGTTTTATTCAACTTGAAATACAAAGTGTTTGAATAATATCAAAAAATGTAATATACTAAAGTTTAATACATTTGCTTAAGTAAAAAAAAAAAATTTCATTGGCCAGATCTTTTAATTAAAAAAAATTGTTGTTAAAATTTGCACACCAACAGTCTTTGGAAGCAAGGACATGAAAGGTTAACCCACTCCCCATATTATACATGAGATCCTTCTGGCTACCTCACATTTCTAGCCAGAGGGCTGGGGACGGAGGAAAGCTATTGGACACCAGAGGTTGTACCAAGTGGACTCCTCAAAAGTGGGTGTGCTTGTCCTGGCTTGTTGCTCCAAAGCTCTGTAATAAAGTCATTTTCCTAGAAGGGTGTATGTGGCATACATTGAACAATAAGAACTAAAGTGCTGTATAATGGGCAATGTACATGTGTTCCTTTTTAAACAAAGGTGTATAAGTAAAAAGTGAAAGTTTCCTTTGCAGGTTAATAAAAGCCAAGAAGGGGAAAAGAAATAAAACGGAGAACGAGCTAATTCAACGCTGCAGCTGGCAGGCTCGGTCCAAAGATAAGACACTGGCCTGCCCAAGGACACTACTCACAGCTAGGATTTGGCTAATAGCCAAGAAAGAGGGGGGCTTGAATGTGCCCAAGCAGCTGTGAGATCTGCAACACACTGCCAGACATTAATGAAATGTGTTAGGTCTCTGTATTTACAGGTAAAAGAAGTCCTGCTTCAAGAATCCTGAGCAAACCTGCCATTTGTTAAAACCAGGTGACTGGGTCTAAATAAAGGTCCATCAACAAAAGACTACTCTGGCCCCATGCTGGAAAGGCCCTTATTAAGTCCTGCTAACTACCAACACCGCTGTAAAGTGCCAAGGACTGACTGCCTGGACCCATGCTTCTTACTGCAAAAAGACCCCTCCACCTCGAGATGACTTCACTTCGACTACTGATCAGCCTGTCCCTCCTTCTGGGTTTTTTTTCTTTCCTCCTTTTAAACAGCAGGAAAAAAAAAAAAACCAAGGTGAAGTGCTAGTAACCTCTCCCTTGTCCACTGACAAAGCTAACCTGCATTCAGTATTTGCTAAAGAAACCAAAGCACTACAGGGTGACGTGCTAGTAACCTCTCCCCTGTATAATGCAAAACCATGACTGTTCCAAGAAAAAAGAAAAAACACCTGCTCTGCTAAAACCACCAAAACCCAAGGATTCCTGACTGCAAAAGACACTGAAAATTGGCCTTAATGGCAAAAACAGAGCATTGTACATTGGCAGGGAGGAAGTTGCGGGATGTATTCTTGAAAATGTGAAGTGAAGTGGTGGGGTGGGTTTATTCCAGAGGCTGGAACCTGTGCTTGTACGCAAGTATAAATACCAAAAACGCCTTACAGCCACGAACATTACTCCCACCATCTGCCACCACTCCTTTGCAGGTAAAGGTTCCTGGATCCATCATAGCTACATTAAGTTGGCGCTGGGACCCCCACCTGACCCTGACAAGCCATTGGATGACCCACTTCACGAATGAACACCACGACCAACCCATGGACTAAGCTTTCCAGCTACTGGGACCTTCACAGCTCACCAGGACTTTTTGTGTTCCTGTTTATTGGATTTACATTGGGGGTAGTGTTTTTTGTATGGTATAAAGGAGAATGCCGACATTGGTATGGTTTGCCTGGGGGGTCCTCTCCCTATTCCCAAGTCCAGTACAAGGATGGGAGCGCAATAGTTTCTTGAATTTAACCCGTGCGATCAAACAGGGTGTAAATCGAACGCAGTGTTGGATTTGTATTCATACCCCCACATATTTAGGTCAGGGGGTCCCGTTGGTAGGGGTACCTATCCCCCTTAATCGAACACTCCAAACTAAGCTATGGGCAAACACTACATTTAACTGGAATGTTACAATCCAAATATGGTCTATTAATATGGTGGCTCAGGGTAATTATGCTTTATGTGTGTCACGACGTAAGGGTATAGAAAATACCGTTTTTGTAGGGAATTTTGTGGGGTGCCAGAACACCACCCAAATCAGCTCTGGTGCGGGAGGCCCCTCTACCTACTCCAGGACCCCGTGGCCAGTCCCCAAGGGGTCTGGCTGGTATTGGTTATGTAATCACACAGCCTATAAGGTTCTCCCAGCAGGATAGTGTGGTACATGTACCTTAGGGGCTATAGTACCCGCCGTGACAGTACACCAGAACCTGACTCGGGGAGAGATCCGCAATCTAGTATGGAGGGACCGACGAAGTATTCCTTTAAACCCCCTTTCTTATTGGCCCAAAGGCTTTCACTCCTTTGTGCGTTGGTTTCTGCCATGATTGGGAGTAAGCGAGCTGGAAAAAGCTATAGTTAACATTTCAGCTGCTTTGGAACTAATAGCAAATGCTACTGCAGATGCTCTATCTGCCCTTCAAATTGAAGTCACCCAGCTATCCCAAACTACATTGCAAAACCGCCTAGCCCTGGATTATCTCCTTGCAAATCAGGGCGGGGTTTGTGCTCTGGTCAACTCAAGCTGTTGTGTATTTGTAAATCAGCACCATAGGGTGGAAACTGACATCCACATCCTCAAGCAACAGGCAGCCCTATTCCACCACATCAGCCTCGACACTACCAGCGCGGGAATCCAGGAGGTCTGGGACTGGCTCACCGCATGGCTCCCGGATGTGGGGACTTGGGGACGGCGTATTTTGTATTTACTTTTTTTGACTGTTATTGTTTTTGCGTTATTTTTTGTATGCCTACAATGCTGCAGTATGTGCTGTCGGCAGTTGCTAACCCTGCAGCGCGGTTACTCAGCCCCGATATAGCTTACTGATGTACAAAAAGAAAGGGAGGACTGTTAAGGAAAAGTTAGCACATGTGACTCCATTTTGGTTTGGGGCCCACCATTGTTTAAATGCCAGCACATCATACACCAGGAGGAGTGATCCTTAGATACTGAATCCCTGTGAAAATCCTCCTCCTTGTCTCCAGCCTGCCTTGACTCCCAGTATCTAGTTTTTGTTAGTCTCTAACTCCCTGTCTCTTGGCCTTGATTTGAGGCCTCCCATCCTGATAATAAAAGTTACTGATGCATGGCTTTAGGACCAGGCTGTGTAATTAACATACTGGTATAGCACGAGGAATGCACCAAGCAGGGATAGGTGGTAGATAAGACAAGGGTTTGTTTATTGGCTAAGGTTTCCGATGCACGAGAGCAACATGCTTTGCTAAAAAGTATATAACCTTTGTATAATCTGTATTCAGGGTCCCCTCCTGGCTAGCAGGCGGGCACCATGCTCGAGCATAATAAACTTAGTGTCTTTTGGGAACTCTGCAGTTGTGGACTTTGTTTCTGTGCCTCAGCCTAGATTCGAACTGTGCGTGACCTATCAGGTATAATTCGCAGCACTGGTGTGCGTGTCCTATCAGGTGTAATTCGCAGCACTGGTGTGCGTGTCCTATCAGGTGTAATTCGCAGCACTGGTGTGCGTGTCCTATCAGGTATAATTCGCAGCACTGGTGTGCGTGTCCTATCAGGTGTAATTCGCAGCACTGCTGTGCGTGTCCTATCAGGTATAATTCGCAGCATTTGTGTGCGTGTCCTACAAGGTATAATTCACAGCAGTTGTGTGCGTGTCCTACCAGGTGTAATTCGTAACATTTCTGATGGACAGCGAGGGTGTGTGTGACATTCTATACCTTGGGGGAGTGTACTGTAACCCCCATATGCCTTATTTTCATATAATCATAATCTTATACATAAAGCATGCCTTGTAAGATATCAGGGGCAAGCTTATGCTCTGCTGGGACTTTCCAGTCTAAAGAGCTGGCCACTCCCACCACACAAGCCATGCCAGTGATCTGATCGTAAATAGGCCTCTTGCAGCTGAGAAGGAGTTATTTATTGGGGTTGCAGTGTTCTTGTAGCTGTGTTGGTCCCAGGATATCACAGAGACAAGGTGGGTGAGAGAATATCTATTATTGGACCAACAGAGGTTTTCTTCAGGTCTGAGACGGCTTGTCTCTTTCACCAGCAGAAGTTGGTCCAATAAAAGAGATTCCCTCACCCACCTCTCCTCTCTCATTTATTGGGTGCCAGGACACAGACAGAATTAACTAGCCCAGCGCTGGCCGAGCTTGTGAATTTCAGACGCACTAACAGAGCTGTCTGGTTTCTTAAATCTAAAACAAGTTAGGAGTTTAGGGACCAGGAAATCGAGCGGTTAGTTTGCTATGGAGCCAGCCAGACATTCAAGAATCTGCGCAGGAGGAAGAGCTCTGTGTAAGCTCCAAAGCTTGTCTCTCTCTCACCAACAGAAGTTGCTCCAATAAAAGATATTAGCTCACCCACCTTGTCTCTCTCATATCCTGGGACCAGCATGGCTACCACACCACTGCCTACAAAATTGCAGGATTCACACTGACAGCCCAGAGTTACCATCACACCAGAACACTATTTTCAGGATTCAGGTTCCGAGCATAACGTCTTCATCACACCACGGCACTGACACTACCAGTGCTCTGAGATACATATAGCAGGGTCTGAGTGCCAGGAATTCACGGTCCACGCACCCTGGGACGCATACAGCCGGGTCAGACTGCATGCTCACAATACAGCTTGTACTCAGGGATTGGGTGCAAGGGTTCAGCTGAACACAAGGGCACCTGAAAACAGCTGTACTAACAGCAGGATCTACACTACTGGCCCAGGAGGAGTTACACGTCAGGGCACTAAATCACAATCCCAGTGCAGGATCGGCCCTCGGGGAGCACCCTGCCTCAGTCTATCTCCCTGCCAGTGCGCAGGGCTGCTCCTTAGAGCACGTTTGGCCCAGTCTCCTTTTAAAAGTTCCAAGCATTGGGGTTTCCAGCCCTTTCCTTGGGAGACTGTCCCACATGTAAGCGGGGGATGGTCCCGCTATTATGGGGAACTTTCCTGGCTTATACACGACCCCAGTGAAATGGGCTAACGAAAGGATCTGCGTCCTCGCTCCCACTCCCTTTACCCAGATGCTTGCCTGACCTTGAGGGCTCCCCTTCCATCTCCTGTGTGGCAGAGTCCTCATAACCCCAACAGGGCTGGGCCCAGGATTCCTGGGGGGCTCCACCCCCAACCTTGTCGTGGTCACTCAGGGCAGGGGGTAGGGTGTCCCCACTCCGGGTGCTCTCTCTGCACTGGATGCTTCCCTGACCCACTGATCGTTACAAATATTTCAAAGCAAATACAATTTATTAAATAGCAACCAATTAAAAAAATAAGGAAAAAAACGGAAAGGTGAAAGGAAAACCCGTCGCCCCGCTCTGTGGTATGGGGACGTCACAGCCAGCGTCTCTGGGATGTCAGGGCAGTTCAGTCTGTTCCTCACACGTCCCAGGCCCCTGCCCAGGCCCTGGTCGGACACTTGCTCTGGCGGTGGCCACACGCCCCCAGGCTTTAGGTGGCAGGACCCTTCTTCCCAGCGTTGCCCCCGCCCCGTCGGGGTTATGATCCCTCCCACCCCCCAAGTCTGGCCTGCCAGGCATCTTGGCTGGGGGTGTCTCCCTGTGCTGGGCCCACTGCCCAGGGTCCCCCTCGCTCTCCCCAGCTGCTCACCGCACCCGGCTCCAGACAGCCCCAGCCCCAGCTCCAGCTCCAGCCCCATCTCCACCACTCTGCCTCACCACTGATGCTTCTGCTGCTGCTCTGCCTCCAACCTCCTGGGCTGCTTCTCTGGCCCCTCTGGCTGCAGTTGCTGCAGCTCTCCCCCTCCCAGCACAGGTCTGCTCTGTGGGCTGCCTCTGTGGCTCTGCTCCCAGCACTGACCTGCTCCCTGGGCTGCTTGTCTGGCCCCTCTGGCCGGCGTGGCCCTGCTCCCCCGCTCCACTCGGGCCCCTGCTCTCTCCTGAGCTCGGCCCCACTCTGTCTGACCCAGGCAATTCTAGCTCACTAGGCGGATGGGACCCCCCCTCGGCCTCCTGACTCCCTCATTAGCCTGCCCACCCTGTCAATCAGGCTGACCTGGAGCGTTGGCCTCTCCCCATTGCCCCTGGGGACTGTCAGTCTCAGGGTCCTGATTTCCCATTGACCCTTCTCCTTCCTCTTGGTCCTGGGAGCTAGCCAACCAAAATCCCACTGAGTTTTAGTAAGGGGACCCCTTACACAGAGCCTAAGACATAGATTGTACTGCCAGGAAGGTCCCCCGATAGCTTTGAGTTTCCCCCTCTTAATTTAGTGCTGTTACTCAGAGGACTGGTTTGTGCAGAGCAGGGTAACAGTCCTAGGAGTCACCTTCCCGGCAGTGAGAGAGCTGCACATCAGCCCCTGCCAAGGGGGATCCTCACCTCCACGGCCTTGGGGGAAGGTGTCTGTTTCACCAGGGGGTGGAGAGAGAAGGATGTCGCGCCCTGGGCTCTGGAGAGGGTGTGCACATGGGGAAAGGGGCAGACCTGCTTGGCTTCTTGCAAGCAACTTAAACCACAACAGGGAGGTGTCCTGGGAAGGGAGGAGGCCCAGGTGAGTGGGGGGGCTCTGGGTGTGTCCCTAGGATTCTGGATTGGGATCCAGCAGAGAGAGAGACTGGGCTGTGGAGAAGGTATCCCCATGGGGTGGGGGGATCCCAGGCTAGGGATGCATTGGGATCCCAGGCTGTGGAGAAGGTATCCCCATGGGGGGGGGGGGGGGATCCCAGGCTGGGGGTACATTGGGATCCCCGGCTGTGGAGAAGGTATCCCCATAGGGCGGGAGAATCCTGGGCTGTGGAGAAGGTGTCCCCATGGGGCAGGGGATCCCAGGCTGGGGTGTACATTGGGATCCCGGGCTGTAGAGAACGTATCCCCATGGGGCATGGGGATCCCGGGCTGTGGAGGTTTCCTCCTCAGGCCAGGGGCATCCCAGGTGCTGGGGGCGGGTGTCCGGGGGGATCCTGAGCTCCGTGCAGTGGTGCACTGTGTGGGGCAGGTGCAGGGGGAGGCAGGGCAGAGGCTGCCATAGCCCCCAGGATCTGCTCACTGCACTCCAGCCCCTGCACCCTGCACCACAGCAGCCGCAATCAGCAGCTGGAAGTTGCAAAGTCCTGTCCCAGCCTCTGCAGGGAGAAGAGCCCAGTGGGGCCGCAGCCCCAGTGCCGCCCGGGGCAGAGCGAGAGAGTAGGTGACCGGGAACAGCCCCCCTCCAGCGGTGTTGCGGAGCCAGATACTGGGGGGCTCCAGAGTCTGCTGGGACGGGTGTGGGGGGGCAGTGAGAGCGAAGATGGGTCCCAAGGGGCAGGTGTGTCCCCTCCCCATCACCCAACACTGCACTCCTCCCCCCCCACACCCGACTCAGCTGAGGCCGGAGCTGGGAGCTGCAGCCTGACACGGAGCCTGCCCATGAGATGCAGGCAGGAGGCGGCCCCGGCTGAGCAGGGCCTGGTGTGGGTGGATGACGTGACACTCCCCACTCTCGCCCGCCCCTAAGGCTGGTTTCGTTTGTTAAAGAGTGTCAGGGCCTGGTTCTCCCCGGCCCCCAGGTCTGGTGCCCCTTGACCTGGCGCTGTCTACACCAGGGGTTAGGGCAGCTTAGCTCTGCTGCTCAGGGGTGTGGACTTTTCACACCCCTGAGTGATGTGGCTGGGTCAACCCAATATTTTAGTGTGGCCTGAAGGGCTCATTCGAAAGGCCTGGCCGAGGCCGACCACATGTCAGTGGAAAATCCAAACGACAATGGAGAACCCAAACACCTGGACACAGATGCCTAGTGTAAGCGGGGGATGGTCCCGCTATTGTCGGGGTTACGATCCCCCTCCACGTCTGGCCTGCCAGGCATCTTGACTGGGGTGTCTCCCTGCACTGGGCCTGCTGCCCAGGGTCCTCCTCGCACTCCCCAGCTGCTCACCGCACCCGGCTCCGAACAGCTCAATTCCCAGCTCAGCTCCCAGCACAGACCTGCTCCCTGGGCTGCTCCTCTGGCTCGGCCCGGCACAGCTCTGCTCAGCTCCACTGCTGCTCTGGCCAGCTAGGGTTGCCAGGTATCCAGTTTTTGACCGGAACGCCGGGTCAAAAAGGGACCCTGGCGGCTCCGGTCCGCACCACTGACTGGGCCATTAAAAGTCCGGTCAGTGGTGCAGCGGGGCTAAGGCAGGCTAGTCCACACCTGTCCTGGCACCATGCTGCACCCCGGAAGCGGCCAGCAGGTCTGTCTCCTAGGCGGGGCTCCGCACGCTGCCCTGTCCCCGAGCACCGGCTCTGCACTACCATTGGCTGGGAGCTGCGGCCAATGGGAGCTGGGGGGGCAGTGCCTGCGGGCAAGAGCAGCTCGCGGATCCTCCTGGCCCCCCAGCCTAGGAGCCGGACCTGCTGGCTGCTTCTGGGACGCAG
Organism: Chelonia mydas; assembly: GCF_015237465.2. NCBI lineage: Eukaryota > Metazoa > Chordata > Testudines > Cheloniidae > Chelonia > Chelonia mydas. The sequence continues at coordinate 13,805,668 of NC_051264.2, forward strand.
CACGGAGCCAGGACGGGCCGGGAGCCTGCCTTAGCCCTGCTGCACCACTCACTGGAGCTGTCCGAGGTAAGCCCATGCCCCAACCCTCTACCTCAGCCCTGAACCCCCCAAACCTGGAGCCACCTCCGGCACCCCAAACCCCTCCTCCCCAGCCCCACCCCGGAGCCCGCACCCACAGCCCAGAGCCTGTACCCCCTCCTGCACCCCAACCCCCTGCCGCAACCCGCAGCCCCCTCCCGCACCCTGACTCCTTTGGCCCCACCCCCCAGCCTGGAGCCCCCTCCTACACAGCAAACCCCTCATTCCCGGCCCCACCCCAGAGCCTGCACCCCCAGCCGGAGCCCTCACCCCTACCCCCTGCCCCAGCCCAGTGAAAGTGAGGGAGGGTGGGGGAGAGCGAGGCACCAAGGAAGGGGGAATGTAGTGAGCGGGGGCGGGGCCTCGGGGAAGGGGCGGGGCTAGGGCATTCGGTTTAGTGCAATTAGAAAGTTGGCAATGCTCTGGCCGGCGCGGCTTCACTCCCCAGCTCAGCTCCGGCTCCGGCTCTGGCCCCTGGCAGCTCTAGCTCACAGGGAGGACAGGACCCTGCACTCCTGACTCCCTCATTGGCCTGCCTGTCCTGTCAATCAGGCTGACATGGAGCATTGGCCTCTCCCCCCTTACCCCTGCAGACCGTCAGTCTCAGGGTCCTGATTTCCCATCTACCCTTCCCCTTTCTTTTGGTCCTGGGAGAGGGCCAACCACAGACCCCCTAAGGGTCAGTGAGGGGCCAGCAGCCCCTGACACGAGCAACCAAGGCCCCACCAAGAGGTGGATTTCCCCGCCTCTCGGCAGGGAAGCTGAGTGCTGACCCCAGCGGGAGACCAAGGGATTGGGAGGTGTGGGGAGAGAGGGCTGGGGAAGCAGCTGGGGGACACGTGGGGGCTGACCCAGGAGATCAGCCGGAGACAGAACCAGAATGGTCCATGCTTTAACCTTTATTTCCCTGTGCTGACCTAAGGCCGTTCAGCTTCTGAAGCCAGGCGGTAATCAAGGCTGAGCTTGTTTTGCAAAGGCTGCTGGTGCCACTGTAAATGCTCCCTGAGAGCCTTGCTCCATGAAGGGCCCATACACGGTTGCCACAGGCATCTGGCGTGGCTGGGTTCACTGCAGGGGCCATGGAGAGAGACAGGGGTCGCTGGTGCCAAAGGTCCAGACTTGGAGCCAGGGAGGCCACGGGCCTGTCCCTATGGAGCTGTGCGGGCCCTTGGGGTGCGGCCCACTCAAGGGGTCACTCTTGTCTCTCCTTGTGTGTCTGGGCAGTGCCTGGCACTGTTAGGTGCTGCCCAATCTCAGGGTTGCCAACTGTCTAATTTCTGAAAACTGGAGCCACCTGCCCCACCTCTTCCTCCTACGTCCCCACTCCACCCCGCCTCTTCCTCTGAGCCCCTGCCCTCCTCTTCTCTCACAGCCCCACCTCTTACCAGCTTCTCTCCCCCCGGTGGCTTGCTGCTCTCCCCCATCCCTGCTAGGAAATCTGCCAAACCCTCTGCTGCTTTAATGTGTATCCCTCCACACTCGAACTGTGATGTAAGAGTCACAGAGAAATAAATTCAGGCCTGGCGTAAGCAGGGGACCCTCCCTAGGAGTTAACAGCCTCGAGCCCTCTTCTTATCATGGGACTGAATTTGGCCTCTTCCCTTTAAGAGGAGGCCTAACAAGCAGCTTCCCGTCCCAGCGGCACCTCTCTAAACCTGGGGCAACTCCAACTTGAGCAGCCCCAAAGGACTTGCAAACCCCAGATCCAGCAGGCTGCCTGGGAGAGCAGGTCAGAAGGGCATCGCGGCCGCACAGGAGCAGCCAGGCAGCCCCGCTGACGAGCTAAGACACGGCCGGCCTGCACGGCAGCCTCCCGCCTCCCTCTGCGTTGCCTGCCCAGCAGCCTCCTTCCCTGCCCACTTGAGCCCTCCCCACCCTGGAGCTGCCTGAGAGCACGGCCGGGGGACGCGCTGGCTGGCCGGGCAGCTCCCGTTCCGTCCCTCCCGGGGAACGTGCCATACCCTGCTCGGCATGGGCCCCGCACTCTGTCCTCTGTCACAGCCCCGCAAACCGTGCTCCCCAGCAGGGCCGCCTGAGCTGGTGCTTGTGTGCTGCCGCAGGAGCCTCTTCAGGGCTGGGCGACAGGCCGCCACTCCCCACTCCCCGCTCTTGGTAACTGGGTTTTCAGTGGCTCGTCAGTACCACGGCCGGGTGCCCTTTTTGACCGGACTTTTTGGCCGAAAACTGGACACCTGGCAACCCTAGCTGGGACAGGGACTCTCTCTCGCTATGTGTCTGGTCAGAGCCCGGCCATCATCTCAGTGGGGCCTGTAGGTGCTGCCATAACAATATAGGCTGTTTAAAACCAGTACACCTCGTCTTACAGCAGAGATTAACTTCTATGGGATGGTTCAGAAAAGGGGCCATACCTCCTCGTCTGTATTACAGGGGAACATGAGATCCTGCGATTTCAGGGCCATTCTGCTAAGTGTTGTGCATAGCGAGAGACAGGTCATGAGGATCTTAACAATCTAAACAGACTAAGGGTGGTGGGAGGAAAGTGAGGGGAAGATCACACAGCAGCAGCGCCAGAAGTAGAAGCTAGGAGTCCTAGTCCAGCGTGTATCCACTGGGCCACACTGCCTCCCAGACACAGGGGGACTAGTATTCCCACTGGTCAGCCAGCGAAACTGAGTCACATTGCAATTTAAATCTGTGGCAGATCTGGGAATAAAACCCAGAGCCTATCGGCACTAGTCTATATGCACAAAGACATGATCCCTCTTTATAGTCCCACAGGGTGCAAGAAGGGGGGCATTATCTGTTATCTTTCTTGTATCATATAATTATTTCACTTTTTGCTACTTCTGTATTTTTTATTTTCCCTTCCCTATTTTTTCTTTCTTTTCACTTTTTCTACTTTGTTGTAATTTGTTTTTCTGCTGTTTTAAAATCTATTACTATTGTTTCTATGACTTGGCTTTTCCCTGGGGGCAGCATCTGTTTCCACTCCCTTCTGGCAAACAACCACCAGACATCTTGGCTCTGGGCTGCCCAGACGATAAACCGCACCCAGCTTTCCCTGCAGCTGCAAGGGGAATCCCGGCTTGTCCCCTGTGCAGATTCCTGAATGTATGGCTGGCTCCTTAGCAAACTTGTTGCTCAGTTCCCCTGCCACCAAACTTCGAATTTGTTTTGGATCTAAGAAACTGGGCAGCTCCACAGGTGCATCTGAAATTCACAAGTTCAGCCAGCGCTGGACTAGTTAATTCTGTCTGTGTCCTGGTACCCAATAAATGAGAGAGACAAGATGGGTGAGGTAATCTCTTTTATTGGACCAACTTCTGCTGGAGAAAGGGACAAGCTTTCCCACATCTGAAGAAAGTGAACAAACCCACATCTCTCCCCCTGGTTAATTACAGCTGGCCTCCTGATGGCCAAATATGAGTCAGTCAAAGCCTCCCTAAAGTGAGAGGCCAGGCTGCTACTCACTTCCCATTTGGGTCCAGCAGGTGATGGCGAAACTCCAGTCCCAGTGGAGCCGAGGGAACCTTTCCCAGTTAGTTCATCATCACAAGGGTTTGGCATTTGGTCCCTATATAAAGGGAAGAAGCAGAAGCAGAGATACAGACAGAGGGAGAGGGACAAAGTGGACAGCTCCCTCTTCTGCTCCACCTTTGCTGCGATAAATCAAAGGGGCTGGAGGTAAGTGCGCTGGCGGTGTCTTGTTCTGGCTCAGTAGCAGCTGCTGTTTGTTGAGAGGCTGTTTGGAACTAATCCATCCAGCCCGGAATCCCGCTGCCCATCTTGAGCAGGCAGCTCCAGGAGAAGAGACCTGAACCTCCCCAAACAGACCTGCCTAGAGAGGATGTTTCCCCCATGGCTCATGAGTGGTTGGCTTGTGTCCTAGATTGTGAGGCCCCCCCAATCCTACCTGGGATGACCATGGAGCGGTTTATTATCCACAGACATGTCTAAGCCTTTGGCAAGTCCTGTCGAGTGCTTTGCCTTGATTAGGTCATGTGGCAGTGTGTTCCACAGGCTGATTATGTCTTAAGGAAAAAATGTATTTTCCCCCCTTGAATCACTCTTCAGTTTGTCCGCTGGCTCGGAGAAAGGTGGTGGGCTAGACTCCTGGCCTGGGACTCTGGACACCTGGGTTCTCATCCTGGCTGCACTGCTAGTTGACTTTAGGGAAAGTAACTTCCTCTGTCTGTGTCTCAGTTTCCCTGTGTAGAAAATAGAGATAATGCTCACAGCTGCCTTTGTAAAGTGCTTTGAGTGCCACAGGTGAAAAACTGGGTATGATGCTTCCTAAAGGGGCACAAGTGGTTAGGCACTAACCTATCTCTTAGGTGCAATGGCATCAAGTCCTTACTAAGCTATAGACTTTCAGGGTATCCTTGAGCAAGTCACTTAGCCTCCCTGTGTACTGGGGACACCAGCACTTCCCTGTGCCCCCAGGGTAAGCACCATGATGACTGTGAGGTGCTTTGCTAATGGAAGGCCACATAAGTATCTAAGCTACATAATAACATCCAGTGCTGTTCACCAGTAGATCTCAAAGCGCTTTACAAAGGAGGACAGTATCATTATCCCCCTTGTACAGATGGGCAACTGAGGCATGAGGAGGGGCATGACTTACCAAAAATCATCTGAGCAGTGGCAGGAATAGAACCTCGACTCGCACCCTCTAGCCCGGCAGGCTACTCATCAGGCAACATTGCCTCTGTAAGAGCAGCTAAGTCTGTGATAAAAACCGGACCATGGGAGGACATTTCTTCCCAGCCTCAGGGGCTGCATCAGGGAATCTCAGCCCTGGGCCGTTTCTGTGCAGCGCGCCATGTGCTCGCCATTAATTCGAGATGTGTCTTCCAGCCGCTGGACAATGCGCTCGGACATGGGGCTCGGAAAGGCGAAGCTGCTCCTGTGGGCCAGGATGTTCGTGCTCTGGGGTGAGTGATCCAGGGCTCACAAAGGCACCTCTGTCTCTTTCTTCGCAGCATGAGAAGCTCATCACCTAACTGTGGGTGATGCCCAGGAGTTTGTGGTCATGTAGCTTTTACTTGGCCCCCACTCTCGTCCCAGATCCAGGATAGAACCCAGGAGTCCTGACGGGGCTCGCCATGCTGCAGGGAGCAGGATGGGAGGCTGAGCAGGAGGCGCTGTGCTGTGCGGAGTGGGACAGGGGCTCAGCATGGGGCGCTGTGCTGTGGGGAGTGGGGCAGGGCCTGAGCAGGGGGCACTGTGCTGTGGGGAGTGGGGCGGGAGTTCAGCATGGGGTGCTGTGCTGTGAGGAGTAGGGCGGGAGTTCAGCAGGGGGTGCTGTGCACTGGGGAGTGGGGCGGGGGCTGAGCCAGGGGCGCTGTGCACTGGAGAGTGGGGCAGGGGGCTGAGCAGGGGGCGCTGTGCTGTGAGGAGTGGGGCGGGGGATCAACAGGGGGTGCTGTGCTGTCGGGAGTGGGGCGGGAGTCCAGCAGGGGGTGCTATGCTGTGGGGAGTGGGGCGGGGGATCAGCAGGGGGTGCTGTGCACTGGGGAGTGGGGCGGGGCCTGAGCCGGGGGTGCTGTGCACTGGGGAGTGGGGCGGGGGCTGAGCAGGGGGCGCTGAGCTGTGGGGAGTGGGGCAGGGAATCAGCAGGGGGCTGCAGGGAGTGGGGCTGGGGAGGCTAAGCAGTGGTTTCTAGGCTCCAGAGATTGCAAAGGGGGCATTGTGCTGCAGGGAGCAGGGTGGGGGGACTTATTTGGGGTTGCGCTTCCCTTGCAGTCAGTGCTGATCCAAGAAGAGCTGGGGACTAAACCCAGGTTGCTGAGCCCCGTCTAGGGCCTTGACCACATGACTCTTGTTCCTCATTTGCCCAGCTCTCCGAACACTCGGCAATAACAGACAGCACGAGCCAGCAGATCCTTGTGGATTTGTCTTAGTGCTTCAGTTCACGGCAACGGCCATGGGTCTCTTTGTAAACCATTCAGCCTCCCCTGGCTCTAATTGTAGGCTGAGTGGTAATGGAGCTGGCACCAAATGACAATAACTCCTTTTATCAGACATGTGATGGGCTCCTGTACCAATTTCCAAACAAGCCCCTTTGTGCTTTCCCCCACTCTGCCCTGTATGGTGGGCAGGAGCGCCCCGCAAACCTTCACAAAGCCAGCAGATTCTCCACCTTCAAATCCTGCCATGAGGACTACAAAAATCTTGACAATGGTTACGCCGCTGGTCATCTGACAACCCGCCATGCTAAGTGGTGTTGTCTCATTGGCTGTTCCCTTGTTCTCCCGCATCTGTCTGTATCCATCTGCTGTTGCTTGTCTTATGCTTAGTTCAAAAACTCATTCTCTTGTTCTGTGGGCCATGATCAGTAATGCAACTCCTAGAACAACAGCTGTCTTCTTCTTCCACCTGTCTTTCCAGGCATGCCTAACCTTCCTCTCAGTGTGGTATCTGGGGAAATTCTGGGGTCTTCCCCTCCGAGACTTCTTGGAAGAGAATTCATCACGGCCTTCATGCAGAATGGCTTACAACAAACACTCAACAGTGACTTCCAGCTACTCATCACAGGCTATGCCCCGACCACATCGATCACCATCTCCATGAAGAAGCCAGCACTCAGGGTGTCTCTCCAGGTGAATGCTGGCCAGACTGCAACGGTGATAATCCCACCCAATGCTGAGATGGTAGGGGCCAAAGTCTTCGACAACACAGTCGTTGTCCAGGCTGACTATGATGTCTCCGTCCTCTCTCTCAACTCCAAACCCAACTCGGCCGACACCACCCCCGTCTACCCAGTGCAGAGTTTGGGAATGGAATATTATGTTGTCACGCCGACCATGAGAATGGATCGCTATGGAGAGGTTGCCATTGTGGCCTGGGAGGGCCCCACGACAGTTGATGTGTACCTGAAAGGGGCTGTCATTTTCCAAGGAAAGACGCACCTCGGAGGGAGCAGGCTTACCATCAAGCTGGAGGCAAACCAGGCTGTCCAGCTGCAGAGCCCAGTGGACATATCCGGCACAAAAATCATTTCCCAGAAGCCTGTGGCTGTCTACGTTGGACACACCTGTGTGACAAGATCCATCCAGTGTGACCACGTGTCTGAGCAGCTCCTGCCTGTCTCCAACTGGGGGACCACCTTCATCGTGCCCCCGTTGTCCTTTGAGATGCAGTCTGATATTGTCTATGTCTCCACCTCCCAAGCAACTGAGGTGGAAGTTCAAGTTGGGATGAGCAAGAGCAGTAGGGAGCTGCTAGCTGCGAAGGCTGTGCAGTACAGAATCCCTAGCTCCAATGCCTTATACTTCTCCGCTAGCGCTGGGATCCAAGTCATCTTCTTCTGCGATGGTGGGACCAAAGGAAACATCAGATACAACCCATTCTTCATGGCCATCCCAGCCGTCTCAAGCTACTGCCAGTCCTATCACATCTACGGGCTCAAAGAGTTTGAGAACTACGCACTGATCATCGCCAAGACATCGGAGTCCGCAGGGGTCACCGTCAATAAGAGACCACTGCGCAATGTCCTGTGGAGGCCAGTTGCAGGCACAGAATACTCTTGGGCTGAATACAGCCTTGGCAAAGGGTTCCAGGTCCATAACGTGGAGCACGCCAGCTCCCCCTTCGGCCTGCTGAGCGTTGGGATCGGAAACCAGAAGGCGTATGGCTCCCCAGCCATTTGTGCCAGTGGTGAGTACCGTGTCGTGGATTCTCTCCACCTCTCCTTAGCACCCTCCTTCTCTCCCCTTGATTCAACCTCAGGATTGTTCTCTATAAATAAGGCAGAGAGATAAACACCAGGGTGGGAGAGGAGTCATTTAAGGGTCAATGCTGACACAAGAACAAATGACTATAAACTGGCCTTGAATAAGTTTAGGCTTGAAATTAAATGAAGGTCTCTAACCACCAGAGGAGTGAAGTTCTGGAACAGCCTCCCAAGGGGAGCAGTGGGGACAAAAAACCTAACTTGTTTTGAGACTAAGTTTATGGAGAGGATGGTATGATGAGACTGCCCACAATGGCGTGTGGCTCATCAGTGACTGCTATAACAAATGTCTCCAACTGCCGGTGATGGGACACTAGATGGGGAGAGCTCTGAGTTATGACAGAGAATTCTTTCCCAGGTGTCTGGCTGATGGGTCTTGCCCACACACACAAGGTCTAATTATCACCATATTTGGGGTTGGGAAGGAATTTTCCCCTAGGTCAGATTTGCAGAGAATCGCTGGGGGTGGGGGTGGGGGTTGCCTTTCCCGGCAGCATGGGGCACGGGTCACTTGCTGGTTTGAACTAGAGTAAATGGCAGATTCTCTGTCCCTTGAAGTCTTTAAATGATTTGAGGACGTCAGTAACTCAGACAGAGGTTAGGAGTTGGTTATACGAGTGGGCGGGTAAGGTTCTGTGGCCTGTGATGTGCAGGAGATCGGACTAGATGATCATGATGGTCCCTTCTGGCCTTGAAGTCTGTGAGTTAGGGGGAGCTGCAGTTGCTCAGCTTCATCTGAATCAGCCCCTGGGTTCTGTTGGCCATCCCACGCCTGGCACATCAGCTGGTTCTGTTGAGCACTGGGGCCATGTCAGGCCTCACTCCCCAGCAAAATCCATTGGAGATTATGGTTTTTTTCAGATCCATGCAGAACAGTGAATTGCCGGGAGAAGGAAACATGCAGGATTAAGAACGGCCAGGCAATATGCTTCCATGACTACATGGGAACCTGCCAGGGGTCCCTGACCTCCCAGTACTATACCTTTGATGGTCTGACCATGGACATCCAAGACACCTGCACCTATACCATAGCCAAGTACTGTGGCCGTGACCCCACCCTGGAGCCCTTCACCATCAAGGAGAAGAACAGCAACACGGGGAAACAGGACAGTTCCAACCTTGGGTTGACCACCATCCACGTCTATGGCTACAACATCTCCATCTACAAGAGAGAGAGTGGAGAAGTCAGAGTGAGTTGTCTGGCTCAGTTCACTTTTTCACTTATAATTAGAACTGGGCACATTTTTTCAGATAAATACTTTATTGAACAAAAGAGGCAGTTTCAGTCAATCCAAACCTAGTCCTGAATTTGACACAGACGGTTTTAGCCAGTCACAAAATGGCTGAAGGAGTTGCTGCATGGCCAGTTTTTAGCCCATTCTTTAGGGTTCTCAGCCAGGAAACAAAAGATCCTTGTTCAAATCCTACCTCTAGAACAGGCCCCAAATGCGCTTTAGCAATTCCCCAAAAATTCATCCCATTCTACATATAATACAGTGTTGTTCTGTAGCCCTCCACCCACACTGTACGGGAGTGAAAAACTTCAGAAGTGGAGACAGCTGAGCGAAAATCAGCATTTCAGTCCCCTGAGGAAAGTCTGGATGTTTTAATGTTTGCTGCCATTACAAATCAAGATGAAGTTGAAATATCAGAATTTTTCCTACAACGAAAGTTCCCAAACATTTTGATTTGGAAATGTCACATTTCTAGTGTTTCAAAGTGCTCTAGAATCCACATGCATGCTCAGATTGTCTTGAAAATTAGTAAAAAGAAAAGGAGGACTTGTGGCACCTTAGAGACTAACCAGTTTATTTGAGCATAAGCTTTTGTGAGCTACAGCTCACTTAGTATGCTTGTTCGAGGCTGGGGTAGAGACAGTGGCGTGAATTTGGAGTAGTTTGCCCATAAGAACAGCCATACTGGGTCAGACTAATGGTCCACCTAGACTGGAATCCTGTCTCTGACAGTGACCAGTGCCAGGTGCTTCTGAAAGTTTGAAGTTTAGGGACACTGGAGCTTAGGGCTGCGTCCCTGACCCTCATGGCTAATAGCCATTGATGGCCTTATCCTTCATGAACTTAGCAGATTCTTTTCTGAACCCAGTTATACTTTTGGCCTTCACAACATCCCCTGGCAACAAGCTCCACACATTGTGCGTTGTGTGAAGAGGTACTTCCTCTTATTTGCATTAAACCTGCCGCCAATTAATTTCATCAGGTGACTCCCAGTTTTTGTGTTACGTGAAGGGGTAAATAACACTTTACTCACTTTCTCTGCACCAGTCAGGATTTTATACACCTCTACCAGATTCCCCCTTAGTTGTCTCTTCCCCAATCTGAACAGTCCCAGTCTTCTTAATCTCTCCTCCACTGGAAGCTGTTCCACAACCCTAATCGTTTTTGTTTCCCTTCTCTGCACCTTTCCCAATTCCAAGATACCATTTTTGAGATGGGACGACCAGATCTGTGCAGAGGGGTTCCAGAACCAAAGGGCCAATCGCTCCGTTTTGCCTGTTCTTGTGTTGTGTTTTCCTGCACACCCGCGGCTCAAACTATGGTACTGAATTACCCTAAATTCAGTTTACCTGGTTTAATCTGACCTCAGGTGGGGTCTAGCTCCCAGTTCCAGGCTGGGCAGAGCAGTGTGGCCTAGTGGCTAGAGCATTCAAAAGACCTGAGTGTTATTGCTGGCATTGCCTGCTGAATGATGGTGAGTGAGTCACATTTCTGCTATGTGATCCAGTTTTCCCTTCTGTAAAATGGGGATTATGATAAGGACCCCCTTAGAAATGCACTTCGAGATCTACTAATGAAAAAAGCATAATTTAAGAACTAGTGGCCATTACTTTAACTTTTTATTTCCTGGTTTTGAGGCGTTTAAGTTTAGCCACAGTCTAGATTCTGGGAGGGCACAAGCCAGCGCTGGGTAATATTAACCCTGCATTCACAAAGTTTTTTGGCAGTGAATTTCCCTTGTCTTTTGCCTTGGTTGGTTTTTTGGATATTTGTGGCAGTGAATCGTTACCCAGAGAGCTCACAGTGGCAGTAAGAGCGAGTGTCATGGAAAGAGCAATAAAGCCTCCGTTTCTTCCCCCTTCTCTTTTGTTAGTTAAACGACAAGAGCGTCAGCCTGCCGGTCACCCTGGAAGCTGGGAAAATCAAGCTCTCCCAGAGCGAGAGACGTCCCACCCTGAAGACGGATTTCGGGCTCCAGGTGGGGTATGACAGCGACTGGGCTGTGATCGTGACTCTCGCCAGCAGCTATTTTGGGAGCACTTGTGGGCTGTGTGGGAACTTCAATGGTGACAGTGACGACGAAGAGACGCTCTCCAACGGCACCAAAGCCTCTTCCGTCCTGGCCTGGGTTGGTAGCTGGAGAGTGGAGGACTCAGACCCCGCCTGCAGGGATTCCTGCCAGGGGAAATGTCCGGTGTGTGAGGAGAGCAAGAGGCAGCTCTACGGGGGGGACAGTCACTGCGGGGGGATCAGCAAAGCGATAGGAGGGCCCTTCAGAGAGTGTCACCCCAGGGTGAGCCCTGACGAGTTCTTCCACAGCTGCGTCTACAACGTGTGTCTGAATGAGGGCGACAAGAGCATCCTGTGCCAGGCGCTGGAGGCCTACGCGGACGCCTGCCGGGAGCACGCGGTCACTGTCTACGACTGGAGGACGCCCTCCGGCTGTGGTGAGCATGGCAGCTTGTTTTCCTTATTGACACGGAGGGAATAGGGCTAGTCTGTTGTTTCCCCCTGTTGATGGGGCAGATGGGGAGGGATGTGAGTGTGGAGAGGGAACATGCAGGATCCTTGGGCATTGGAGTCAGCACTGACACTGAGGGGAGAGCGCCCCTTACCGAACCCCCTGCTCCGCCCCCTGCAGCACGGCGCCCCCTACCGATCCCCCCTGCCCCGCCCCCTGCAGCACGGCGCCCCCTACTGAACTCCCTGCCCCGCCCCCTGCAGCACGGCGCCCCCTACTGAACCCCCGCCCCGCCCCCTGCAGCATAGCACCCCCTACTGAACCCCCGCCCTGCCCCCTGCAGCACAGTGCCCCCTTCTGAACCCCTGTCCCACCCCCTGCTGCACGGCACCCCCCAGTGAGCCCATCACCACTATTTCCTGTGGCACCATGTCCCTATACTGAGCCCCCTGCCCTGCTTCCTACAGCACTAAGTTATTTTTACACCCAATCTCTGCTTCTCCTTGGCTGCTGAGATCTGCCTGGCTCCCAGTGCCAGGAGCTTTGGCTGCAGACATGCAGAGAACAGTGAATATTGTGCATGACCTTTCATTGTCTGCATATGGGAATTAATTCCCTGGCCCATCCCTGTTGGCTCGTACAGCATCCTGCAAGGTGGATAATGCACTGGGTGCTGCTCACATGTACTAATCTGTCTGTAGCTCTCACTGTCTCTAGGCAGGTTATTTAGTTCACTGCAATCTCCCCCTCTCTGACCCCCTGACAGCCCTGCCCTGCCCTGAGAACAGCCACTACGAGGCCTGTGGGAACGCCTGCCCAGCCAGCTGCTCCAACCGAACTGCCCCCTCCTCCTGTCGGGAGCCCTGTGTGGAGACCTGCCAGTGTGACGACGGTTACGTCCTCAGTGCTGGCCAGTGCGTCCCTGTGGGGAGCTGCGGATGTGACTACAATGGCCGATATTACAAACCCAAGGAGGAGTTCTGGGCCGATGAGAACTGCCGCTCTCGGTGCAGATGTGACCCCAGCCTGGGCACGGTGGTTTGCCAGGAAACCAGCTGCAAGAGCAATGAAAGATGCGTCATTGTGAACGGTGCCCACCGATGTAAGGCAACTACCTACTCCACCTGCATAGGTACTGGAGACCCTCACTACACCACCTTCGATGGGAAGAAGTATGATTTCCAAGGCACCTGCATCTACCAGTTCGCGGCTCTCTGCTCCGAGGACCCCACACTCACCCCGTTCAACGTCAAAGTGGAGAATAACAACCGAGGCAGTAAGGCCGTGTCCTTCACCAAAACAGTGACCTTAGTGGTCTACAATGTGACCATCAGCATGAGCCAGGATCATCCACGCAAGATGCAGGTAGGGATGCAGAGGTATTATTGGGATCGCTTCTGAAATTTTGCTGTCTAGTCTATATCCTGGAAACACAACCCGGGTGGTTTCCATCTTCCCATACCAGAGTTTGAACTAGTTGAATATTTTCGCATACAAATATTTGGTTGAAAAATGACCTTTATTCGGTGGGAAGAAATTCATGAAAATGATTACATTTGGGGTGGAATGATTTGGTTTTTGAAAAAATGTTTGACGGGCACTAGAAATGCAAACTGGATCCACTTTGTTTTTCATCTTCCTTTCTTTTTTATTGTCATGTTTGGTCCCCTTTTTTTCAGGTTGCTCAGCCCCACTGCCATTGTCTGCCAGTGTCATAGAGTCATTGAAAGGGGGGCTGAGTGGGACCTCGAGAGGTCCATCTGAGTCAACCTTTTGTTTCAAAGTGTAATTTTGAAATGATGTTCCAAACGTTTTGTTCAACCTGATCAAAAGTGCCAGGGGGATTCATTTTGGTGAGAAAACCTGGACAAATTCAATTGTGGTTTAAAACCAACTGAATTTGTGTTTTTTCGGTTCAGCCTCTGAACGCTGCTGTTAACACTCAGAGGAGAACCTACCCGAGTATTTGATCCAAATGTCCAAGCTCCTGAGTTCTGCAGCCCTTGTGCCATCAGCCAAATTCTTTGTCTTCACCCTAACACCCTGGAGTAGAGGAGAGGCCAGCCACGTAGTTTCAGCAAACTCTGAGCTCCCAAATGGTGCCCTCGGGTGTTATACCCTATTTGAGGGTTCACGAGAGGAAGACAGTCCTATTATTTCTATTAGACTTCCCAAATGAGAGCCTAGGTTTCAGCTCTCTCCATTTCTCTGTTGTTTCTATCAATATCCAGAACCTGGTGCCAAGCTGTCCTGCAGTGGCTCAAGAACATGAGTACCAACCTCAGGCAGACTGCTAAAAACCAGGGCACAGACCACAAACTGGTTATGAGCATAGGTGCCAACTTTTCCCGGCACCGGTGGGTGCTCGTTCCCCCCCTCGCCCCCAGCCCCGCCCCGACTCCACCCCGCCCTGCCTCCTCCTGCCCCTGCCCTGTCCCCATTCCAACCCCTTCCCCAAAGTCCCTGCCCCAACTCCGCCCCCTCCCTGCTCCTATGGGACTCCTTCCCCAAATTCCTGCTCCAGCCCTGCCTCTTCCCGGAGTGCGCTGCGTTTCTCCTCCTCCCCCTTCCCTCCCAGCGCTTGCTGCCGTGAAGCAGCTGTTTTGCGGCATCAGGCGCTGAGAGCTAGGGGGAGAAGCGGGGATGCGGCATGCTCAGGGGAGGAGGTGGAGGCGGAGGTGAGCTGGGGTGGGAGGGCGGGGCGGTGAGCTGCCGGTGGGTGCAGGGCACCCGCCAATTATTCCCTGTGGGTGCTCCAGCCCTGGAGCACCCACAAAGTCGGTGCCTATGGTTGTGAGTTCTGTACTTAGATTTCACCCACCAAATATCAAGTGTAAACTCCTCACACACTACAACAGCCTAACCATGGAGTCACAGCCAGTCCCCGTGGGTAGTCCAGTCTGTCTGCTACCTTGTGATAGATGGTTCCTCACACCAAAAGTCAAAACCACATTCAGGCTACAGCCACTCCCAAAGGACCTGTCACTTACCCCAGGTAGCCAATCCTATAATAAACTATCTAAAGATTTATTAGGGGGGTGGAATACATGATTTATGAGGAGAGGCTGAGGGAACTGGGATTATTTAGTCTGCAGAAGAGAAGAATGAGGGGGGATTTGATAGCTGCTTTCAACTACCTGAAAGGGGGTTCCAAAGAGGATGGATCTAGACTGTTCTCAGTGGTAGCTGATGACAGAACAAGGAGTAATGGTCTCAAGTTGCAGTGGGGGAGGTTTAGGTTGGATGTCAGGAAAAACTTTTTCACTAGGAGGGTGGTGAAACACTGGAATGCGTTACCTAGGGAGGTGGTGGAATCTCCTTCCTTAGAAGTTTTTAAGGTCAGGCTTGACAAAGCCTTGGATGGGATGATTTAGTTGGGGATTGGTCCTGCTTTGAGCAGGGGATTGGACTAGATGACCTCCTGAGGTCCCTTCCAACCCTGATATTCTGTGATTCTATGAATAGACCATTGACTGTCCACGTCATGTCTTTTACAGGTGGATGGCGTTTTTGTGGACCTGCCCTTCTCCCACCAGCACAAGTTCAAGGCCTACATCAGTGGCGTTCATGGTTTCATCAAGACCAACTTTGACCTGAGAGTGAGCTTCGACTGGTACAGCTATGCCAGGGTCATCATACCCAATACGTACGCCAACGCCGTCTGCGGCCTCTGTGGCAATGCCAATCAGGACCCCAGCGACGATCTGACCATGAAGGATGGAACTCAGACATCTGATGAGATTCAGTTCGCTGACAGCTGGAAGGTTGGTGATGTCCCGGGGTGCTCGTCTAGTTGCACCGGGGACTGCTCAGTCTGCAGTGAGGCTCAGAAACAAACCTACAAGGGACAACAGTACTGCGGGATCCTCACCCGACAGAACGGGCCATTCAGACAGTGCCACGGGGCCATTGACCCTGCTCCCTTCTTTGATGATTGTGTCTTTGACACCTGCCACTACAAGGGTCATCGTGACACTCTGTGCAGCGCAATCAGTGCCTACGTGACGGCCTGCCAGGCCAGGGGCATCCGGATAGGGCAGTGGAGATCGGCCTCATTCTGCAGTAAGTGTCACTTCCTGAACATGTTGCTATATATAAGTTTAATACAATCAAAAACTGGCCAGCGAGCACATGCACCAGCACCCTCTGCTGGGTGGAATCAGAACTGCTCACCCATGTGTCATAGGCAGAGCCTTTCAAAAAACAGGGGAAGTAGGGACATTTAATTAAAAAAACCCTAAATATTCAAGTTTGTTTGCATTTTGCAGGGCTCATAATCTAACAATTTTCCATTTTTCCAACTTTATTTGTGATTTTTATTAGAATTTTGGACATTTCAAAATTTCTAATTTTAGACATTTGAAAATTTCATTTTTCCATGTGTCTTGATCTCCTTTTGGCATTTTAGTCACTGTGCAATAAAATGAATTATATCCAGGTTGTTTTTCTCCACTTTTCTTGTTTTCTTTTTTTGCCCTTTTATTACTCTGAAAATTTCAAAACTTCTCAAGAATCAAAGAGTTTAATTTTTTCTGTTTTTTCAAAGTGGAGGAAGTTTTGAAAAGTGAAATAAGGAAAAGTGAGAAAAATGGGGGTGGGGGGAGGAAAGACACCAAGTTAGACATTATTCCTTGTACTGCACTCACTGGCAAAACAGGAAAATCAAAGATCTGACTGGTTGAATTGTCAACATTGTCAACATTTTCAATTTTAATGAAAAATTGGAGAATTATAAAAAACTGAAAGCTTTTTGTGAAAGCTTTTGGTTTTGTGAAAAACAACAACAACATTGTTTCATCCAAAACAAGTTTTGAATGAACAATGTTAACCTACTCTAAAGAAAGTCTCTTAATTCTCAGATGTGTCCAGTGCGTTGATCTCTCTTGCTAATATGGGCAGTTTGACCTTCTTGCTAAATCAAAACCTCCAGCAGTTTTGAGCTAACACAAGTCCAATAAAAACAAAATCTCATGCGTGACAGTCCTTCACCCCACGACATCAAGAGAAGGGGTTAAAAACAGAACTAGTCAGGAATTTTCCCCCCAAAATATTTGTTTGTTGGAAAATGTCCGTTTGTCAAAACCAAAACTAATTGAGAAAAAGAAAAGAAGCAGAGTGTTGAAAGTGTCAGAACATCTTGTTTTAACATTTTTGAAATCAAAACTTTTATTTTCTTGAGTCAAAATGACTTTTTGTTCTGAAATCTTAGTTCACTTATACTAAAAAATGTTTATTTTTTTAAAAAGGTCAAAATCTAAATAAAACGTTTTGAAATGGTCAAAGCAGAATCTTTTGAGTGATCGGATCAGAACTGGTTTCAGATTATTGCACTATGAAAATGCTAAAAATTTCTGCTTTTTGCACCATTTCAAAAAAGGCCAAAATTCAGAATCTCATACTCTTGCGGGAGGGATAAAATTGTTTTCTGCCCGGCATTAGAGAAAACATTGACTGCGTCTTCAAAAATCAGATAAATATAATAGAGAACCACAGCCACACGACAATAGCTTGCTAGTCATATGGTGATTTCATGGTGTCATGACAGAGGAGAGTTAAAGCACTTTGGTTGTCCTAATTGTTCATTTTCATGCCTCCGCACCTTTGGGTTGCTTTTCAGTTTAACTTTAACTCTCAATTTCCTGGGTTTACAATGCCTGGTGGTAGGATAATTGCAACATCCCTGTAATGTATTTTACCTTAAATTACTGATATAGATTCTCAGCCTTAGCGCCATTTAACAAGTTTTGGCTAGAAACTGATATGTTATTGTTGTTGTTGTTGTTGACTGCACACTGCTCTAACCATTAGACTCTGCTCCATTCCCAAAGCTGGGGATAGAACCCAGGCAGTGTGACTCCCAGCCCCCCTGCTCTAACCCACTAGACCCCACTTCCCTCCCAGAGCAGTAGTCACCACTTCTTTTCCAAGACTTCTCGGTATTAACAGAGATCTGCATGCTCAATCCAATGTTTCCTGCAGGCCTCACCTGTCCCCGGAACTCTCACTACGAGTTCTGTGGGAGCAGCTGTCCTGCCACCTGCCACAGTCCCTCGGCTCCGGACAGATGCGAAGAGCCCTGTGTGGAGGGGTGTTTCTGCGATGCCGGATTCATCTTCAGCGGAGACCGGTGCATCCCCATCACGCAATGCGGCTGTGTGCACCAGGGCAGGTACTACCAGAAGGGAGAGGAGTTCTACACCAGCGCCTCCTGCCAGGAACGGTGCCGGTGCCAAGAAAACGGGGTCGTCAAGTGCCAGGCAGCCTCCTGCAGAGCCAGTGAGGAGTGCAGGGTGGAGAACGGAGTCCTGGGCTGCCACCCCATGGAGTATGGAACCTGCGTAGTCTCCGGTGACCCTCACTACGTCTCTTTTGATGGACGGGCCTTTGACATCCAGGGCTCCTGCGCTTACACCTTAGCCAAGGTCTGCAGCAGTGACCCCCGGCTGGTGGAATTCTCCGTGGTGGTTGAGAACGAGAGTGCTGGCGGTGGCCGCGTGGCTCGGACGAGGGCGGTGGTGGTCTCCGTGCATGGTTACACCATCTCTCTGGAGAGGGGGAGGAAGTGGAAGGTGGCGGTAAGTACCTGCTTGAGATTAGTCTCAATGAAGCCAAGTGAGTGACTCACACCATTTGTGATCCTGATGTGTGTGTATATATGTGTGCGTGTGTAACCAGGAAACAGCTGCTGAGTCCCCACTATTGACGGGTGAATTTCCCTCTCATTGGCACAGGTGGGCGGGGAGCTCTACACCCTCCCACTGACTACGGATGATGGGAAACTTCAGATCAACCAGGAAGGGAACAACATCATTGTCCAGTCTGCCTCTGGCCTCCAAGTCTTTTATGACACTGCCTCCTACCTCCTAGTGTCCGTCCCCAGCACCTACAAGGGACACATGTGTGGTCTGGCTGGCAATTTCAATGGTGACAAAAACGATGACTTCCTGCTGCCCAATGGAAAGAGCACCCAAAGTTTGAGCGAGTTTGTCGCCTCCTGGAAGGTGCCTGTTGATGGTGCCATGTGCTCCAACGGCTGCGGTGAGAAATGCCCCACCTGTGATGGGGCCCAGACAGCACCGTACCAGTCTGA
Organism: Chelonia mydas; assembly: GCF_015237465.2. Taxonomy (NCBI): domain Eukaryota; kingdom Metazoa; phylum Chordata; order Testudines; family Cheloniidae; genus Chelonia; species Chelonia mydas. Next base: position 13,824,228 of record NC_051264.2, read on the forward strand.
AAGCTCCTGTGGGCTAATCAGAGCTACCTCAGGTCCCTTCAGAGACTGTCACTCGCTGGTCACCCCGGCCAAGTACTTCAACCACTGTCTCCACGACATGTGTGCTGCCAACGGGACGGGAGAGACCCTCTGCCAGAGCCTCCAGGCCTACGCAGCCGCGTGCCAGACAGCCGGGGCCAAGATCAGAGCCTGGAGAACAGCCTCCTTCTGCCGTGAGTTTATAGAGCAACCTACAGCCCTGGTCTTTCCTTTGGCTTCATTTCAAGCCCATTAGCCCCCAGAGGATTTTTTTTTTCCAGATGACAACTTAGAGCTCAGGTTTATTATATCTTCGAGTGTTTGTGGCCCCTCTGTAGCCTTGTCATCTGCAGCATGCCTGATTGCAATTTATGCACCTTTGTTTTTATTGGTTTTGTCCAGCCAGACCATGGGTCTTTGGGTCAGGATTGGAGGAACATTGGTGACCCAATGCAGGACACACTGTCCTCTGGCTCTGACTCCAATGTCTGGTGCTCTGGGACACTGTACTGCAGTAAATGCTACGGTGAAGCCATATCTGAGGTGATCCCACCACTGAGTCAACCCACCACAGCACCCAGCTCTGAGCTAGGTGGCACTGTGCTAGACAGTGTAACTATGTCTTCAGTGGAAATTATTTTTAAACCTTCTCTCCATCCTCTTTCTCTCTTGCTTCTCTCTTTCCAGCCCTTGCCTGCCCGCTCAACAGCCACTATGAACTGTGCACCAAGTCCTGTGATTTCACCTGTGCTGGCTTGTCCGCCCCTGCTCAGTGCACCTGGAAATGCTTCGAAGGCTGCCAGTGCAACACTGGCTACATGTTCGATGGGGAGGGGTGCGTGTCCATGGACAGGTGCGGCTGCATACACAATGGACGCTACATCAAGGTGGGTCCTGGCTGTTCTGTGCAGTTGATGCCTTCAGAGTCTTAGAATAACAGGGCAGAATTGGTAAAAAGTATATGAGTTTTGTAAGAGTTTCTAGTTGACTCCACCAAGAGAGAACGGAGTCCATTAGTAGGACAGACCCAGGTTTCATTTTTCCATCTTCATTTCCTGGTCTTTGATTTTCATTTATGGTTCTCATTCTGTTCAGATGTCATTTCCGTGGCCCATCATCATGATCTGTCATTGTTGCCCTCGTTCTTGACTGTGATTGGTCATCACCTTCTTCTGTTATCTTTTCCTTCTTTCTTTGGTCATCATGCTTATCCTTTATATGTTACCCTTTACTTTGCCTGCCTTGTCTATTTAAATGTTAAGCTCTTTGGGGTGTGGGGTCTCTCACTGTATGTTTGTACAGTGTCTGGCACAATGAGGCCTCATTCTTGACTGGCCCCTAGGCACTACCATAATAAATACAAAATAATTGTCCTTGTTTCTTGGGTCATGAACATTGTCTTTTGTCTTTGCCTTCTTTCCTGGGTCACCACTGACACCCTTTATCTTTTCCTTCTTTCTATGGGAGTCACTATCATCCTTTAATTGCTTGTTTCCTTGATCTTCACAGTCATCCTTTCTCTTTTCCTTCTTTCTTTGATTGGTATCCTCTTTGGTTGACACCATCATCCTTTGAAGTTTCCGTGTTTCTTTGATCATCACCATTGTCCTTTATCTTCTCCTTGTTTCTTGGGTCATTGCCTTTGTCTTTTTGTTCTTTATTTGGTCATTATCCCCTTTGTCTTTCCCCATCTGGTCTTTAGTCTCCTCTTGGTGAGAGTTTCCCTAGGTATTCTGACACTGTTGCTGTTGATCTTTGGAGGCTAATATCTGACTTAACAGAAAGTTTTAGAAAGTTGTTTATTTTGGAATTTCCCTCAGTCCAGGGAGAGTGTCATCTCCAGTGACTGCTCAGAGAAATGCACTTGCCACCCATCAGGTGGGCTCATCTGTGAGAAAAACAGCTGCCCCATTGGAGAGATCTGTGTGCTGAGGGATGGAATGCATGGATGCGTGAAGCAGGAAGGCCGGTGCATAGTCTCTCTGGGTGCTTACCTCACCACCTTTGATGGTGCCAAGGGGAAACTTCTCTACAGTGGGATGTACAAAGTGGCCTCACTCTGTGACGAGAGCTCCCCTGCGTGGTTCAAGGTGGTGGTAGACATCAGCGAATGCACCAAAGACGGAATACCAGCTGGTGCGGCCATCTTTGTTTTTTTCCGATACGCTCTTATCACTGTGAACAATAACATGGAGACCTGGGTAAGAGGGGGCCGGGTTGGAATATGCTGAGCCAAGGGGGCAAATCTTCCTACATCAGTTGGAGCACAAGTGAAAAATTCTTCACTCTGATCTAGTGTCTCCAAGGCCTTGATAAATATTAGTGAATTAATCCCCATAACTCCTACCTGGAACTAAAGTAAGGGGCAGGAGGGGGAAAATACCAGAGCTTGTTGGGAATTTTCCAACAAAATCTTTTTTTCATCAGGAAATATCAATTTGTCAAAACCATATCTGTTTGGGAGGGTCAATTTCAATAAATCTCCCAGTCCAAAAAACTGTAGAAAAATTCATAAAGAAATTGTTGAAACGTCCCATTTTGACCTTTTCTAAATGACAAGTTTCGGCTCAAAACAACTTCTCATTTAGAAAAGTTAATTAATTTATAAAAACAAAAAAAGGAAAAAATTTAAAAAATCAAAATCAAAATGAATCATTTCAAAATTATGGAAATGAAACATTTCAATTGATCTGATTCAAAACAATTTTCAGAATATCAGGATTTTTTTCAACATTTTGACTTTTCTTCCCATTTCAGGATGGCAAAAAATGTCAAAAATCTCAATTATTTTCATGGGATGGGAAAACTTTTTCCCTCTCAGCTCTAGAAAATAGAGATCCCCTATGTCTGCTGAAAGAAAAGGACAGGGCCCTATATCTCTCGAGCTCTGGTAGAAAGTACCCTTCCCTACTGCTCTTGGTGAGTGCAAGGAGATCTCCCACTATGGTTTCAATCTGCTTTGACCATTGAATGGGACAGGCCTTAGTATCCCCAGAAACTCAGGCATAAACTGATCAAATGTCTTGCCTAAGGTCAAATAGGGAGTCAGCTGAGCAGTTGGGAATAAAACCCAGGAGTCCTAACTACAAGCTCTCCTTGCTCTAACCACCAGACCCCTCCCAGAACCCAGAATAGAGCCCAGGAGTCCCCCTGCAGCTGCATCCACTTGATCTTATTCTAGACCCCATTGACTTGTAACAGGGTCCAGGGACTCTAGCTCAGTCCCTGCTGCTCCATCTCACTCACCCCCACATTCCTCAGCTCTCCCGTGACCTCCCCATCTGTGCTTTCCAGGTGAATGGGCGCTCAGTGCAGCTCCCGGCAAAAGTCTCTGATGCTGCGTCTGTGATCAAGTCTCAGGGCGGCGTGGCCGTGGTCCAGGCCTCAGGGATGCAAGTTCTGTTCAGCCCCAGTGGGGAGGTGACGCTGAGGGTGGGCGAGAGCCTGGCTAACAAGCTGTGCGCACCCTGCGGGAACTTCAATGGCGACGTCTCCGACGACTTGCGGCTGCCCAGCGGGCAAATCGTGGGGAACATCGCCGAGGTCATCGACGCCTGGAAGGCCAAGGACTTTTTAGGATGGTGAGTGGCTCTGCAGATGCGGCTTGTTCAGTCAGTGCCTAGCAATGACTGCTTGTAGTTGGGATACAGAGTTGGGCTGGTTTTATAAGCCCTGGGTACTAGCAGAGTGTAGGGACAATCCTGTCCTGGGACTAGCAGGTTGTAGTAGATGGGCATTCAATGGGGCTTCTCCGTCTTTTTTGATTCTGTCCACAGTGACTGACACACAAAGGCAAGATGCTTCTCTGGCTGGTAAGTGACCTGCTCTTTCTAATACATCACGGCATCAGCTCTGCATACATCTGATGGTTTAACTGGGCTGGTTTCATCAACTCTAATTGCTTTACAATAAAGTTTTCTGTGACTTAATTTCCTAGGTTTTTATTAATGGGTCAGAGGCTGGGCAAAAGGTTGGAACTGATCTATGAAGGGAGTAAAAGGGAGAATAGAGCCAACCTGTTTAATCATAAATGTCTTTTTGACCAAACTAAGAATTTCCATGCACAATTTTTGCCTTGGTCAAAATTGTTTGGGCAGTTTGGGAAAAATGTTTGAAACTAACCTAACTGAAAAATGTTTAAAAAGGTTATTTTGTTTGGAGGCAATTTTTTCCCATTTGGTTATTTCACCCCTTTCTGTTCCTTTTCTACTGGAAAAATGGAAAAAAGGGGGAGTAAAAAAACAAAAAAAAAATTGCTTTTGAGATTAAATAAATTTTTTTGAATTTTTTCTTTGAAAAAAATTCCCAGACATTTTTTGAAACAAAATGTGTTTCTTTTGTGATTTTTCATTTAAATTAAAATTTAATTTTAGTAGGAGAGCCCCTGATGACAGATTCTTTTATTCATCAGGAATAGCACATCAACAAACCTCTTTCCCATTGTAGGATAAAATCAGATGGGATAGCATAGACCCTGACAGAGAAATCTTATATGTTCACATAGTCCCTCAAGCTTATTTGCTCCGAGTCCGTCATGTCTAGGGGTGCAGGACTGGACAGGATCTCCTGGATCATTGAGTCCAGTCCCTGCTATCACAGGCCACCATGTCCTATAATTCCAGTCATAAATGTATTAAGCTCCATCTAACACTAGTTAGGTTGTTTGCCCTCATTCCTTCCAAAACGTCACTCCCCTAGAAATCTTCAGCTAATTTCCAGCCTAAATTTGTTCATGTCCATTTTATTCCCATTTGTTCCGGTGCCAACATTGTCCTTTAGCTTCAATAGCTTCTCCCCCTCCCTGATGTTTAGTCCTTGATGCATCTACAGAGGGCAATGATATCCCCTCTCATCCTGTGTTTTAAGCTAAGGAAACCAAGCTCTTTCAGTCTCTGCTCATAAGGCTGCGTTCCCCCGATCATCCTCACACCCATCTTCTGCACCTGTTCCAGTTCGAACTGATCTTTCCTGAGAAGGGGTAACCAGAATTGGACACAGTATTCCAGATGAAGTCTTCCCAATGTCTTATATTGTTGCATTCCCAATGCCATTGTATAAGGCCTAAGGACACCCTTCAGATAGTGCACACCTTCCAGATTCTGCCATCAGTGAGGCCAGGGGTGCTACAGACAACAGCCTTTATCACTACACAACCCTGATTCATCCCTGAGCAGGTCCAATCTGGTCACTGAATGAGACCGGGTATAAATTCTCTGTTATCATGGAATTAAAGATCCTAATGCATATACACAAGGGGACTGAATTAAGATTACACAGGCAACCTTAATACTGGCATTTCCTAATTTTTTGAGGGTTTGATTGTGGAAACATAAAGTTCTTTTAGTGTAATTTGAATTTTCTAAAAAGAAAAGGAGTACTTGTGGCACCTTAGAGACTAACCAGTTTATTTGAGCATGAGCTGTAGCTCACGAAAGCTCATGCTCAAATAAACTGGTTAGTCTCTAAGGTGCCACAAGTACTCCTTTTCTTTTTACGAATACAGACTAACACGGCTGTTACTCTGAAACCTTTGAATTTTCTGTAACGTTTTTGTTTGATTTCTCTATGAACAGTGTATTTCTAATCAAAAGCCTTTGAAATTGTACTCTTGCTAAAAGCTGTCCTTGGGATCTTTCTTTGTTGACACATCTTTTAAACAAGTCGTCTATCCATGCAAAATTTACTAGTGAGGTTTATCTTGAATAGATTTGGGGTAACAAATAAATTGGGGGGGGATGGATTTCTGATCATTTTTACCCATTTTTCATCGTAATTGAACTTTTATGAACCAGTGGATAAACGTGAAGCGCTGCACAGATAAATTATATGCTCATGTGCTAGATAGAAGTTATGTGCTGTACACATAAGCTTGATGGGCCATGTGTGCAAAAGCATAATGGGAGTGTGCTTATAAAATAGATACACGCTGTGTGCATAAGCATGTGTACAAATAAGTAAGATTAATAGATTCTAGGGCCAGAAGGAACATTATCTAGTCTGACCTGACTAGAACTGGCCAGAGAATCTTACCCAGTCATTTTCCAATCAATCCCATAACTTCTTGTTAGAGCTATAGCATAACTTTTAAAAAGACTTCCAGTCGTGACCCAAAGACTGCAAGTAAAGGACAGTCTGTCCCATCCCCAGGTCAGCTACTGCAACAGTTAAAATGTGTGCCTTATTTCTAGCCTAAATTTGTCTTGCTTCAGGTTCCAACCCCTGGATCTCATTCTGCCTTTTTCTATTGGATCAAAGAGCCCTCTCTGGTCAGAAATCTCCTCCTTCTAGAGGAGGTCCTTACAAACCATGATTAAGTCACCTCTTAGCCTTTTTTGAACAAGTGAGATAGATACAGCTCCTTTAGTCTCTTGCACTAGGGTGGGATTTCCTGACTGTGGATTATTCTGTGGATCATTGGGGGGAGGGATAGCTCAGTGGTTTGAGCATTGGCCTGCTAAACCCAGGGTTGTGAGTTTAATTCTTGAGGGGGCCATTTAGGGATCTGGGGCAAACATTGGGAACTGGCCCTGCTTTGAGCAGGGGGTTGGACTAGATGATCTCCTGAGGTCCCTTCCAACTCTGATATTCTATGATTCTTGTGCAGAACTGGTCAGGAACTTTATGATAAAACAGAAAGAAAAGGAGTACTTGTGGCACCTTAGAGACTAACCAATTTATTTGAGCATGAGCTTTCATGAGCTACAGCTCACTTCATCGGATGCAACGATGAAGTGAGCTGCAGCTCACGAAAGCTCATGCTCAAATAAATTGGTTAGTCTCTAAGGTGCCACAAGTACTCCTTTTCTTTTTGCGAATACAGACTAACACGGCTGTTACTCTGAAACATGATAAAACAGGTTTTCTTCAGAAAATGCCGACAGGTCAAAACCAAAACTTTTCATGGGAACGAACAAGTAACAACACATTTTTCGCTGAGATAGTTTTCTCAGGTCCAGGATGGAATTTCTGGCCAAAACCAGAAAAAGATCCACCCCAGAATAGCCAAGAGCCTGGTGGGGAGGGATGTTGGAGAATGACAGAGCAGAGACTGAACATAGGTCATCTATTTTTCAGGCAAGTGTCTTAACCCCCAGGCTACTGGGTATTCTAGGGAGGAGCTTTCTCTCAATGAAAAACTTTGAGAGGTCTTGTTTTTGTCTCCATGCGGAATGGGAAATTTTTTGAAATCTTGACAAGTTTTGCAGGGCAGTAAACATTTCCCACCCATCCCTTCTCTTGTAGCTCTTTTCTGAGCCCTTTTCAAGTTGTCAGCATCTCTTTTTTAAGTGTGGACCTCTGAACTGGACCCAATACCAGGAATGAGCTCATAAATGCCATACATTGAGATAATACCATCTCCGACTTGACATTCCACTACTGATACTGATGGGTCATGCACATAAACCTGATGGACTGTGTGCACCTGGGAAGTATTAGCGCCATTGTATAAGGCCTTGGGCTGGAGCATGCTCATTCGCTCCATAGGGGTCGTGCATATGCAGTCTGGTCACATGTAGGGGTGTGAGGAGGGGCTGGAGCATGCTATGTGAGGGTGGAATTTTTGGAGAAATTAGTTGTAAAATTCAAAGTCTCTACTGAGCATGTGTGAACTGAGATTTTTGCTCAAAGTTAGGTTTTTTTCACAGTGGTGGCAAAAGGCACCTCCCTAACCTCAGGGTGACTGTCGCACTAAATTTTAAGTCCTTACTCCAAAATATGGAGGTGCTAGAACTTCTCAAAGAGATGGTGGAAAGATTTTTTTTTAACATGGGCAAAGCAAGGTATTGTTCCTTAATTTCATTCTCAGAAAAGTCTCAACTGTTTTAGTTGTTGTGCCTCAGGGTAACTTTCAAAAACAAAACAACCTGAGGCAGAGGCCCAGCATGGGAAACTTCAGCCTGAACAGTTGACGTTTGGCAAAGTTAAAAGCAACTGAAAATAGGGCCTTGTGGGAAACCTTAACCATAGATGGTGCCACCGGCCCAGCCTATAATGTAAATGTATCTACCTTCAGAATGCTGCAACAAGGAGGGTAAGTAGTATCACCCCAGTTTTACAGAGTGGGAAACTGAGGCACAGAAATGAAGTGGAACAGAACCCCAACCCGTCCCATTCTAACTGCTACAGCCCACTTCTGTCCCAGAGCCAGGTCTAGAACCCAGGCATCCTGACTCCTAGCTCCCCCTGTTCTAATCACTAGACACCACTCCTCCCTCAGAGCCAGAAACTGGGAGTCCTGACTCCTAGCCACCACTACTCTACTCTAACCACTAGACTCCACTCCTCCCAGAGCCGGGGATAGAACCAAGGAGTTCTGGCTCCCAGCTCACCCTGCTCTAACCACTACACCCCACTCTCCTCCCAGAGCCAGGGGTAGAACCCAGGATCCCTGGCTCCCAGCCCCCCTGCTCTAACCGACCAGATGCCTCTCCTCTGCCTGAGTGGAGAATAAAAGACTGTATCACAATAATGCATATACAAAAGAGGGCTGAATTAAGTTTTTACAGGGCCACCTTAACTGTGGCATGTCCTTAGTTTTGACCACGTGACTTAGCAACCTTACTGTTTAAAATAGCTTTTGTGTGATATATATATATATATATATATATATATATATATATATACACACATATATATATAGACAGTCGCTCAGCCCACCCTCCTATAATGTAAACATGTACCACCAGAATGTGGCAGTGAGGAGGGTATTATCCCAGTTACACTAAGGGGGAAACGGACGCACGGTCATACCCAGACCAGCCAACCCGATGGCTTGTTCCCTGTTGACTCTGGGTTTTCACACTCTTCTGCAGAGCAGTGGGGAAACCACACGTGCCCCCCCCCCCGCTCCCCCCATCTGATTGGCTGCCTTTTCCCCCATGATTCTGCCTCGCTGGGGAAGGGCAGCCAGTCAGAGCCTGGTCTCTCAGCAAATGTCACAAACAGCACTCTCCTCCCCCATCCTGTAGGAAGTGAAAAGGCTCGGCTTTGGAAGGGGAGTCATAGAATCATAGAATATGAGGATTGGAAGGGACCTCAGGAGGTCATCTAGTCCAATCCCCTGCTCAAAGCAGGACCAACACCAACTAAATCATCCCAGCCAGGGCTTTGTCAAGCCTGACCTTAAAAACTTCTAAGGAAGGAGATTCCACCACCTCCCTAGGTAATGCATTCCACTGTTTCACCACCTTCCTAGTGAAAAAGTTTTTCCTAATATCCAACCTAAACCTCCCCCACTGCAACTTGAGACCATTACTCCTTGTTCTGTCATCTCCTACCACTGAGAACAGTCTAGATCCATCCTCTTTGGAACCCTCTTTCAGGTAGTTTAAAGCAGCTATCAAATCCCCCCCTCATTCTTCTCTTCCGCAGACTAAACAATCCCAGTTCCCGCAGCCTCTCCTCATAAGTCATGTGTTCCAGTCCCCTAATCATTTTTGTTGCCCTTCGCTGGACTCTTTCCAATTTTTTCACATCCTTCTTGTAGTGTGGGGCCCAAAACTGGACACAGTACTCCAGATGAGGCCTCACCAATGTTGAATAGAGAGGAACGATCATGTCCTCGATCTCCTGGCAATGCCCCTACTTATATATCCCAAAATGCCATTTTGCCTTCTTGGCAACAAGGGCACACCGTTGACTCATATCCAGCTTCTCGTCCACTATAACCCCTAGGTCCTTTTCTGCAGAACTGCTGCCGAGCCATTCGGTCCCTTGTCTGTAGTGGTGCATGGGATTCTTCCATCCTAAGTGCAGGACTCTGCACTTGTCCTTGTTGAACCTCATCAGATTTCTTTTGGCTCAATCCTCTAATTTGTCTAGGGCCCTCTGTATCCTATCCCTACCCTCCAGCGTATCTACCTCTCCTCCTAGTTTAGTGTCATTTGCAAACTTGCTGAGGGTGCAGTCATAGATTCATAGATACTAAGGTCAGAGGGGACCATTATGATCATCTAGTCTGACCTCCTGCACAAAGCAGGCCACAGAATTTCACCCACCCACTCCTGTGAAAAACCTCTCACCTATGTCTGAGCTATTGAAGTCCTCAAATCCTGGTTTAAGACTTCAGGTAGCAGAGAATCTTCCAGCAAGTGACCTGTGCCCCACGCTACAGAGGAAGGCGAAAAACCTCCAGGGCCTCTTCCAATCTGCCCTGGAGGAAAATTCCTTCCCGACCCCAAATATGGCAATCAGTTAAACCCTGAGCATATGGGCAAGATTCACCAGCCAGATACTACAGAAAATTCTTTTCTGGGTAACTCAGATCCCACCCCATCTAACATCCCATCACAGGCCATTAGGCCTATTTACCATGAATATTTAATTACCAAAACCATGTTATCCCATCATACCATCTCTTCCATAAACTTATCGAGTTTAATCTTAAAGTCAGATAGATCTTTTGCCCCCACTGCTTCCCTTGGAAGGCTATTCCAAAATTTCACTCCTCTGATGGTTAGAAACCTGCAGCTAATTTCAAGTCTAAACTTCCTGGTGGCCAGTTTGTATCCATTTGTTCTTGTGTCTACATTGGTACTGAGCTTAAATAATTCCTCTCCCTCTCCAGTATTTATCCCTCTGATATATTTATAGAGACCAATCATATCTCCCCTCAACCTTCTTTAGTAAGGCCATCCTCCAGATCATTAATGAAGATATTGAACAAGACCGGCCCCAAGACCAACCCTTGGGGCACTCCGCTTGATACCGGCTGCCAACTAGACATGGAGTCATTGATCACTACCAGTTGAGCCCGATGATCTAGCCAGCTTTCTACCCACCTTATAGTCCACCTTATAGTATAGGCTGCTGCCCTTTCAGCCCTATAGCCCCCCACCCACAATCTAGCAGGGCCTGGGCCTGTCCACAAACTAGGCCCCGCTCCCTTGTGGGTGGAGTTTCCCTTCCCATTCCCAGCCAGGCCCCTCCCACCAGGGGTGGAGCTACCCCGTCTATGTGTCAGTGGGGCTGGGCTCTGGGATTTGAGGGGTGCAGGAAGTGGCCGCTCTCAGCAGCTCCCCATACAAAACGGGAGACTTGGGGTGAGGGAGGAGGTGTGGCTGGGGAGCAAGATGGCACCAGTGCTAAGGGGGCAGCTGGCTACGGGGGTTGGGTGTGGGGGTGACTGGGGGCAGAAGAACATGGCACCTGGGAGTTCAGAAACAGGGGGAGAGGGCAGGGCCAGGCCAGCCAGCATCACCTATTCAGGGAACTGGGATCTTCTGCTTCCCAAACTGGATCTAACTGTTGCAGAGACAATCCAGGAAGTTTTTGGAAAGCGTAGGGGACAATTTCCTGGTGCAAGTGCTAGGGGAGCCAACTAGGGGGGGCGCTTTTCTTGACCTGCTGCTCACAAACTGGGTAGAATTAGTGGGGGAAGCAAAAGTGGATGGGAATCTGGGAGGCAGTGACCATGAGTTGGTTGAGTTCAGGATCCTGACGCAGGGAAGAAAGGTAAGCAGCAGGATACGGACCCTGGACTTCAGGAAAGCAGACTTCGACTCCCTCAGGGAACAGATGGCCAGGATCCCCTGGGGGACTAACATGAAGGGGAAGGGAGTCCAGGAGAGCTGGCTGTATTTCAAGGAATCCCTGTTGAGGTTACAGGGACAAACCATCCCGATGAGTCGAAAGAATAGTAAATATGGCAGGCGACCAGCTTGGCTTAATGGTGAAATCCTAGCGGATCTTAAACATAAAAAAGAAGCTTACAAGAAGTGGAAGGTTGGACATATGACCAGGGAAGAGTATAAAAATATTGCTCGGGCATGTAGGAAAGATATCAGGAGGGCCAAATCGCACCTGGAGCTGCAGCTAGCAAGAGATGTCAAGAGTAACAAGAAGGGTTTCTTCAGGTATGTTGGCAACAAGAAGAAAGCCAAGGAAGGTGTGGGCCCCTTACTGAATGAGGGAGGCAACCTAGTGACAGAGGATGTGGAAAAAGCTAATGTACTCAATGCTTTTTTTGCCTCTGTTTTCACTAACAAGGTCAGCTCCCAGACTGCTGCGCTGGGCATCACAAAATGGGGAAGAGATGGCCAGCCCTCTGTGGAGATAGAGGTGGTTAGGGACTATTTAGAAAAGCTGGACGTGCACAAGTCCATGGGGCCGGACGAGTTGCATCCGAGAGTGCTGAAGGAATTGGCGGCTGAGATTGCAGAGCCCTTGGCCATTATCTTTGAAAACTCGTGGCGAACGGGGGAAGTCCCGGATGACTGGAAAAAGGCTAATGTAGTGCCCATCTTTAAAAAAGGGAAGAAGGAGGATCCTGGGAACTACAGGCCAGTCAGCCTCACCTCAGTCCCTGGAAAAATCATGGAGCAGGTCCTCAAAGAATCAATCCTGAAGCACTTAGAGGAGAGGAAAGTGATCAGGAACAGTCAGCATGGATTCACCAAGGGAAGGTCATGCCTGACTAATCTAATCGCCTTTTATGATGAGATTACGGGTTCTGTGGATGAAGGGAAAGCAGTGGATGTATTGTTTCTTGACTTTAGCAAAGCTTTTGACACGGTCTCCCACAGTATTCTTGTCAGCAAGTTAAGGAAGTATGGGCTGGATGAATGCACTATAAGGTGGGTAGAAAGCTGGCTAGATTGTCGGGCTCAACGGGTAGTGATCAATGGCTCCATGTCTAGTTGGCAGCCGGTGTCAAGTGGAGTGCCCCAGGGGTCGGTCCTGGGGCCGGTTTTGTTCAATATCTTCATAAATGATCTGGAGGATGGTGTGGATTGCACACTCAGCAAATTTGCGGATGATACTAAACTGGGAGGAGTGGTAGATACGCTGGAGGGCAGGGATAGGATACAGAGGGACCTAGACAAATTGGAGGATTGGGCCAAAAGAAACCTGATGAGGTTCAATAAGGATAAGTGCAGGGTCCTGCACTTAGGACGGAAGAACCCAATGCACAGCTACAGACTAGGGACCGAATGGCTAGGCAGCAGTTCTGCGGAAAAGGACCTAGGGGTTACAGTGGACGAGAAGCTGGATATGAGTCAGCAGTGTGCCCTTGTTGCCAAGAAGGCCAGTGGCATTTTGGGATGTATAAGTAGGGGCATAGCGAGCAGATCGAGGGACGTGATCGTTCCCCTCTATTCGACATTGGTGAGGCCTCATCTGGAGTACTGTGTCCAGTTTTGGGCCCCACACTACAAGAAGGATGTGGATAAATTGGAGAGAGTCCAGCGAAGGGCAACAAAAATGATTAGGGGTCCGGAACACATGACTTATGAGGAGAGGCTGAGGGAACTGGGGTTGTTTAGTCTTCAGAAGAGAAGAATGAGGGGGGATTTGATAGCTGCTTTCAACTACCTGAGAGGTGGTTCCAGAGAGGATGGTTCTAGACTATTCTCAGTGGTAGAAGAGGACAGGACAAGGAGTAATGGTCTCAAGTTGCAGTGGGGGAGGTTTAGGTTGGATATTAGGAAAAACTTTTTCACTAGGAGGGTGGTGAAACACTGGAATGCGTTACCTAGGGAGGTGGTAGAATCTCCTTCCTTGGAAGTTTTTAAGGTCAGGCTTGACAAAGCCCTGGCTGGGATGATTTGATTGGGGATTGGCCCTGCTTTGAGCAGGGGGTTGGACTAGATGACTTCCTGAGGTCCCTTCCAACCCTGATATTCTATGATTCTATGATTCTATGATTCAGAGTCCTGGGGATGGGTGGGGAAGCGGTGCCAGAAGCTTTGCCTCCCCTTCCTGGGGCAAGCTGGGTAGGGCGTGGGGAGAAGCAGAGTGGTCTAGGTGGCCAAGAGAGTCCCCAGAGGATGTACAGAGGGACTCTGTTACAAGGAGGCAGCCAGGGCGTCCATCCCAGCTCACGCCTGGACATGTTTTCTCTTCTAGCCACGCTTCTAACGTCGTGCGAGCTGACCTGGAAGCTCCATTGGTCCCTGCACATTAGACGGCGCCAGGGTGGGTTTGGCCCAGGAATTCCCAGTACACAGAGGGCTGGAGACAGCTGGGACTCACCGCGCCGTGCGTGTGGCTGAAACCCTGGGCTGATGTGTACACAGCTGTGTGAGGGAATTGGGCGCGCCACTTTCCCAGCTTTGGATATCTCAGCCTAGACACGCACACACGCACACGCACACACGCATTGTATAGAGCTGTCTACCGTCAGGGTTGAATTATCAAAAGCAGCATAGAGTTGCTTGAAATTTTTTGGCCGAAACTGCAGAATTGGTGACACCAAAACGTTCCACAAATTTGTGTAGATTTTTGCCAAATTGCTCATTAAGAAAAAATTCCAAGCAAAAAAACAAAGGGCTTTGTCTTGATGTTTTCAAAATAAAATGTTTCAATTTTAATTTCAAAATTTCCTTTTATTTTATTTTTTAAAGATCCCAAAGCATTTTAAAGAGGTCAAAATTTAAATGAAATGGTTCATTTGAACCTCAAACAGTTTTTGTTCAACTTTTCAATGAGCCAAAAATGACAAAAAGTTGCATTTTTGGTCCAACCCGGAACAGTTTTCCCCCCCTGACTTTTCAAAATTGTAAATGAACCAAAAAAATCAATTTTGCCCATCCCTGTTAGGCTCACAGACTTTAAGGCCAGAAGGGACCATCATGATCATCTAGTCTGATCTGCACATTGCAAGCCACAGAATCTCATCCACCAACTCCTGCAGTAGACCCATAACCTGTGAGTTACTGATGTCCTTAAATCATGATTTAAAGACTTCAAGTTGCAGAGAACCTACCGTTTACTCTATTTAGTTTAAGCCAGCAAGTGACCCATGCCCCATGCTGCAGAGGAAAGCAAAACAACCCCAGGGTCTCTGCCAATCTGACATAGGGACATATTCCTTCCCAACCCTAAATATGGTGATCAGTTAGACCAGGGCTGGGCAGATGGCAGCACACAGGCCAGATCCGGCCCACCAGACGTTTTAATATGGCCCCCGCTCCGGCTCCTAAATGTTGGCAGCAGCCTGGAGGCTCCACTCGGCACACTACCCCTGCCCCAAGTGCTGTGCCTGCATCTCCCATTGGCCAGGAACCGCAGCCAATGGGAGCTGCAGAGGCGGTGCCTGCAGATGGGACGGCGTGCAGCGCTGCCTGGCTGCGCCTCCGTGTAGGAGCCAGAGAAGGGACATGCCGCTGCTTCCCGGAGCTGCCTAAGATAAGTGCCGCCTGGAGCCTGCACCCCTGAGCCTCCCCCCACGCCCCTACCCCCTGCCCCAGCCCTGATCCCCCTCCTGCCCTCCAAACCCCTCGGTTCCAGCCCAAAGCACCCTCCTATACCCCAAACTCCTCATTCCCAGCCCCACCCCAGAGCCCCCCCACCAATACCCCATCCTCCGCCCCAGGCCAGAGCCCCCTCCCGGACCCTGAACTCCTCATTTCTGACCCCACCCTGAATCCCACACCCTCAACCAGAGCCCTCACCCCCTCCCACACCCCAACCCCAATTTTGTGAGTATTCATAGCCCGCCGTACAATTTCTATTCCCAGATGTGGCCCTTGGGCCAAAAAGTTTGCCCACCCCTGGGTTAGACCCTGAGCATGTTGGCAAGATCCACCAGCCAGACACCTGGGAAAGAATTTTCTGTAATAACTCAGAGCCCTCCCCATGCAGTGTCCCAACGTTGGCCATTGGGGATATTTGGTAATAGCAGTCAAGCATGGGCCATGTACATCACACCATCCTCTCCATAAACTTATCAAGCTCAGGCTTGAAACCAGTTCAGATTTTTGCCCCCACTGCTCCCCTTGGGAGGCTGTTCCAGAACTTCTCTCTTCTGATAGTTAGAAACCTTTGTCTAATTTCGAGCCTAAACTTGCTGATGGCCAGTTTATATCCCTTTGTTCTTGTGTCCACCTTTTCCCTTAACTGAAATACTATTAGCACCCAGCACAATCAGGTGTGGGGACATGCTTCCCCGTGGCTCCTTTGCAAATTCTACCCTGAACGGTTGAAATGCTGCTTTCTCGTTGTCCATTTCCAGCCAGCCCTGCTGATTTGGGGATAAAGCAATAAACGTTTTTATAAACTTTTGCCACTGTTTGGTTGTTTTTTTCCACAGCTACGTAGCTCAGGCTGGCCCTCCTGCCCCATCCCTGCTGCTCTGGATGAGATCAATGGGCTCATCTACCCGATGTGCCCCTTACTGTGCCAGATCAGACCCGTGGGCCCATCTAGCTTGGTATCAGGCCTCTGACAGCGCCAGTGTGGAATGCTTCAGAGCAAGGGGTCAGCTGCCCATAATGTCCCAAGACAGAAATTCCTTCCTATACCCTGAAAGAGGGTCAACTTGTACCCCAAATCCAAAGGAAAATGTGATGGCATAATCCACATCGTTTTAACCTACCCTGCAAAGAGTCCTGCTCCCTCCAGGGCACTGGGACCCCATTGCCAATGCCCCTCAATCCTGGTGTGGAGCCCCCTGCTATCCCAGCCCTGAGCTAATCCCCCCACAGTTTTGCCGGTGCCCCTCAATCCTGACCCACAGCCCCTGCTATCCCAGCACTAGGTTCCCTCCACCCACCCCACTCTGTAATTACTTAGTAGATTGCATCCTGGAATGGGCCACCAGATACCCCAAGAGAACCTGCTTCAATACAGAAATAAAACCCCCTCCCATCACACACCCCTAGTTGTCACCTACCACCCCACACTGGAACCCATAAGGGGTATCATCATCAAACGATTACAACCCACACTTGATGGGGACCCCATCCTAAAAGAAATCTTCCTTGAACCCCTTCTTCTGACCTTCAAACAGCCCCCCAGCTTTGCCAAGCTCATCCTCATAAGAAAACTCCCCACTGAACAGGACATGCCAGCTCAAAGCAGCACCCGACCCCACCAGGACGACGGATGTAAAACCTGCAGGTATATCCCCACTGCTACAATGATCAACACTCTCCACAACACACCTTTCCCCCACCCCTCCACATACATTTCCTTATCACAACATATGGGGTACCTCATCCAGGGCACTAAATGCCCCAACAATAGCTGTGTGGGTGAAACCAGACCATCACTGTGCTCTCGAATGAACACACACAGAAAAATGATAAAAGACAAAAACACCCCAAGCACTCCACAAAGACATCACTCCACATCTGACCTCTCTGTCCCCATCCTCAAAGGAAACCTGCACAACACCTTCAGAAGACGAGCTTGGGGGTTTAAATTCATAACTCTGCTAGACACTAAAAAATCGTGGACTGAACAGAGACACTGGATTTATGGCTTAGTACAACAATCTGTAACTTGCTAACCCCCTTCCCTCCAGCTTCCCACTCCCCAGGACTGGGGGGTGTTAACAGGCCACTTAACCTTGAATGGTCCCTTGAAATAAGTGTTAACTTAGGCTAAACAATCTGTTCTACCTTGTATTTAACTGTGACACTCAGAAGAGCTCTGTGTAAGCTTGAAAGCTGGTCTCGCTCACCAACAGAAGTATATGACCTCACCCACCTTGTCTCTCTTACATCCTGGACCACCAGCACATGGCTACAGCTCTGCATACAAATCAAGATCCATACAGGTTAATCTCCAGATGGCAAACTACTGCTTGTAGCCAGGGCCGGATTTCCAATTAGGCACAGTGGGCACTTGCCTAGGGGCGCTAGCGTTCAGGGGTGCCTAAAAGTTAAAAACTTAATACATACATGGTTAAAGGTGGGTAGTGTAAGTTTCTTTTAAAAATTATAAACAACCCAACAATACAGTAGAACCTCAGAGTTACGGACACCTCGGGAATGGAGATTGTCCATAACTCTGAAATGTCCGTAACTCCGAGCAACACCATACAGACTTCAGCCACTGTGTGTGTGTGTGCGTGTGCGTGTCCCCGTCCCTCGGGAGCTCCGGGGCTCAGGGCTTCAGCCCTATGTCTCCGTTCCTGGCTTCTGCCCAGAAGGTGGGGTTGGGGGGGCACCAGGGCTTGGGGCTCCCCACAGCTCCTCTCCCAGTTTCAGTGGGGGAGGGGTGTGTCGGGGCTTGGGGCTTTAGCTATGGGGGAAGCACTGGGGCTGAAACTAGCACTCCCCTCGTAGCTAAAGCCCGGAGCCCCAGTGACCTCCTGAAGCCGGGAACGGAGCTGCGGGGCTGAAGCCCTGAGCCCTGGCACCCCCCATGGGGCTAAAAGTGGGAACAGAGCTGTCAAGCTTCCTTCCCTACTCTGAACTCTAGGGTACAGATGTGGGGACCTGCATGAAAACCTCCTAAGCTTACTTTTACCAGCTTAGGTTAAAACTTCCCCAAGGTACAAATTAATTTTACCCTTTGCCCTTGGAATTTCCACTGCCACCATCAAACTTTAACTGGGTTTACTGGGAAACGTAGTTTGGACACATCTTTCCCCCCAAAATCCTCCCAACACTTGCACCCCACTTCCTGGGAAAGGTGTGGTAAAAATCCTCACCAATTTGCATAGGTGACCACAGACCCAAACCCTTGGATCTTAGAACAATGAAAAAGCATTCAGTTTTCTTACAAGAAGACTTTTAATAGAAGTAAAGGAATCACCTCTGTAAAATCAGGATGGTAGATACTTTACAGGGTAATTAGATTCAAAACATAGAGAATCCCTCTAGGCAAAACCTTAAGTTACAAAAAAGACACACAGACAGGGATAGTCATTCTATTCAGCACAGTTCTTTTCTCAGCCATTTAAAGAAATCATAATCTAACACATACCTAGCTAGATTACTTACTAAAAGTTCTAAGACTCCATTCCTGTTCTATCCCCGGCAAAAGCAGCGTACAGACAGACTCAGACCCTTTGTTTCTCTCCCTCCTCCCAGCTTTTGAAAGTATCTTGTCTCCTCATTGGTCATTTTGGTCAGGTGCCAGTGAGGTTACCTTTAGCTTCTTAACCCTTTACAGGTGAGAGGATTTTTCCTCTGGCCAGGAGGGATTTTAAAGGGGTTTACCCTTCCCTTTATATTTATGACAAGAGCCGAGAGGCTGAAGCCCTGAGCCCCAACCCCCCCCCTCCGCCCCCGGTTCTAGAGCCCTGAGCCCAGTGCTCCCAAAGGTCAGAAGCCTGGACCCTTCTAACTACTGAAGGAGAACATGTAAAAGATATGGACTGCAAGGGTATCATCAGCGTGTTTGCGGAGCAGAAGGAATAAACGTGTGCCATAAAGTAGCACCTATCTGCTACCTATGTGATTGTTTTAATTACATGTATTTTTGTTATTGTATTGAATATATATTTAAATTTATTTAAATTTATTTTAGCTCTAGTGGTGATCCTGGCAATTTCAGACCGGTAAGTCTAACATCAGTACCGGGCAAATTAACTGAAACAATAGTAAAGAATAAAATGGTCAGGCACATAGAAGAGCATAAATTGTTGAGCAAAAGTCAACATGGTTTCTGTAAAGGGAAATCACGTCTTACTAATCTCTTAGAGTACTTTGAGGGGGTCAACAAACGTGGACAAGGGGGATCCAGTGGACATAGTGTACTTAGATTTCCAGAAAGCCTTTGACAAGGTTCCTCACCAAAGGTTCTTACGTAAATTAAGTTGTCATGGGATAAGAGGGAAGATCGTTTCATGGATTGAGAACTGGTTAAAAGACAGGGAACAAAGGGTAGAAATAAATAGTACATTTTCAGAATGGAGAGAGGTAACTAGAGGTAACTCAGGAGTCATCGTGGACAGTTCTCTGAAGACGTCCACGCAGTGTGCAGCAGCAGTCACAAAAGCAAATGGGATGTTAGGAATAATTTAAAAAGGGATAGAGAATAAGACAGAGAATATCTTATTGCCCTTATTTAAATCCATGGTACGCCCACATCTCTAATACTGCATACAGATGTGGTCCCCTCATCTCAAAAAAGATATACTGGCATTAGAAAAGGTTCAGAAAAGGGCAACTAAAATGATTAGGGGTTTGGAACGGGTCCCCATATGAGGAGAGATTAAAGAGATTAGGACTTTTCAGCTTGGAAAAGAGGAGACTAAGGGGGAATATGATAGAGGTCTATAAAATCATGAGTGGTGTGGAGAAAGTGAATAAGGAAAAGTTATTTACTTGTTCCCATAATATAAGAACTAGGGGCCACCAAATGAAATTAATGGGTAGCAGGTTTCAAACAAATAAAAGGAAGTTCTTCTTCACACAGCGCACAGTCAACCTGTGGAATTCCTTGCCTGAGGAGGTTGTGAAGGCTAGGACTATAACAGGGTTTAAAAGAGAACTGGATAAATTCATGGAGGTTAAGTCCATTAATGGCTATTAGCCAGGATGGGTAAGGAATGGTGTCCCTAGCCTCTGTTTGTCAGAGGGTGGAGATGGATGGCAGGAGAGAGATCACTTGATCATTACCTGTGAGGTTCACTCCCTCTGGGGCACCTGGCATTGGCCGCTGTCAGTAGACAGGATACTGGGCTGGATGGACCTTTGGTCTGACCCAGTATGGCCATTCTTATGTTCTAAATTATCGTTTCTATTTCTTTTCATTTCATATTTTACGGAAAACATGAAGGTCAGCTGTAGGCGGGCGGCGGGGGGTGCTGAAGACACTGCCTGGGGGCACGTAAGGTGTAAATCCGGCCCTGCTTGTAGTGTGACCTATCTGTTGCTGACACCTCCCAGCTGTCAATGTCGCACTGTTTCACGTCCTGCTTCCGTGTGTCCTGGAAGCAAGTCTCCTGGCCTCCTCGTGTGCGGTTTGCCCTCTTTCAGGTCGCCATGCAGCAGCTGTTTTGGCATTCTGGTGGCGTCCATCCTCAACACACGTGCCCAGTCCAGGTTACTGCAATGCGCAGGCCAGATTAGCCATTAGGCTAAGACGGCTATAGCCTTAGGCCCTCCTGTTTTTTAGACCCTACTGGTCAGGCAGAGGGCGTGGCCAGGGCCAGGGGATGGCGGGGAGCGAGCTTGCTCACGCAGCCTTGCTGGAGCGCTCAGGCAAAGCAGCCCCCTGTGGCTGGGAAGGAGCTCAGCTGCAGCCAGCCAGCCAGCAGCTTGCTGCGTCTTCCCGCGCTGCAGGAACACACTGCCAGGGATCCGGTTAGCCCTGCTGACCCGACGCTAAAGATCCACTTACCACGGGAACCCATGCCAGCCGTGGGTGTCGTCCGAGCAGGCATTGCCCCCCCCCCCCCATTTCTCCAGAGCTCTGCTTAGCTGTTGGGGAGGGAAGAGGCTCCCTCTGTCCTTCTCCTCCACTGAGGCTGGCAGGCAGCTCCAGGACGCTGCCTCCTGGGTCCTAGTGCCCATCACCATCCTCTTCTATGTGTGCTGGGTCCCCTTTCTGGACAACTGGTGAGTGCCTTTGTGGTGTGGGGCAGGGATGGTAGGAGGAAGGGGCAGTACCAGAGCAGGATGGGGGAAGCTTGCACAGAACCTGCACACACTCTATCCAGCTCCAGCCAGAACGATTGCCCCTCCCATGTATAAGGAACAAGTTCCCACACATTTGTAGGAAAAACAAAACAAAACATCCCATTCTGGATACCACTCCTTTAACTTTTACAGAACCTTCCATCGCGGGGCTTCAGAGTTATGATGCACTGCGTTCAATACTGCATTGAACTCTACTAAAAATCAAGGTAATCCAGTGTTTTTCTTTGATGTATTTTTCTGTACTGGGATGCACAGGCCATCAAGTTCTTTCCTTATGCTCAGCCTCGTTCCACGGGCCAACGCATCTTTGTACTTTTAAGGGGTTGCAAAAGCACTGGAGGAAACTCAACACACAATGCTCTAGGTTTCTCCCTCCCCCCTCCTGCAAGGATTTTAAATCTACTTCTTAGCGGTCTATGATAGAAAGACTGGCTGAATAGGCTAACGGCAGGTTCTGTCCATTTGCTGGTTCTCTATCCGTTCAATCCACCATAAAAGTACCTCACATTTGATTTCTTTTGAGTTTCATTCCAAAAACTTAAAGCTAAATAAATCTGAAGTTAGTCCTCATTTTTCTGCCTCAACTCAAACTAACTTCTTCCCCGAGTGGAAAACGTTGGATAAGCACGGATGTGATTCGTGAAGGGAATGAGAACAGAGGCCAAGTCCTGCTGACAGTCACACCTGTGTAGCCTTATTGACTTCAGGGAGAACAGATTTTTGCACAAGAATAGATTTTGGTCCCTTCTGCTTTTTCAGATCTGGTATAAGCAGAATCTCATTCACTTTCCTCCCCTAAACTTGGAGCACTTTAAGAGGGGCGGGGGGCGGGAAAGCAAGGTCTGCTTGATTTACACCTGCAAACGAAACGGGAACACCAGCCTTAAACAAACACCAGACCTGATGTAACACGGGTGTCATCACAGCAGCCATGGTTGGACTGTTCTTCTGAAATATTCTTAAGGGTTCTTTTAAGATGTTGATTTTTAGTGTAGTCTTTTTGTTCAGGGGGGCAGAGAACACAACAGGGAATAGCTCTGTTTTGTCAGCTCCTAGTCATCCAAAAGCTGACCGTCTTTAGATGCAGTTTGTTTAATGTTTGTACAGTGATTTTGAAGAGCTAACGTAGTACAGAAGTGCTAAATATTATGACTGGGCTGGGCAACCATCTAAAGATCTGTGCCACTTCCAGCTGTATGGCGGTTCAATGACAAGACAGAACACAGCTTTTAGCAAGCAAGCAGGCTGGTCTCTGCTAACGGGCTGCTGCCTGTCAGCTTTCCACCTTCCCCTTTACTCTCTCTCTTCCCCCGCGCATTACATTCTCCAACAGATAAAAGGAATACACTGGCTTTGTTTAACATTCTTATTTACCAATTTCTATCTACCGCATTCCTTCATGTCATCTGGGCGAGATTCCAAGGTTGATGCCCTTGAAAGGAGCTGTGTGTGCACAAGTCCAGCACAACACTCTGGGTGTGCCCTGAATGTTGCCAAGCGCATAAACCTGTATGAATCCTACATCCCCTCCTTTTTTGTTTATTTGTGCTCTGCCATCTCATGGTAGCCATCAATTTGCTTTTGCAAGCCAATTAACTCCCGGACAGACAAGGTCATAACTCGTGGAGCCTGCCAGGGCGGGTCTCGACAAAGCCTTAACAAAAAGGGAATACCTTGTACACAGCAGCAGCAAAAAATAAGCTTAAGAAGGTAAAGTGTAATTGGCCAGGCCCCAATTAGCCATGCTAGAGTACTGGGAAGAGAGGTTCGAGTAAGCGGCGAGCATCATCTCATTCCCAATTTCCTCAGGGTGATGACATACTGGAATAAGGCACGTACCTAACAATTCTTCAGCTGCTACAAAATCAGATAAACAAAAGTGGGTAACATTTGCTATTGAAGCCAATCTTTCCCACAGGTTATATGTCATTCGGGCCCGTAACGGAGGAAGTGCTCCCGAGCCAACCCCTACAGGGAATAGCAGGCACAAAAGGCACACAATCAATACAGAATTAGCAGTGATTTGGGCGAGAATTGCCACAAACAAAGTCTCAAGAGTCTCTGGCTGTTGGTTTGCTGCCAGTCTTCGTTGAGCCGCAGCGACCAATGCTTTCACTGCTCCCCATGTCACGGGCTGGCTTGGGACGCTACATCTCCTCTGTCTCCGTCCCGCCGTTGTCGACCCGGGAGGCACCGCGTTCTCCTCCAAGGTTAGCTGAAACTCCGGTATGGGGTTCGACAGCTCCTGGTGCCACGCCATGCTGTTTCAGTGCCGGTCGCACACACCGGGCAGGAACCCACAACAGTCCTGCAGGGAGAGACACAGCAGCATATCCCCGACCCCAAGTAATTAAAGGTACTGGGCCCAACCATTGCGGATCGGGCAGCTGACGGTAATAGACACGCGGTCTTTCCAGTACCTCGGACTTGTGAAAATGCCGATCCGGGGGGGTCTGCTGATCTGCGTTCAGCGTTAAATTATTTAAAGGAAACAAAAGGATATGCAGTTGTTGCTGAATGTCTCCTAAGATTCGGAGACGCAGCTCCCCTTGTTTTAATTGTTTGTCAAGCAAAGTTTTTAGCGTGTGATTTGCACGTTCAACAATAGCTTGGCCTGTGGAATTATAAGGGATCCCGTGTTTGAGACGGACGTCCCATTGGGCACAAAACGTGGAGAGGGCTGTGGAGCAATAGGCTGGGGCATTATCCATTTGCCACAGCTGATTCGCTGCGGTACCTCTAGGGTTAACGGCATAAGAAAGGGTAGGGGCAGCAGCGGCACAGTGGGGGCAGGAACGAACAATAGAACGTGCATGATCAGCAGGAATGTGAAACTGTCGGGCCAAGACAGAGGCAGACTGATGAAAAAAGGAATGGCTTTCAATGGGGTCAGAAAAAAGGGAATTTATCTGACCACGTAACGCGCGATCGGCGCGCGCATTGCCCTCAGTGAGTAGCCCAGGCAGAGGGCTATGACTGCGAATATGAGCAACAAAATAAGGGAAATTGCGAGTGGTGAGGAGATACTGTAAGGACAGAAACAGGCAAAGGAGGTCCGCATCGACCTGAGGGGTAATGAGGGCAAGGGGTAAATGATCAATTACCTGATAAACATAATGCGTGTCCACGATCAAATTAAAGGGACAATCAGCAAAAAGTTGAAAGGCCAAAATAACAGCAGCTAATTCCAAGGACTAGTAAAGCTCTCCAAGCGCTGTGCATGCAAATATTGTTGTACAAGTGAATGAAGCGCTTTCAGCTTTTCTAGAGGGAGGGGTCACTGATCAATCCATACGGGCTCTAAGGATTGCCATACCAATGGTAATGCGGATGGCAAGGTGGGTGAGGGAGGATTTTGGGCCATTATATATTAATATCGAGGGTGATGTCCAGCTTTGTAAGTAAATCACGGCCCCAAATATTGAGGTGGACAGGGAGCACAAAAGGGCGGATTGTAGCAAGGGCACGGCCTCCTGGTTTAGAGACCGTGACCCAAGACAAACTTTGGCGCCCGGGTTTGCTACCCCCGATCCCCCACAACTCTTTAGAAGGAACTGTTGGCCAACCGACCGGCCAGTCCTGATCACGAATCACCGTAACGTCAGCTCCAGTGTCCACCAACCCTGCAAAAAGGAACATTATTTAAGAGAAGTGTTAACTGAGGTTTTGAGGGGCGGACCGACATTGTCAGAGCAACAAGTGGAGAGGACGTGTTGTGAGACGGCGACTGAGCCAGCGTCGATCCAAAGCCGCCTCCGCCCCGGGTTTGATCCTCTGTGGCTGGCACCTGATAGGGGACTAAAATCAAT
The DNA here is from genome assembly GCF_015237465.2 of Chelonia mydas. Lineage (NCBI taxonomy): Eukaryota > Metazoa > Chordata > Testudines > Cheloniidae > Chelonia > Chelonia mydas. Next base: position 13,849,375 of record NC_051264.2, read on the forward strand.
TGTGCAATTGACCGTCCACGTGGGAGCGACTGCGGAAGATGGGTCCATACCTGAACCTTAATAATGCCGGTGTAATCGGCATCGATGACCCCGGGGATGACATGTGAGCGAGGGAGAACGAGACCCAAAAAGCCGGCAGGGAGAGGTCCCGTCACCTGTGTAGGTATGGCGCAAACCTCCCCTGGCAACTGAAAATCAGCGTCTTCCTGCATAATCAAATCAAGCCCTGCACTTCCGGCAGTCGCCGCCCTCATTGAGTCTACGGATTTTAAGGCAGAGGAACAGTTGTGTGAGTGGGAAACACCCCCGTTTGGCCCTGGGTTCGGGGGGGACCTGTCGTTCGGTTTCCCGACCCACTACGACACTGATTAGCCCAGTGATAGCCCTTCCGACACTTGGGGCACTTCTTTGAGGGGCGGGTGGGTGCTGTCAACGAGCGGCACTCCCGCTGAAAGTGACCCTCCTTACCACAGCGGTAACAACGCTTCCCCTCCTTCCCGCTTTTCCGCAGGGCGGCGGCCAGAACTCCAGCTTTATGTGCTTCGGTTCCGATGTTTTGGCACACCCGCAGCATGTCCGACAGCTCTAGAATTCCAGAGGCTTGTGCTGCCTGGAGAGCACGGCTGCAATCCTCGTTCGCATTTTCAACCGCCATTTTTAACAGGATCTCCTGAGCTGCCGCAGGGTTATCCACCTGTCGGAGGATAGCCTCCTGAAATCTGTTGGTAAAATCCATAAAGGACTCTGATGCACCCTGACGGATACTGGCAAAGCTTTTGGTAGGCTTGCCTGAATCCGGGACCTTCCGGAAAGCATGCTGGGCGCAGGTGGAAATAATGGGGAAGACAGCCTGAGGGAGTTGAGACTGCAGCTGAACAGTAGCAAACTGGCCCTCCCCTGCCAAGTGCTCATAAATGATACCTTGCTCTCTATATACCTGGGCTTGGCGTTCCGCCATCTGCCGATACTCACTAAGCCAAATAACATACTGACTAGGTGTCAGCATCATGTGCAACAGCGCCTTCCAGTCTTCAGGGATCAGGGTGTACCCACTACCTAGCCCTTCAAGGAGACCACGCACATACGTACTAGTGAGGCCGAACTCACAAATCGCTTTCTTTACCTCTGTGATCACCGAGTAAGGCAAACTGACCCAGTTTGCAACCTGGTTGCCCTGGCCATCGTCCTGCCAGGTCACCGGACAAACTGAGACCAGATCAGCCAGCTCCTCTGCTGTAAGATCTGAGCGAGTCCTCGCTGCGTGAACCATTTGTTGCACCAGCGAAAGCCCCTGAGCAGATGCAGACGACCCCCCGGGGGGCCCCGGAGCATGGGGCCCCACGGGGGGACGGTAATCACACACCGGCTCCGGTGGGGAAGGCCAGGGAGGCGGTGGTAATAGAGGCACTGGGGGCGAAGCAGGGGGAGGGATGGTTGCAGGAATGGACGGGGGTGGCGGGATCGGCAGCCCCTCTGTTGACGCGGGAGAGGGTATTTCCGAGGCGACACACTGTGTCGCATCGTCAGGAGGGGGGATGGCTGCAGGAGTGGACGGGAGTGGTGAGAGCACCAGCCTCGAGAGGGAGGGCCTGTCCGAGGCGACACGCTGTATCACGTCGCGGCAGAGGTGCCAGGCATGTAAAGCCTGCACGGGCGCCCGAGGCTCTTTGTGCAATGTCTGGCCCAACCGCTCCCAGTCCGCTAGCTTAAGGGTTCCGGCTTCAGGGTACCACGGGCATTGGGCACTCACCTCCTGTAGCAGGAGAGTGAGTTCTCGAGTGGGGCAGTCATGCTGAGCCTTACGCAGCAAATACTGTAGCTCATTGCGGTGTTGCACTTGCAAAGCAGAGAGGGAGCTTCCCATACTTACCACAATGAAAAATACTCACCGGGATCCACGAAGCGGATGAGTGACGCGTCTGAAACCCTTGCCGGGCGAGGTGAGTGCTGAGGGCCCCACGTTTGGGCGCCAGTTGTGGCAGTTCAATGACAAGACAGAACACAGCTTTTAGCAAGCAAGCAGGCTGGTCTCTGCTAACGGGCTTCTGCCTGTCAGCTTTCCACCTTCCCCTTTACTCTCTCTCTCCCCCCGCGCATTACATTCTCCAGCAGATAAAAGGAATACACTGGCTTTGTTTAACATTCTTATTTACCAGTTTCCATCTACCGCATTCCTTGCTCTCGGGCCTTGAGCCCAGTCCTGGGAGGCTTCCCACGGTTCATGTCATCTTGGTGAGATTCCAAGGTTGATGCCCTTGAAAGGAGCTGTGTGTGCACAAGTCCAGCACAACACTCTGGGTGTGCCCTGAATGTTGCCAAGCGCATAAACCTTTATGAATCCTACATAGCTGTTACCTTTTTCTGACAGAAAGTTTAAAACAAACAAATGCAAACCATAGGGGTCTGGTGCACACAGAACTCATGCTTACAAAACCTCATGTCAGAGTTGCTGATCACACATTCTAGAATAGATAATACTTAGTCCAGCCATGAGTGCAGGGGACCGGCCTAGCTAATCTCTTGTGGTCCCTTCCAGTCCTACGATTCTATTCTATGATTCTAATTGTGGCAGAGCTTGGTGACAGGATGGCCTGATGTGGTAAATCACTGGAGATTAACTACACAAACTGGATATCATCCCACAACTATATTTGGGTTCAATGTGAAAACAGTAATTCATTGTCCTCAGCCAGTGCAACACGGGGAGGCAGCTTTCAGAGCAAGACAGCCTAAAATCCAATGCCACCCCATGTAATTTTCCCACGATTACTTCCTCTACTCCAGTGGGTTTTACACCTGAGTGGTTTCATTTTACATAATAAAAGCTGGCTGCCTCCCAGACGCAGTCAGAGTGAGATAGGGTGTGTGGTGTAGAGGCCATAGCTTGGGGAAACACCCCCAGGGCTGGGCTTTGCACTGTGCCAGGGGCGAGCTGAGGGTAGAAGCACCAGGCTGAAAGAGGAGAGCAGGATGGGGGCTATTGCAGTGTTCACCCTCAGATAGACGAGCACTCGGAGGAAGGAGGGCCAGGAGAAGGACAGCATCACATCCCTCCTGCTACCTCTTACTCAGAAGTATCTGAGAATTGAGAATTGGAGAATTGAGTGTTGTGAGAGTAGAATAAACCTGTTAATTTTACATAAATAAATAATATGTAAACACATATGTAGAGAAATGTTTGATGACTTCATAATTTTTTTGCAATTTGTCATTCATACTTAGGCCCTTCCCTCCTGTTAGCCTTAGGCCCCTCATAACCATAATCCGGCCCTGGCGATGCAATAAACGTGGTTTCAATCCCTGCGGAGTGATTACGTTCCAGGACCTTGTTACTGGTAACTTTATCCGGCGGTGCGATGCAGTGCATGGCACGCAGATATTGTAAATGGAACTCATCTAGCAGTTTAACAGAGCAGGTCCAGGTCTCACACCCAGCTCACAAGTTAGGCTGCTTTATAGACTTTTAACTTCGTTTGAAGCTTCCAAAGGCTGCTCAGTGATGAACTGGCTTTGTTGCTATGACTTGTCAGCACCTTGTCTGTAGTAGCAAGGTTACGACAATACATACACACTGAATTACCAAATTGAAATATAAAGCTGAAGAATTATTAAATAGTAAAATTAAGGGCTTTGTTAATCATAGTTTGAAATTTTATAATTATGGCTACTGATATAATTTATAATTATGGATGAGGTAACACTTAGCCCAAGGCCTCTGCCTAAATTTTTCTCACATAAGTATTTTTGTTTTTTGCAAGTTTTTTCCCCTTACATAGATTTGCTAAAACAATGCTGCTGCGGACAGGACAAAGGTGCTGTTTTGTTCATGGAATGTGTTGCGCTGGAAGATTTTAGGTAACAGGAGAAATTAATTAGTATGACAAACATGAAATTGTAAAAGTCCCTTTTACTGGGAAAAAGAAGGTCAGGATGACATGAAAACACAAATGACATGGAAATTGTATAAACAGCAAAACCTGTGTAAATTGATGTTTGCGTATTTGTACTGTACTGGTTACGCAGACAAAGGCTTAATGCTGATTGGAGAAAAGATAATGAATATGTTATGTGGAAACGGAAAAGGATCCAAATGAAGGGAGGGATCCAAGTTGGAGACGTTTTGGAGCGGAAACTGAAAGAACAAGACTGAAGGACCAGGGAGCAGCCGCTCCGACAACCATGATGAAGTTCAGATGAGCTTCCCAGTACCCTGCATGGCAAAGGAATTTTTGATAATGCGCTTTGCAATCTAGCAGAAAAAAGTCTCGCTAGATCCATTGGTTGGGAGCCGAAGCTACACAAATGCAGACAGAAAATCAGGCATTAATTTTTAATAGGGAGAGTAATTAACTGTTGGAACAACTCACCAAAGTCATGGTGGGTTCTCCATCACTGGCCCTTTTTAAACCAAGATGGGATGTTTTGTGAAACGATCCGCTCTAGCTCAAACAGGAATTAATTCAGGGAAGGTTTCTGGGCCGTGTTATACAGGGGGTCAGACGAGTGCATCACACTGACTCCTTCTGGCCTGGGACTCTCTGGAGCCATGAACACAAAGCACTAGCATGGCCCACAAAATGTGCAGCCCTGACCAGATGTTAAGAGTACAGCTAGGACTGGAAAATGACATTTTCCTCCTGCCTCAGAACGATTTGATCTTTGGAAACAAAAATTAGGACAAAAATGTCAAAAAAAAGGAAACTTTTGATGGGAGAAAAATCTCTGAAATGTTCAGTGTCAGGAGAACTGCAGTTTTTGGTTTGCTCCCGGCTTTTGCTGACCTCCTCCACTGGGAGCCGGCTGCACAGGAAGTGTTATACTTAGAAAATGAAAACCAGCAGGATCTTATTACGGGGATAAGGCACTATGCCGTGTTTATTGTGAATACAGAAAGAATCAGAGGAAGCAATCAGTAAAAGCTATAACATTCCATTCACTCATTCATTCATTCACACACACTCACAAGTTCTGCAAGGTTGTTATTATAGTTACCAGCCTAGAAGTTGCTCAGGCCAAGTCACTGGTGAGGCAGCCTGGACACAAAGATGGAGCAGAGCCTTGTCAGATGCACATTTGATGCTCCTGGAAGTTGGTTGCAGAACCAGACCCAAAGTCCTCAGGGTCTGTCTTCCATAGAATCATAGAATATCAGGGTTGGAAGGGACCTCAGGAGGTCATCTAGGCCAACCCCAGCTCAAAGCAGGACCAATCCCCAATTTTTGCCCCAGATCCCTAAGAGGCCCCCTCAAGGATTGAACTCACAACCCTGGGTTTAGCAGGCCAATGCTCAAACCACTGAGCTATCCCTCCCCTCCTTTTATAGGGATCCATCCTCATACAAGTCTATGGGATTTACCTCATGCTGTTCTCATGTCTGAAGTGATAGTCAATCACGCAGATGGCATAGCAATGACGGTCCTCTTCGGTTCTTCGGCCTCCCTGCCCTTGGGGTGTTTGGGGGTGGATTCTGTTGTGCCCTCAGGGTTATTGCCCAGTGCATTCTTTGGCCACACGGTCCTGTCGTTTACTATGATTCTAAGGCCTCCACCTTTTATTACTCATGCAAACAGACAACCACAATCACACTCCATTTCACTTCTCATATTTCCTATCACATCTGCATTTTATTACCTAGTCCTTCTTTAACAAAACCATTCTAAAATCACTGGGGCACGACAGGCTCCAATAGACTTATTCATACCACGTGTTACATATGAAAAAAACCCAAGCATGATAAGAATGCAAGAGTGGGGGTTAATAGATTTCATTCCTGAGTTCAGAAAAACTGTTGTAACAGTAGCTGTCCTTAATGATAATCTTATCACTTTAGAACAAGATGTTTCCGGATGTGCGTCTACAATTAACATAGACCTTGTAAACTGACAGGCATAATTCGATTAGCACAGACTCAGCAAGCTGAGAGGCACATTTCTTTCTAATGGTCAAGCCAAATCCAGGGTCTGTTCTGGGTCATTCTTTCTCACACTCTCCCATAACATAAATGACTTTCCCATAACATAAATGTATGAATTATTATTTTAATCCAGCATAACTCCAGTCGCTGGGGGATACCATGCTGGTCAGCAACCAGCCAGCCTTCCCGTCTGAATGTCAATGGAATCTACACGTTCCCACATTTTCCAGTGAAGCGCCCCCGTCAGAAAATCTGCAGCCAGCTGTAGCAAGGAGCTGAGTTATTCACCATTCAGTGCAGAAGCAACATTATCGATCCTTCCCCATTCCACACATTCTTCTTTCTATTAACCAATGACCCCATAGCACATAGTCACTGTCAGGGTTTCCCCCCACTTTGAACTCCGGGGTACAGATGTGGGGACCCACATGAAAGATCCCTTATGCTTATATTCTACCAGCTTAGGTTAAAACTTCTCCAAGGCACAAATGCCGTTCCTTGTCCTTGGACGGTATTGCTGCCACCACCAAGTGATTTACATAAAAATTCAGGGAAGGGTCACTTGGAATCCCTATCCCCCCAAAATATCCCCCCAAACCCCTTCACCCCCTTTCCTGGGGAGGATTGAGAAATAAATACCAACCAGTTGCCTTAGCAATGTGAGCACAGACCAGATCCTTTGTCTTCAGGACACTGAAATCAATCAGGTTCTTAAAAGAAGAACTTCATTTATAAAGAAAAAAGTAAAAAAATCACACTTGCAAAATCAGAATGGAAGGTAACTTTTACAGGGTAATAAAAAGATGGAAAACACAGAGGATTCCCCTCTGGGCTCAGCTTCACAATTACAAAACAGGAATGAAACTACTGCTGTAGCATAGGAAAAGTCACAAGCCAAAACAAAAAAATAACCTAATGAATTTCCTTGCCCTACTTACAGTTTCTGCGGTTTTAGCTGAATTATTCCAGGTACGGTTTTGGGGAGATAGCGAACCTGCTGGCTTTTCCCTCCATCCGGTGAGAGAACAACCCACAGAACAACAAACAAATCTCTCCCCCTCCCCCCCGCAGATTTGAAAGTATCTTCTTTTCCCATTGGTCCTTCTGGTCAGGTGCCAACTAGGTCATCATAGAATCATAGAATACCAGGGTTGGAAGGGACCTCAGGAGGTCCAACCCCCTGCTCAAAGCAGGACCAACACCAACTAAATCATCCCAGCCAGGGCTTTGTCAAGCCTGACCTTAAACCTTATGTGAACTGCTTAACCCTTTACGGGGAAGGCAATCCAGTACAGATGCAAAGGATACAGAACGGTTGCTACCTTCCTCCTATATTCATGACAATCACAGATCTTGTAACTCCTAGCAGGGATGTGGTTCAGGAAGGCCAGCAGGCTGCTTGTTTTTGCTGTCATGGAACACCCAGTGGTGATCAGAGCTGTCTCCCCAGGACAAAACAACCCCCAAATGTGGGCAGGAGATGGGCTCACTGCCTGCCCTCCTCCCCACCCCACATGGTGCAACAGGCCAGGCTGATGCAGGGGGCCTAATTTACACAAACACCCTTGTCTCAGCGAGAGTGAATTCCCAACCCCCTGCCTCTCTCCATCCTAGCGTGTCTTTTTATTTGGTGTTTGTACCAGGCCTACCACAGAGGGGGGTGCAGTCCACAGCTTCGGCTCCCAGCAGCTCCCGTAATAATGATAATAAATCATAGGCATTAGTAAATCTTGTGGCCTCCTGCTCAGACTTTGACATCTCCTTCCCTGACCCCATTTACAGCCATGCCATCTGTCATATATATAAAGGGAAGGGTAAACCCCTTTAAAATCCCTCCTGGCCAGAGGAAAAATCCTCTTACCTGTAAAGGGTTAAGAAGCTAAAGGTAACCTCACTGGCACCTGACCAAAATGACCAATGAGGAGACAAGATACTTTCAAAAGCTGGGAGGAGGGAGAAAAACAAAGGGTCTGTGTCTGTCTGTATGATGTTTTGGCCGGGGACAGAACAGGAATGGAGTCTTAGAATTTAGTAAGTAATCTAGCTAGGTATGTGTTAGATTATGATTTCTTTAAATGGCTGAGAAAATAGCTGTGCTGAATAGAATGAATATTCCTGTCTGTGTGTCTTTTTTGTAACTTAAGGTTTTGCCTAGAGGGATTCTCTATGTTTTGAATCTAATTACCCTGTAAAGTATCTACCATCCTGATTTTACAGAGGTGATTCCTTTACTTCTATTAAAAGTCTTCTTGTAAGAAAACTGAATGCTTTTTCATTGCCCTAAGATCCAAGGGTTTGGATCTGTGGTCACCTATGCAAATTGGTGAGGATTTTTACCAAACCTTCCCCAGGAAGTGGGGTGCAAGGGTTGGGAGGATTTTGGGGGGAAAGACGTGTCCAAACTACGTTTCCCAGTAAACCCAGGTAAAGTTTGATGGTGGCAGTGGAAATCCAAGGGTAAAATAATTTTGTACTTTGGGGAAGTTTTAACCTAAGCTTGTAAAAGTAAGCTTAGGAGGTTTTCATGCAGGTCCCCACATCTGTACCCTAGAGTTCAGAGTGGGGAAGGAACCTTGACATCATCAGGTGTGGAAAGGACAATGAAACCACAATTGTCCCTGTTTGTGTGCCAATCTGTGAAGCAGCTGCGGAGATAAGTTAAACCTTCTGGGTGAGATCCCGGCCCTATTAAAGTCATTGTCATTTGTGTCAATGGAACCAGGACTTCAACCACAGAGTTCTTGGTTCTTTGGTTCCTAGAGAGGACCAAGGCATGCTCCATAGAGTTTAAGGTCAGGAGATCATTTAACCTGACCTCCTGCATAACACAGAACAGAGATTTTGACCAAATTACCCCTATGTTGCTCCCATCATACAGACAGACACAGACCCTTGGATGGTACAGGGTCCATGCACTCTCTTCCTCTTGACTGAGTCTGCATGCTGCATGCATTCAGAGGAGCTTGCCTCAAGCAATGATACACTCTCTAAAGCCTTTTACTCCATAAACTCAGGCCCTTATTCCTTGAGCTACGGCAGAACTGCTGCAGAGAGAGTTAGCAGGGAACTAAGGTTCTCTGTAGCGTACTTCCTCTGGGGTGGGGGCGACATGGTCACACACCTTGAGCCAGTGCACTGACAGTGAGACACATGCTGAAGTTGTAAAAACACTCACAAAGACTTGGAAATGGAAGAGTTTATTGGGTCACAGACCAATTCTGAAGCGGGTCAATAATTTGGAATTTCCTTCCCATGGGGAATTCTGAGATTTTGAAATTTGGTTTCATCCCAACTGGAGATGAAAAGTCAGACTCTCGGAATTTTTTTGGAAACAAAATATATAGTCTGAAAATATTCCAGTCTGACTTTATCAAAATGTTTTGTTTTGACTTTAGCACATCAGCTTATGTAAATATAACATACACATCTGACTGAAACATTTTGATGAGTTCTTGTGAATATTTCAACTCAAGCAGTGCATTCCCGCAAAATGGTTTGATTAGTTGAATCAGCATTTTCCAGTGGAAAACTGTGGCACTGGAAAATTTTCGACCAGCTCTCGCTGATTCAGATAATTTTTATTTCCTGCAGCCCAAGCCCAGTAGTTCAGGTGTTCTAGATACGTTTCCATTCAGTGGGAGACAAGAGAACCTTGTTCCTTCTTCTTGAATACAGATGTCAGAGCTCAACATTCAGGCTCTGTAACCAGAGGATGGCCTCTGTATCTGGGGATGCTAGGCATTGTAAACTGCCCTCCAGATGTTTAGTTGGTCACTTTTCCATCACATGAGTTATTGTCTGTGATGCTGCCCCACAGCCAAGCTGGTGCATGGCTGCTGCAACTCTGGAATAGCCAGATGAGCCTGTTGAGTGTAGTCCAGGATCTACAATCAAGTGGATTAGGAGCTAGGTGCAGAAGTAGACCCCTGAATTTTCTCTCTTGCCCACCTCATTCCTGATACAGCCGGTAACACCCCGACATTCCAGGATTCTGATTAGGGTTAAGCTATGACTTGTCATGGCCTGATCTCCCAGCTGGGTCCAGCTCAGGATGGGGCAAAGGGATTCTGCACCAGCTCCGAAGACTTTTAAACCCACAAGAAGAGAAACAATTAATAAAACAGTTCGTCAGGCTCAGTGTATGTCCCTGCAGATAAGAATCCTTTGCAATTTCAGAGTACCTAACTGCAAGCCACGGTTTAGTAGCAGGGAATGGGAGTGGGAACCAGAAGACCTGGGTTCTGCTGATGGTTCTTTACTGCCCTACCGTGTGACTTTGTTCAGTTTTCCCTTCCACTGTCATGTCAACTCACACTGTAAATTCTTCAGGGCAGGGCCATCTCATACTCTGTGTGTTTACAGGGTTCAGCCTGATGGGCCCTGATCTCAGCTGAGGCCTCCAAGCACGAGCATGACAAATACAGAACAAAGTTAGATTAGATTCAGCCTGAGGGAAAATGAGATGAGAGGCAGAAAATGGGGAAAAAATGCTAGAAGTGCAAAGTTTTCTTGGTAAAGGAGAGAACATGAATCATTTGGTGGAATCTGTTTCTGCAGCTCAAACCAACAAAGGTGGAGGTGAAGAAGCCACACTGATTGCCTTCTGGTCCTCATGGGGCCAGGGCAGGATTGTCCCCTACTGAGGGTTTATAAGATGAGCCCAGTGCAGGATCCCACCCATGGAGAGCCTTGGCTGTGCTCTGTCAGAACAAACAGCATCTGCAGAGCCACTCATCTACTGGAGAAGTCTCTGGATTTCCAGGAGTCAATGACCTCCGCAATGTTCCCCACACCCACCCGCTCAGCAGCTGCAGCTCATGAGAGATGTTGCTATTGAAGTTCCCGCAAGGTGCGCACAGCCTATTAGCCAGGATCTGATCACCTCCCCACTGGGGCCGAACAGAACCCGCAGCCACGAGGCCTGGTCCACTGCCACGCCACCCTGAGACTTGCTCACAGGCACAGCATCAGAGACTTTGGCTGGGAGCTGCACTGGGCGCCAGTTAACCCGGAACGCCCAGACGGGGTGGTCAGGGGAGAGCTGAGTAATGTGGGGCTCAATGAGATGGAGCAGCAGGAGCTGGGCGAGCGACTATCAACCATGTTACTTAGACAAGTTAGATGTCTTCAGATCACCAGGGCCTGATGAAATGTATCCTAGAATACTCAAGGAGCTGACTGAGGAGATATCTGAGCCATTAGCAATTATCTTTGAAAAGTCATGGAAGACGGGAGACATTCCAAAAGACTGGAAAAGGGTAAATATGGTGCCCATCTATAAAAAGGGAAATAAGGACAACCCGGGAAATTACAGACCAGTCAGGTTAACTTCTTGACCTGCTGCTCACAAACCAGGAAGAATTAGTAGGGGAAGCAAAAGTGGATGGGAACCTGGGAGGCAGTGACCATGAAATGGTCGAGTTCAGGATCCTGACACAAGGAAGAAAGGAGAGCAGCAGAATACAGACCCTGGACTTCAGAAAAGCAGACTTTGACTCCCTCAGGGAACTGATGGGCAAGATCCCCTGGGAGAATAACATGAGGGGGAAAGGAGTCCAGGAGAGCTGGCTGTATTTTAAAGAATCCTTATTGCGGTTACAGGGACAAACCATCCCGATGTGTAGAAAGAATAGTAAATATGGCAGGCGACCAGCTTGGCTTAACAGTGAAATCCTTGCTGCTCTTAAATACAAAAAAGAAGCTTACAAGAAGTGGAAGATTGGACAAATGACCAGGGATGAGTATAAAAATATTGTTCGGGCTTGCAGGAGTGAAATCAGGAAGGCCAAATCACACCTGGAGTTGCAGCTAGCAAGAGATGTTAAGAGTAACGTGTTGTTCCTTGACTTTAGCAAAACTTTTGGCACGGTGTCCCACAGTATTCTTGCCAGCAAGTTAAAGAAGTATGGGCTGGATGAATGGACTATAAGGTGGATAGAAAGCTGGCTAGATTGTCGGGCTCAATGGGTAGTGATCAATGGCTCCATGTCTAATTGGCAGCCAGTATCAAGTGGAGTCCCCAGGGGTCGGTCCTGGGGCCGGTTTTGTTCAATATCTTCATAAATGATCTGGAGGATGGTGTGGATTGCACCCTCAGCAAGTTCGCAGATGACAATAAACTGGGAGGAGTGGTAGATACACTGGAGGGTAGGGATAGGCTACAGAGAGCCCTAGACAAATTGGAGGATTGGGCCAAAAGAAATCTGATGAGGTTCAACAAGGACAAGTGCAGAGTCCTGCACTTAGGACGGAAGAATCCAATGCACCGCTACAGACTAGGGACTGAATGGCTCGGCAGCAGTTCTGCAGAAAAGGACCTAGGGGTTACAGTGGACGAGAAGCTGGATATGAGTCAACAGTGTGCCCTTGTTGCCAAGAAGGCAAAATGGCATTTTGGGATGTATAAGTAGGGGCATTGCCAGCAGATCGAGGGACGTGATCGTTCCCCTCTATTCGACATTGGTGAGGCCTCATCTGGAGTACTGTGTCCAGTTTTGGGCCCCACACTACAAGAAGGATGTGGAAAAATTGGAAAGAGTCCAGCGAAGGGCAACAAAAATGATTAGGGGACTGGAACACATGACTTATGAGGAGAGGCTGAGGGAACTGGGGATGTTTAGTCTTCAGAAGAGAAGAATGAGGGGGGATTTGATAGCTGCTTTCAACTACCTGAAAGGGGGTTCCAAAGAGGATGGCTCTAGACTGTTCTCAGTGGTAGCAGATGACAGAACAAGGAGTAATGGTCTCAAGTTGCAGTGGGGGAGATTTAGGTTGGATATTAGGAAAAACTTTTTCACTATGAGGGTGGTAAAACACTGGAATGCATTACCTAGGGAGGTGGTGGAATCTCCTTCCCTAGAAGTTTTTAAGGTCAGGCTTGACAAAGCCCTGGCTGGGATGATTTAATCGGGGATTGGTCCTGCTTTGAGCAGGGGGTTGGACTAGATGACCTCCTGAGGTCCCTTCCAACTCTGATATTCTATGATTCTATGATTCTAAGATTCTGTACCCGGAAAGATAATGTAGCAAATAATTAAGAAATCAAGTTGCAAACACCTAGAAGATAATGCGGTGATAAGTAACAGTCAGCATGGATTTGTCAAGAACAAATTGTGCCAAACCAACCTGATAGCTTTCTTTGACAGGGTAACAAGCCTTGTGGATAGAGGGGAAGTGGTAGACATGGTATATTTTGACTTTAGTAAAGCTTTTGATACTGTCTTGTATAACCTTCTCATAAACAAACTAGGGAAATGCAACCTTTAGATGGAGCGACAATAAGGTGGATGCATAACTGGAAAATTGTTTCCAGAGAGTAGTTATCAGTGGTTCACAGTCATGCTGGAAGGGCATCACGAATGGGGTCCTACAGGGATCGGTTCTGGGTCTGGTTCTGTTCAAAATCTTCATGAATGGTTTAGATAATGGCACAGAGAGCATCCTCCAAAGCACTTTCAACCCCTCCCAGTATTTATAACCCTTGAGGATGAAACCAAGCTGGGAGGGGTTGAAAGTGCTTTGGAGGATAGGATTAAAATTCAAAATGATCTGGACAAACTGGAGAAATGGTCTGAAGTAAATAGGATGAAATTCAATAAGGACAAATGCAAAGTACTCCACTTAGGAAGGAACAATCAGTTGCACACATACAAAACGGAAAATGATTGCCTAGGAAGGAGTACTGTGAAAAGAGATCTGGGGGTCATAGTGGACCACAAGCCAAATATGTGTTAACAGTGTAACACTGTTGCAAAAAAAGTGAACATCATTCTGGGATGTATTAGCAGGAGTATTGTAAGCAAGTCACGAGAAGTAATTCTTCCACTCTACTCCACGCTGATAAGGCCTCAAATGAAGTATTGTGTGCCGTTCTGGGTGCCACATTTCAGGAAAGATGTGGACAAATTGGAGAGAGTCCAGAGAAGAGCAACAAACATGATTAAAGGTCTAGAAAACATGACCTATGAGGGAAGATTGAAAAAATTGGGTTTGTTTAGTCTGGAAAAGAGAAGACTGAGAGGGGACATGATAACAGTTGTTGTTGTTACAAGGAGGAGGAAGAAAAATTGTTCTTCTTAACCGCTGAGGATAGGACAAGAAGCAATGGGCTTAAATTGAAGCAAAGGAGTTTAGGTTGGACATTAGGAAAAACTTCCTACATGTCAGGGTGGGTAAGCACTGGAATAAATTGCCTAGGGAGGTTGTGGAATCTCCATCATTGGAGAATTTTAAGAGCAGGTTAGACAGACACATGTCAGGGATGGTCTAGATAAAACTTAGCTTTTCCATGAGTGCAGGGGACTGGACTACATGACCTCTTGAGGTTGCTTCCAGTCCTATGATTCTATGATAAGCCTTGGGTAATTCAAACGGAGAACAGGAAAGTGCTCATTTATGCACATTTGAAGGTAAGTGGTTATTGTGTGGGATGATCAGAGATCAAAGACTCTAAGTGTTTTCCCCTCGCTCTGGCATCAAAGAAAGATCTCACTTGGGTAGTGACCCTGACAGCTTGTTTTCTGTGAGAAGAAGCTCTAAGAATGGACACAAGGAAAAATTCTTCATCTCTGGGCTGTTTGGATTCTAATAAGTGAATGAGAAGATGGAGATCCCCAGAGTTTTTCTGGGTAGCCCTGAGAGATTTGTGTGGAACTGGCAGATTAATACACATCTGCTACGATTTGGATTTATAGACTGTGACTCACCTGTGCATATATTTTATCTGCTTTAATCTCTTAATAATTCTCATTTATTTTTCCTAATAAACCTTTATTTGGGTTACTATAGAATTGACTACTGGCGTTGTCTTGAGTGTGAGATCTAGGATGCAACTCGACCTGGGGAAGTAACTGATCTCTTGGGACTGGGAGTAACATGGAATATTTGTGATTTTTGGTGTAAGTGACCATTTTCCCTACAGTCTAGCTCGTCTGGGTGGCAAGTTAGACTGGAATGTCTAAGGTGACTTTCTGTGACTCTGTTGTAAGACTTCTGTAGTACTTCAGGACCTCACACTGGTTACTGGCTTGGTGAAATCTAATGATAGAACATACCACCAGTTTGGAGTGTCTGCCCTGCTTTTGACAGTCTGCCCTGAGGTCGTGAGCCACTCCAGACAGCGTGACACAGATTTCTGTTGTTTTTACCAAGGTTATAGCTCACTTGACATAGAAGGGATGAGAAATTAGAAGAGACTGGTGAAGGAGTTCATCATTGGAGAAGAGAACAGAGGAGACATCTGGGTTGGAGTCATTGGCAGATCCAAGGGATAAAACACGGAAAATAGACAAGGTTGGAAATACAGATCCAGCTACTCATCTAGTGTACATTGGCAGGGCCGCATTGAAGTCAATGGAGCTGTGTCGGTTCACACCAGCTGAGAATCTGGGCTGTGGGTTGTTGCTGCATAATACAAGGCCCTGAAAACAAGGACCAGAAACCAGCTTGCTACAAAGTGCAGTAGGGAGCCCATGGAGAGATTTAAAGAAGGGACCAAGACATGATTTTGAAAGGACTGGAAAGCAGCACAAAGATTCTCCAGAAGACAGGAGAAGGGGAGAGTGCAGCAGTCAAGGCAGGTGAAGACCAAGGCATGGACAAGCCATTCAGGTGTAGGAATGGAAAGAATGAGGAAGATGTGACAGTATAAGAGTTGTCCCCCCTATGCAAGTTGTTCCCTCATTATGCTTTCACCTTTCTCTGAAGCACCTGGTAAGAGCTACTCATTCGAAAATTTTCTGTCTACATTGGTTTTTGACTGAAAAATGGGTTTGCAACTAAATAACATTTTTCATGGAAAGTGTCCACTTTCTGCAGAAAACTCTGACTTTCTGTGGAAAAAAGACCAAAAACCAAAATGTTTTTCAGTGGGTTTTTCCAATTAAAAGTTGAAATTTTCCACAGATAACTGAAATGAAAGGTATTTTTCCCCTTCATTTTCATTACAATTGTCTGCAGGAAGGGAAAAAAAATTCCGATCAGTTCTAGATATAAGGTTAGATGGACCATTGATTGGATCCAGGGTGGCAGAGACTGGGATATCAGACTAGATGGATCACTGATCAGATCCAGCGTGGCAATTCTTAGTGTGTAGCATGTGTTTGTGAGTAAGATCACATTCTTTAGCTCCTCCATATCCCTGGTTTCTAGTATTTATTGCTAACATTCCTCAAATGCACTATACAGTTCATCCAGTGGTGGAGCTCCACCCTATCACACCTGCTCCCCTCCCTGGCCCACACAATGCCACCTCCTTGCCCAGCCCCACTTGCCCATATGTTGGGGCTGGGGGTGGCTGGAGGAGGAAGTGATGTAGCTAGATATTAACCCATGGATAGGTCCCTTGGACGGGGAGAGTTCTCCACTAGCTACCTCTGGCCAGCCACGTAGCACAAGGTGGACTTAGCAGAGTGGAGAATGTATCACTGCATCTGTCATAAATGTAAAGGGAAGGGTAAACCCCTTTAAAATCCCTCCTGGCCAGAGGAAAAATCCTCTCACCTGTAAAGGGTTAAGAAGCTAAAGGTAACCTCGCTGGCACCTGACCAAAATGACCAATGAGGAGACAAGATACTTTCAAAAGCTGGGAGGAGGGAGAGAAACAAAGGGTCTGTGTCTGTCTGTATGCTGCTTTTGCTGGGGATAGAACAGGAATGGAGTCTTAGAACTTTTAGTAAGTAACCTAGCTAGGTATGTGTTAGATTATGATTTCTTTAAATGGCTGCCAACGGAACTGTGCTGAATAGAATGACTATTCCTGTCTGTGTGTCTTTTTTGTAATTTAAGGTTTTGCCTAGAGGGATTCTCTATGTTTTGAATCTAATTACCCTGTAAGGTATCTACCATCCTGATTTTACAGAGGGGATTTCTTTACTTTTATTAAAAGTCTTCTTGTAAGAAAACTGAATGCTTTTTCATTGTTCTCAGATCCAAGGGTTTGGGTCTGTGGTCACCTATGCAAATTGGTGAGGATTTTTACCACACCTTTCCCAGGAAGTGGGGTGCAAGGGTTGGGAGGATTTTGGGGGGAAAGACGTGTCCAAACTACGTTTCCCAGTAAACCCAGTTAGAGTTTGGTGGTGGCAGTGGAGATCCAGGGTCAAAGGATAAAATTAATTTGTACCTTGGGGAAGTTTTAACCTAAGCTGGTGAAAGTAAGCTTAGGAGGTTTTCATGCAGGTCCCCACATCTGTACCCTAGAGTTCAGAGTGGGGGAGGAACCTTGACAGCATCTTTGAAGGAGATGTAGCAGGAGATTAACCCTAAACATGAACAATAGCTCAACAAGCTGATACTATCTTGGACAAGAGATTGAGCTGAATTTGTGAACTGGCTACTTCTTTGCTGGGTAACAGCTAAGACTTCCTGGTATCTTCCTTCATGGGGAAAATTGGCCTGATTCTCCACTCTTCACCACTGTGTAAATCAGAAATGACCCTGAAATTATGCCAGTGTAAACGAGCACCCAGTTGGCCTCCCTGTGAGCGATCAGAAGGCGTGGGATGACCTTTCTGTGACTGTGTTGTTAAGTCCCTGGTGAGGAAAGCCAGAGGTGATGGAGATGATTTGTGGGCATGACCCGCATGTGGATCTCAGGGGAAGAGCAGGTTAGGAAAGGCATCGCCTATCACACAGGGCTGACGTAGAGGGAGATTGTGGTTAGGCACTTTTGCCCATAGTCCCTGCAGTGTATCAGCACTAGGCCTAGGCCTGAATTCCCAATTACCCAGCCCTCTTTACACCACTCTAGTGCTGAGAAGAGAGACAAATAGCCTGAGTCGCATTATGCTGAGGCTCCTTTATTCCACTTTGGCAGCATAAAGAGGCCTTAAAGAGTGTTGTGAAGGGTCCTTAGCACAGTCAGATCCAAGTGGGATGCGAAAGCCATTTCCTGAGGCATGCCAGAGCCTGCTGCTTCAGACACTCCTTTGCAAACTTCTCTATTGACAAGTCCAGATGAGATTTTTCTGTCATGCACCAGGCGCCACTGAACTCATCCGTGCTGCAGGGAGCGCCCTACGTGAAGGAACACACGTTTGTATGCTAAGCTATGACCTGTTACTGAGTAACCAGCCAGCCCAGTCCAATGCAGGGAAGGGAAAGGGGGCAGGGGTCCATTGCAGCTCAGGTGGCTTTTAAACATCGCTAGGAGAGAAAGAGAAAGACAAAAATTAGTCCCTCCTGCTGGGTCACAGAGCAGATCGAGATTGACAGCACTTTTCATCCTACCACCTCAAAATATTTTATGAGGCTACCTCCAGCAAACTGGAATGAAATCCAGTGAACTCCATGTGACACTGGGGTAATCGAGAACTCCAGAGTCCTTACAATGACTGAGAGCGTCTGCCCCAGCCCCGTACCTTGCTCTGGGGCCATAAAGGTGACATAAGAAGAATCACCCCAGGGAAGGAGCAGTGTAGGGCTGGCAGGGGCAGACCTGTGCTGTCCACCTCATAAGCCCCAGTGTATGGGTCATGGAGCAAGAGGGGTAGTCTTCACAGTCTGCAGCCCTGCAGCAATACTGGGCGGATCCAGGCTGTGAAGCAACCCTGTTATAAACCAAAGCAGCCCGTGGCTGCTCAAATTTATGCCAGGGGCTGAAGCAGAAGCAGAGCAAAGGTGGCACAGAATCAGAGCCATGGTCTTTACTCCAACAAAAGTGGTACTGCAGGTAGCCACGGCCAGTGGTTTCCATATCACAGGTGCTGGGTGGGGGCGGGGGGTTCCTAGCTGCCAGCCCTGAAAGTTCCTTCTGGGATCCAAGGGTACATCTACACTGCAATCGGGAGAGGTGACTCCAGCATGGCTAGGGCTATCTGAGCTAGCTTTGATCGGGGTGGTGGCACCGGCTAGCTGCCTGACCATTAGCCTGTCTCTGACCCTAGACAGGTGCTCGAGCAGATAGCCCAGGCTACTTTTACAGTCACTGCTCTTTTTAGCAAGCTAGGTCGATCCAAGCCAGCTCAGGTACATGTAAACGAGCTGCAATCACGCCTGACTGCAGTGTAGACATACCCTGAGAGTCAAGCTGGGGTCTTTCCTTCTTGGGCACCAATGCCAGTGTAACACCGACAGACCCCTGTTCTTGGTGGGCGGGATCAAACCTGGGATCTCTGGAGCTTAGTGCATGAGCTTCTACTGCATGAGCTAAAAGCCATATGGCCCTCAGCTAAGGCTGTAGAGCAGGCTCATTAATCTCTCCCTAAGTGGTCTTGGTGCCACTAGATGGGACAGAACACCACACCGAGGAAGTGTGTGGGTTACACCAGCAGTACAGGTTCATCAAGGCTGGCTTCATCTTCGGGGAACCTGTTCAACCCTACTGGGTACAGGGGGGTTGCACAGGCATAAGTGGTTGGAACAAGAACAGGACCACCTCACTCTTCCACTGCCGCACTGGATCTACAGGGCCAACAGGAGGAACTGCAATTTTGTAGGGCTGGTTGAAATTTTGCCGTCAAAGCTGACATGCCAACAGACAACTAACCGGGTTTTCACTTTAAATGATCACTGTCAAGGAAAAGCATTAGCTTTCCTTGAACATTTTTGATTTTTTTCATCCAAAAATCAATGGTGGATCCTCCAGCACTGAACATTCTGTAATCAAGCCTGGATGCTTTTCTAAAAAATCTGCTCTAACAGGAATTCTTTTGAGGCAGGTCTCTGGCCTGTGCTACACACGGGGCAGGACTCGATGATCACAATGGCCCCTCTTGGCCTTGGAACGTATGGAATCTATGAACCAGGCCAACCACAGGATCACACCTGTGGAGAGTGAATGGCCATGCTGTCTTAGAAGGAGCAGCCCTTTGAAGAGCCCCTTACCTTCTTGAGAGGTTTCATGCCCTCCAAGCTTCAAACACGTCCGTGATGTTCCCCACGACCTGCCCGCTGGGCAGCTGCAGCTCATCGGAGATGTCGCCGTTGAAGTTCCCGCAAGGTGCACACAGATTGTTAGCCAGGCTCTCGCTGACTGTCACCGTCACCTCCCCGCTCAGGCTGAACAGAATCTTTATTCTAGAGCCCTGGACAATCATGATGGTGCCCTGAGACTCACTTACAGACAAGGTTTCGGACACCTTCACTGGGAGCTGCCTTTGGTGCCCTCCAACCTGGAAGGCACAGACAAGGAGGTCAGAGAAAAGCTGGGCACCTTGGGCGGGAGTGAGACAGAGCTAGTCTATGGACCCCAGTACAAGGCAATGGGGTCTGGAGACGCTAGGTCAGATCTTGCTCTCAAACAAGTGTAAAACCGAGTAAATCCATTGCAGTCAGGGGAGTAACTCTGCACTGAGACTGATGTAACTGAGAGCAGGATCTGCCCCTCCACTCTGGGAGATGAGCTTATCACTTTCCAGTTCTTCTTCTCCTCATTGCATGGGGTGACTAAGGGAGTCAGTTCTCCTTTTTTTCTGACGCTAACATGGTCTTCGTTAGCTCACGTTTCCGTAATTAGTGGCATTAGTTCGATTGCAACAGCACCCAGGAATCCCAGGGGTGGTTCGGGAACTCTTTGTGCCAAGTGCTGTACAAACACAGACCAAGAGCACAGTCTTTGCCCCAACGAGCTTACAGCCTAATGCTTCATTTTCAGCCAGAAGAAATGTGGTCAGATCTAATCATATTGACTGTGAAGGGCAATAAATGGGGGTCACCAGTCAACTGAGGCAGGGAGATCCAGCCCAGAACAAGTATTCGACTGGTACTCAGGAAACCTGGATTCTGTCCATGGCTCTGCTACTGACTTCCTGTGTGACATTGGTCCATGTATCTTCTATCTCCCTTTGTGTCTATTTAGTTGTGTACTCTGTGTGATAGAGACCCTGATCTCAGGGGGGTAGGGACTGTCTCTCGCTGTGTGTCTGGGCAGTGCCTGGCACACTGAGCTCCTGATCTCAGGTGGGCAGGGACTGTCTCTCGCTGTGTGTCTGGCCAGCGCCCAGAACAATGGGGCCCTGATCTCAGCTGGGGCAGGGACTGTTTCTCACTGTGTGTCTGTGCAAGGCCTGGCATAATGGGGCCCTGATCACAGTTGGGGCCCATTGTGCTGCCACACTTGGGTGTCCTGAGTCCTAGTTTCCCACCCCCGTACTTTAATAGAAATAATAATAATAACTGGTACAGAGAATATAAAGCTCCCCCGGAACATATTTCTTCAGTCATTAGAACCAAACTCAAACCACGTTTGTTTTCAGGTCTGTAAATACACAGATTAGAGCTGGAGGGGGGTGGAATGGTTTTCCAGTATTGCCACAAGTTTTTGAGAGTTTGAAATTTTTTCTCATCCTGAATCAGTATGGAAAGTCTTCAAAAACTTCGCAAACCAAAAATCTGAATTTTTGTTTGTTTGTTTTGGGTCAATTGAAATGTTTGGTTTCAGTACAGTTGGGTCATTTCTATTTGACTTTTTTCCTTTTAACTTTATTTTTAGACTAATTCATTTAAAATTTGAAACACAAAGTTATTCTGAAATGGAAAACCAGAATTTTTCATTTTGAAAATATGGAAATGTTTCATTTTGAGCATTTTGGAACTCCTTTTTCAGAGTTTTTTTCCACTTGGGAGCTCCGTCAAACCCAAGCCTGTATCACAAAAAGTTTTGGGTTCAACGAACAGGCATTTTTTGTCCAAAAAACAATTTGTCAAAAATCCTGCCCATAGCACAGATATGCATTTTTCATCCTTGTTTCTGGCTGGGATCAGGACTAGATCTACTCAAATCACCATCATCCTGATCCACAGATCTCACACATTTTACGAAGGTGAGTGGTCTCCTCTGTCTACATTCTTCCCAGTGGTCGCGTGGTTAAATACCCTGGTGAAGGCCTTTTGCTCACCACAGCTTCCTACAACTACTGCAGGTGAGACTGCTGGCATGTCAGGAACAGCCTTGCTATTGGTAGCAGCGTAAGCTCACCATTAGAGGAGGAGGTTAGGGACTCCCAGCTCCATGTGGTGCTTAATTCACTGGTTAGATGCGTGGGCTAAGATTCAGAACTCATGGGTTCTAGTCCCACCCCTGGGAGGGGAGTGGGGTCTAGTGGTATTAGAGCGGAGTGAGATGGGAGTCAAGACTCCTGGGTTCTTGCTCATGGGAGAGAATAGGGTCTAGTGGGTTTGAGTGGGGGGCTGGGAGCCAGGACTCCTGGGTTCTATCTGTGGCTCTGAGAGAGAAGTGGGGTCTAATAGGGGTTAGCTGGAAGCCAGGACTCCTGGGTTCTATCCCTGGGTCTAGTGGTTAGAGCAGGGTCCTAATAGGAGTCCTGCACTCTATTCCCAGCTCAGCCACTGACTCACCATATGACTTTGGGCAAATTACTTCCCTTCAGTAAAGCAGGGATCTTAATAGTGACTCACCCCCTCCCCCTTGGTTTAGGGTGTGCTAACCCAGCTTCCTCTTACCCAAATCTCCTTTTTCTTATTGACATGGATAAGACCCTCGTCGAAGAAAACAGAGATGCCTTCAGGAACGGCCAAGCCACCTTCTCTGAACACACTGACCACCATCCGGAACAAGGGGAGGTTGACCCCTTCGCAGAGGGAAGTCACCTCGTAGGCCCCATCAAGGAGGACTTCCCTTGTGACACCATCAAAGGAGGTGAACCATATTCCTGGGGCCAGCGTGCACCGGCCCATCTGCTCCACGCAGCTGCGCACTCCATTCCTGAGCATGCATTTCTCCTCTTCGGTACAGTTTGTTTCCTCACAGATGACCTCGCCTGAAGCGTGGCAGGTGCATTTCTCAGAGCAGTTGCTGGAGACAAAGCTCTCCCTGGCCTGCAGGGAAATACCCAGACAAACAACTTTGTTAAGTGAATGCAAAGGGACTCACCCCTCGGCAGGAGGGACTGGGAGCAGCAATATATAGAGCTATGGGAAAGCCCCGCCGTGAGAGGATCAATAGAGAGAAGGCGTCAAGGACCTTTCAGAAGCAATAGCTTAGCAAGGCTGATGACAGAGAGAAAGAGCAGGTGGATACAGCAGAGAGAAAGAAAGCAAGGTGCGGGATTGACCGGTCTCCACACTGAGGTCTAATAACATCAAGACCCAACACCTACCAACATCCCCTGCCCAAGGTCTGACAACAAGAGGGGCGGCTGCAGTGTTGATTTTCATGTGAAAGGCAGATTTGCCAACCAGAAATTAGGCCGAGTCCCACGAACACTCTTCTTTACACACAATCAATGCTCTTGTTTCCCAGGAGCCAGACTGGAGGGGAAGAGCCTCATATTCACTCGCTGCCCCCCTGAACTAAGGCTGGATCGGAGCTGGTTCCCTGGAGGGGAAAGGTCCCATCTCGCATTGCCCAGCCACCTAAGCCAACCAATCCCCCCACCCTGGGCTGGATCAGAGTCAGAGGCCCCTAGAGGAGAAAGGCCCTGTGTCCCATTTCCCCAACCCACTAAGCCAGGCAGTCCCTCTGACCTGGGGCTGGCTCAGAGCTGGCACCCCTAGAAGAGCGAGGCCCTGTGTCCCATCCCCTGTCCCTCTAAGCCAGCCAGTCCCCCTAGCCTGAGTCTGGAACAGAGTTAGACCCCCTGGAGGGGAAAGGCCCGTTTCCCATTCCCTAGAGATTTCCTCACTTTACACTTGTTCAGACTCCAACCTGCTGAACAGTTTCATTCCCTCGTGGTATTTCCTTCCAGCTCTGTTTTACAATCTCCTGCAAAGAAGCTTCATCTCAATACTTGCCTATCTGGATACCTGTCTGATTTGAGCCCATGCTCAGAACCTCCTGGGAGTCACATTAAATCCCAGGTTACTGGTAAATTCTTTATATCAAGCCACCGAGGCTGCTTAGTGAGGTCCATAACCGGTGAGCATGGTTGATCAAGTCTGCCCTGCATGGGCAATTACACAGAACCAATGAAACTCCCAAAGACCTGACACCCCCATGGGATGCTCTGAGCTCAGTGTAAAACTGGGAAAGGATCTTCTGGGAGCAGCCTTTGCTTTGGTTATTCCAAAGGCCTGTTCTGGAATACAGAAGACCATCCCTGTTCTCAGTGGTGGCAGATGACAGAATAAGGAGCAATGGTCTCAAATTGCAGTGGGGGAGGTTTAGGTTGGATATTAGGAAAAACTATTTCACTAGGAGGGTGGTGAAGCCCTGGAATGGGTTACCTAGGGAGGTGGTAGAATCTCCTTCCTTAGAGGTTTTTAAGGCCCCGCTTGACAAAGCCCTGACTGGGATGATTTAGTTGGGGATTGGTCCTGCTTTGAGCAGGGGGTTGGACTAGATGACCTCCTGAGGTCTCTTCCAACCCTGATCTTCTATGATTCTATGATCCCTGTAATAGGAATGATGGGCCCCACGTTTTGTAGCACAACTGCCATTGACTGCAGTGGAAGCCACATGGGTGACCCTGAGGGCAGGATTTGGCTCTAGGTTTTAGGTATATCCGCATAGTAGGATACAGGACATGCCATTCTACAGTCACTCTAACTCCCATTGCGAATCCCATTGCCAGAGGAGAATGGCAGAATCGGGGAGAACAGATGGACCAATAACCCAGCACCCACCTTGATGTAGCGTCCGTTGTGCACACACCCACACCTGTCCATGGAGACGCAGGCCTCTCCATCGGACACGTATTCTGGATCACACCAGCAGCCTTCAAAGCACTTCCCGGTGCATTGGGCAGGGGCAAACAAGCTGGCACAGGTGAAATTGCAGGATCTGGTACACAGCTCGTAGTGGCTGTTCGCCGGGCAGGCGAGTGCTGGAGGGACAGAAGAAAAATTAGGACCATCACAGACAGAAAGCCACGATAAGCTGAGGTCTCCCACCTAAATAAACAGAGGCTCCTACTTAGCCTAGAAGTCTGAGGGGTATTGTGGAGGTTCGATAGCACAAAAAACTACAGCAGCTATGGGTTAATGAAGTACAGATTGTAGATTGTCCTGTAGACTTACGGCAGAAGGAGGCCGTTCTCCAGGTCTCCATCTTGGCCCCAGCTGCTTGGCATGCAGCCACATAGGCCTGCAGGCTCTGGCAGAGGGTCTCTCCCCTTCCGTTGGTGGCACACAAGTCATAGAGACAGTGGTTGAAGTACTCAACAGGACTGATTATTGAGTGACAGTGTCTGAAGGGACCTGAGGTGGCTGTGATCAACCCACAGGAGCTCTCAGTCTG
The DNA here is from genome assembly GCF_015237465.2 of Chelonia mydas. Classification (NCBI taxonomy): domain Eukaryota; kingdom Metazoa; phylum Chordata; order Testudines; family Cheloniidae; genus Chelonia; species Chelonia mydas. The sequence continues at coordinate 13,874,424 of NC_051264.2, forward strand.
GTACGGCGCTGTCTGGGCTGCATCACAGACGGGGCACTTCTCACCACAGCCATCAGAGCATGTGGCAGCATCAACAGGCACCTTCCAGGAGGTGACAAATTCATCCACATTCTGGGTACTCTTCACACTGGGCAGCAGGAGATCATCGTTCTTGTCATCGTTAAAGTTGCCACACAAGCCGCACACATGTCCCTTATAAGTGCTGGGGACGGACACTAGGAGGTAGGAGGCAGTGTCGTAAAAGATTTTGAGGCCAGAGGCTGATTGGACAATGATGTTGTTCCCCTTTTGGTCAATCCAAAGTTTCCCATCATCCATAGCCAGTGGGAGGGTGTAGAGCTCACCACCCACCTGTGCCAAGGAGAGAGAAATTCACCCATCACTGGTGGAGACTCAGCAGTGTCCTGGTGTTTCACACACACCCACACCCACACCCCATCAGTGCTATGTAAGACTAATCACAAAGAGGGACTTACCACAGTGGCGTATTAACGCCTAGGCTGACAAGGCTGAGGCCTAGGGCGGCAAATTTATAATAGCAGCCAGAGGCTGCTTCCCCTGGCGCCAGTTCGCGCCCTCCGCCCCGGTCCTGCCCCAACTCCACCCCTTCCCCGCCCCCATTCCCCACCCCCTCCCTGCCCCCAATTGGTTCTCTTCCCCAAATCCTCGCCCCGACCCCGCATCCTCTCCTGAGCACACCGTGTTCCCCTCTCTTCCCCCCTCCTTCGCGAAGCTGTTTTGCGGACAAGCACTGGCAGGGAGCGGGGAGAAGCAGGACCCGGCGGTGCAGTCAGGGGAGGAGGCGGAGTCGGGGCGCAGGTGAGCTGCGGCGGGGGGGCCAGGAGCTGCTTGGGGGGGCAATTATTTCAGGGCCTCGGGGTGGCAAAATCATTAATCCGCCACTGACTTACCGCAATCTTCCACTTCCTCCCCCTCTCCATGGCGATGGTGTAACCATGCAGCGACACCACCACTGTCCTCGTCACAGCCATGTGGCCACCACCAGGGCTCTCATTCTCCACCACCACAGAGAAGTTCCCCAGTCCAGAGTCTCTGCTGCAGACTTTGGCTAAGGTGTAAGTGCAGGAGCCCTGGAAGTCAAAGGCCCGTCCGTCAAAGGAGATGTAGTGAGGTCCACCAGATGCGACGCATGTTCCATATCCCGTGGCGTGGCAGCCCAGGACTCCGTTCTCCACCCTGCACTCCTCGTTGGCTCCACAGGAGGCCTCCTGGCACTCGACGACCCCATTGTCTTTGCATAGGCAGCGCTCCTGGCAGGAGGCGCTGGGGTAGAACTCCTCTCCCTTGCTGTAATACACGGCCTTGTGCACACAGCCGCACTGTGCGACAGGGATGCACTTCTCACCACTCAGGGTGAATCCAGCATCACAGAAACACCCTTCAGCACAGGGCTTCTCACACTGCTCTAGAGCCCACAGGTCGTTGCAGTTGGAAGGGCAGCTGATTCCACAGAGTTCATAGTGAGAGTTAAGGGGGCAGGTGGGTCCTGAAGAAAAAAGATCAGAGAGAATTTGAATTTGTGTGTGAGGAGAAATGTGGTTGAACTAACAGATCATCTTGGTCAATGTTCTTTTCACATCCGTTCGGATATGGTTAGAGCAGGGGACTGGGAATCAGGACTCCTGGTCCTAGCTTCATCTCTGGGAAAAGTATAGTCTAGCGATTAAATTAGGGGAGTGGCCATCAGGACTCTTGGGTTCTATTCCCATCTGTGGGATGAAGGGTCACCTCTTGACTAGAATAGCGGGAGTCGGCATTCCTGCATTATGTTGCAAGCAGGGGGGCTCAGAACTCCTGGGTTCTTTTCCTAGCTCTGCTACTTATTTATGGAGGACACCTTTGGCCAAATAATTTGACAGCTCTTTTCCTAATTTTCCCAACCAATCAAATGGGGATAACAATACTTACCTACCTCCAAGTGACTTACAAGACTTAATGAATGTTATAAAATGTTTCTACTTCTCTAAATGCCAAAGTATTAATTCAATTTACTCTGGAAAGGCAAAGTGTACGGCTTGGTCTACACTACAGACTTATGTCAGTGTAAGAACATCGCTCAGGGTTGAGGAAAATCCACACCCACACAGTTATACTGATGGAACTCCTGGTGTAGACAGTGCTATGGCGACAGGAGGGCTTCTCCCGTTGCCACAGCTACCATCTATTAAGGAGGTGGACGAACTGCGCCAATGGGAGAAGCTCTCCTATCGGAATAGGTAGCGTCTTCACTAAGTGCTACAGCGGCACAGCTGCATCTGTGAAGCTGCAGCTCTGTAAGTGTAGACAAGCCATGAAAACACCAGGAACAGAAAAGATGAGCTCTGAGAGAAAGTTTACAGGACATCTAGACATTAAGTAACATGACACAGAATGAAAAAAATATTTCAGGGACTGCAATTTTAATTGCATGGTGGAAATGTCTAGGTCTAGAATCTGTAACAAAGATGTCGCACTGTAAATTAAAACTCAGAACTGGGTGGGTGAACAATTCTGACCCCACCCTGCAGAGGGCGTTGGTGCACATGGGCAGTCGCCAGTCCCTAAAGCAGAGTCCCGCGGCAACACTCACGGCAGAATGAGGCCGATCTCCACTGCCCTATCCGGATGCCCCTGGCCTGGCAGGATGTGACGTAGGCGCTGATGGCGCTGCACAGAGTGTCCTGGTGACCCTTGTACTGGCACGTGTCATAGAGACAATCATTGAAGAAGGGAGCTGGGTCGATGGCCCCGTGGCACTGCCTGAATGGCCCGTCCCCTCGGGTGAGGATCCCGCAGTACTGGTCTCCCTTGTAGGTTTGTTTCTGAGCCTCACTGCAGACTAAGCAGTCCCCGGTGCAGCTAGACGAGCACCCTGGGACCTCCCCCACCTTCCAGCTCTCTGCGAACTGAATCTCATCAGATGTCTGAGTTCCATCCTTCATGGTCAGATCATCGCTGGGGTCCTGGTTGGCATTGCCACAGAGGCCGCAGACGGCGTTGGCGTACGTATTGGGTAGGATGATCCTGGCGTAGCTGTACCAGTCAAAGCTCACTCTCAGGTCGAAGTCAGTCTGGATAAAGCCGTGGACTCCACTGATGTAGGCCTTGAACTTGTGCTGGTGGGAAAAGGGCAGGTCCACAAAGACACCATTGACCTGGAAAACATACAGTAGAGATTGTCAAGGATTTCACGCAGTGCACTCAACATGAAATAATTCCATTTCCACGGAGCTGCCATGGATGGTCTGGCTCCAGAATTTCTATTTCTGAATTGGGTGGAGGGTAACCCAGTGCATTAATATGTCATCCCGTTGCCCCTTACTATTGCCCTTTCCTTTTCTAAAGCTCCTTCTAGCCAAGAAGTGCGATGCAGTTGAAGCATTAAAGACTAGAGCTGGGTGAAAAATCTCACACAAATAATGTACTTGCTCATAAATGCAGCTTTCGTTGACCAGAAACTATTTCCATATTTGATAAAAGTTGGAGGGATAGCTGTGGTGCAAAAACAATTTCAGGCTGGATGCACAAGGCACTGTATGTGCACGAGCAGTTTCCTTTATAACCGTTAGCCCAGTCTTTAGGGCACTCACCCAGGATGTGGTAGACCAGGGTTCAATTCCCCCACTGCCTGATACAGAGCAGGATTGAATTTTGGTCTCACATTTAGCCTACTAGGCCACTCTAGGGAAATGGTATTCTCAGTCTCTCCTGCTGAAGCTGTTCTACTTTGTATAACTAACTAGTCAATGGAGCAGGAATTTGAATGTGGGTCTCCTCCTGCCCCAGCCGAGTGCTTAACAGCCAGGTTTAGAACCTTCCTTTTCTTCCTCTCTGGGCCAGGGACTAGTCAAGTATTTTGTACAAAGTGGAACAGCTTCAAGAGGAGAGACTGAGGACATATCTACACTACGGATGCTATGTGCTGCTGTCGTGTGAAGGTCCAAACACGTCCTACGTTGATGGAAGGGAGTTTTCCATTGGAGGTAGGTAATCCACCTCCCTGGGCAGCGGTAGCTACGCTGATGGAAGAATTCTTCTGTCAACCTAGCTGTGTCTACACCAGGGGTTAGGTTGGCTTAACTACAGTGCTCGGGGCGGGGGGCGGGGGGGTGGATTTTTCACATCCCTGAAAGATATAGCTTAGATTGATCTAAATTTTAAGGGTAGCCCTCCCCCAGAATATCCCATAGTCCAGTAGCTAGGGGACTCTCCAGCAAATTCGAATTCCTTCTCCCCATCAGGCAGAAGGAGGAATGGAATCCAGGTCTTCCACATTCCAGGTGAGTGCTAAAGGGAGTCATTATCACCGCTGGCGACTGCATGAACCTAGCCCATCATTTCCTTGGCTTTTTGTTGCCCAGAAACAAAACAAAAAGTTTTGTTTCAGGTTGAACAGAATTTTTGTCAATATTTACGGAACTTGAAGTGTGTCAAAGAACCAGTTATTTGCCTAGCTCTCCTCACAACAGCCCTGTGAAGTGAAAAGGTCTTATTACCCCCTTTAGAGATGGGAAAATAGGCCATGTCTACCCTGTAATCTTACATCAGTATAACTACTTTGCTCTGGTGTGTGAAAAATCCACCCCCTATTACACTGACCTAACCCCCGGAGTAGACATTGCTCTGGCAATGGGAGGACTTCTCCTGTCAACATAGCCACTGCCTCTTGCGGAGGTAGATTAACTACGCCGACAGGAGAAGCCCTCCCATCAACGTAGTAGCGTCTTCACGAAGCGCTACAGTGGTGCAGCTGCATCGGTGCAGTGTTTTAAGTGTTTTAAGTGTAGACCTGCTCACAGAGGTACAAAGATAGGAAGCGACTTGCCCTAGGTTATTAAGCCAGTCAGGGGCAGAGAGAGGAATAAAATCCTAAATGTCTGAATCCCAGCTCAAACCACTTCTCCTACTTCCCAGGAGCAGAATGCTGGAGCTCTAGTTCTTAGCACCATCTGCTCTAACCTTCTAGTCCCCACAGCTGTGATAGAACCTCGGAGTCCTGGCTCCCAGCCCCCCGCACCAACCACTGGACCCCACTTCCCTCACAGAGCCAGGGATGGAATCCAGGAGTCCTGGTTCCCACCCCCTACTCCAACCACTAGACCCCAGCTCCCTCCCAGAGCTAAGAAGACAACAAAGAGCCCAGACAAGAGATCATTGAAATGACTTCCTGTGTTCCCCAGTGATCCTGCATCCCTACCTGGATCTTGCGTGGATGCTCCTGGCTCAAGCTGATGGTCACGTTGTAGACCTCTAAGGTCACCCTTTTGGTGAAGGACACAGCCTTACTGCCTCGGTTGTTGTTCTCCACTTTGACATTGAACGGGGTGAGTGTGGGGTCCTCAGAGCAGAGAGCCGCAAACTGGTAGATGCAGGTGCCCATGAAATCATACTTTTTCCCATCAAAGGTGGTGTAGTGAGGGTCTCCAGTACCTATGCAGGTGGAGTAGCTGATCGTATGGCAGCCACGGACCCCATTGACCACGGAGCATCTTTCTTTGGCCTTGCAACTGGTCTTTCTGCAAACCACTGTGCCCAGGCTGGAGTCACAACTGCACCGAGAGTGGCAGTTCTCATCGTCCCAGAACTCCTCACTGGGTTTGTAGTAGTGGCCGTTGTAGTCACAGCCGCAGCTCCCCAGGGGGACGCACTTGTCAGCACTGAGGACGTAACCGTCATTACACTGGCAGGTCTCCACGCAGGGCTCCCGGCAGGAGGAGTAGGCAGTTCGGTCAGAGCAGCTGGCGGGGCAGGCATTCCCACAGGCCTCATAGTGGCTGTTCTCAGGGCAGGGCAGGGCTGGGACAAGTTTGGAAAGGGGAGATTTAAAAATACAGGAAATGAATGAAACAACCTGCCTAGATGCAGTGAGAGCTACAGACAAATTCTTACACGCAGTGCATTATCCACCCAGCATGAAACAACCATAAGTGAGGTGGAATTAACCTCTGCATTCAGAAACCAAAAGGCCATATATGTCTGCAGCCAAATCTCACAGGCCATGAGTGAATCATCAGGGTCAGCTCTTGGGTATAAAGAACACTTAGGGTCTGCAGGGAGTGCTCAGTAAGAGTACTCTCCCTTGAGGTAGTGCTGACCTTAATGGCACAGTGTGGAGCGAGGGGGCACTGTTCTGCAAACAAAGGAGCCGGGTCTGATTAGGAGGTGCTCTCCACTTGAGTCCATGCTGACTCCAATGCTCCAGTGTTGCACTAGGGGGCACTGTGCTTCAGGGAGTGGGGTGGAAGGCTCAGTAGGGGATGCTCATCCTTGGAATCAGTGCTGACCCCAATTCCCAAGGGTGACACTAGGGGGTGTTGTACTGCAAGGAGCAGAGTAGGGAGCTCAATAGATGGTGCTCAGAGTCAGTGTTGATCCCTATGCCCAAGAAACCCAGTCATTCACAACTCTGTGCTCAGGTCATTCACCATCCCCTCCACCGACAGAGTGATCAGATGGGCTACTGGAACCGAGCTGAAACCAGATTTACCATTTCATTGGAAATACCAAGATTTTGGATTTTCTTCTGTTCCAAAAGGGAACGGAAATGAAATTCCTGTCCCAGACGTTATTGGAGGTCAATCAAAGTGTTTTATTTTGACAAAATCAAAACACTAATGTCTGATTTCAACCTTATAAAACTTAAAAAATGTTTTATATATCTAAAAATAATTAATTTTGTTGTCAAAAGTCGTTTCAAAATGAAAAATCAAAATGCTCCATCCTAAAATGTTGTTGACACGCTTTGTCTCACTTTTTGAAATTACATTTTTTCAGAATCTGAACTTTTTTCTAAACATTTGGAATTTGACAAGAATGGCATTTTTCCTCAAAACTCTGGTGGAATGAAAATCATCCAGGCTTCTCTACTGACTAGCCCGATTATGCCCTTGACAGTAAGGACTGTCAGACTCACCACAGCCAGATGGCATCCTCCAGTCATAGACGGTGACCCCGTGGTCTCTGCAGGTTGCTGCGTAGGCCTCCAGCGCCTGGCACAAGATTTTTGTAGCGCCCCTGTTCAGACACACGTCATAGATGCAGCTATCAAAGAACTCAGTGGAGTTTACTCTGGAGTGACACTCTCTGAAGGGCCCTCCCGGTGCTTTGCTGATCAACCCACAGTGACTGTCGCTCCCGTACAGCTCCCTTGTGCTCTCATCACATGTCAGGCAGTTCTCTTGGCAGGAATCCCAGCAAAAGGTATCCTGGTCTTGGACTTTCCAACTGGCAACCCAGCCCACGATGGAGGAGACTCTGGTGCCGCTGGCTGACGTCATGTCATCTTCAGGGTTCTGGTTGAAGTTCCCACATAGGCCACACGTGGCCCCATAATAACTGCTGGGGAGGGTGATCACCAGATGCCAGTCCCAGTTGTATGCCACCCGGAGACCAAAGTCCGTCTGCAGGACGGCGCGGAAGCCGCTCTGGTACACTCTGATTTTACCTTCTGACAGTGTCACTGGGAGATTGGTGATCACGCCATTTAGCTAGAGACAAGGACAGGATGGGGTGTTACTGCTCTTTCATCCTAACTTGTTCTTATTGCATATGTCGCCTCACCACTCATTTCGACTGTACCTCATTGTCACTCTAACCAGTGGCATATACAATACGGGGAGCCACATCCTTCATCATAAGAACATAAGAATGGCCATACTGGGTCAGACCAAAGGCCCATATAGCCCAGTATCCTGTCTTCCGACAGTGGCCAATGCCAGGCGCCCCAGCGGGAATGAACAGAACAGGGAATCATCAAGTCTGTCGCCCCTGTCGCCCATTCCCAGCTTCTGGCAAACAGAGGCTAGGGACACCTTCCCTGTTCATCCTGACTGATAGCCATACTTTTTACCCATTCCTTACTCAGAAAGAACCAGTGAAATCAATGCGAGTTGGCCTGAATATATTAAGAACAGGTTCGACAAACACCTGTCAAGGATGGTCTCGCTATACTTAATATTGCCTCAGCCCAGGGAGATGGACTTAGATGACCTCTGGAGGTGCCTTCTGGCCCTCCATTTTTAGAATTCTGTATAGAGCACTTATCTATCTACAATATCTACCTACAGTATCTGTCTGTCTGCAGAATTCTCTATGTCTATCTACCCATCCACACTACCTAGCTACATGACTAGTCACGCAAAGAATCTAACCATCCATTCATCCATCAATGAATCGACCCACCCACCGATCTCTCTGTCCACATTATCTAGCTCTATTATTTACCCACCCACAGGATCTACCTACAATATCTGATTAGCTAGAGGTGTCTAATATACAACCCATCTGATATATTTGTATGACACATTGGGAATCTCCAGAATCTAAGCTTTCAATTTCATTTAATTTTATTTATTTATTGAATTGTTTGTTTGTTTAAAATATTTTTTGGCCTTTATGGCTGCAAGGAAAACCTTCCAAATGTGCCCCAAGTGTGAGTAGTTCGGCAACATCTGCCTGAGTCTGCAGAGAGCCTGAAACGATGACCCCCAATGGTGTAAACTCCACTGCCCCTACTAAACGGATCAGAGCATCAGCTGTAAACCCCATGGATAACACTTCAGAGACAACACTAGCTATTTAAGTCCTATGTGGCAAAAGTGCTTCCCCCACAGAATTATAGAATCACAGGACTAGAAGGGACCTCAAAGGTCATCTAATCCCGTACCCTGCACTCATGGCAGGACTAAGTATTATCTAGATCATCCCTGAGAGGTGTTTGTCTAACCTGCTCTTAAAAATCTCTCATGACAAGATTCCACAACCTCCCTAGGCAATTTATTCTGGTACTTAACCACCCTGACAGTTAGGAAGTTTTTCCTAATGTCCAACCTAAACCACCCTTGTTTAAACCCATTGCTTCTTGTCCTGTCTTCAGATGTTGATGAGAACAATTTATCTCCCTCCTCCTTCTAACAACCTTTTATGTACTTGAAAACTGTTACCATGCTGCCCCGCCCACTGCCCCCAACTCTTCTCTTCTCCAGACTAAACAAATCCAATTTTTTTAATCTTCCCTCATAGGTCATGTTTTCTAGACCTTTAATCATGTTTGTTGCTCTTCTCTAGACTTTCTCCAATTTGTCCACATCTTTCCTGAAATGTGGTGGGCCCAGAACTGGACACAATACTCCAGTTGAGGCCTAATCAGTGCGGAGTAGAGTGTAAGGGAATGTCTACACTGGTAAGTTTCTGCGCAACAAGTTATACCACTTTTATTAAAGTGCTGGAATTAAACCACTGTTGCGTGTCCACACTGTGCTCTTTGTGACGTTGGAGTGCATCCACATTAGCAGCTCCGTATCCCACTGTGCAACTGGCCAGAGGGTGCTTTGGGAAGGGTTTGCAATGCCTCATGCAGCTGGCACAGCGTCACATGATGCCGGTTTCCCAATCCCATTGTTCCATGGGCATCCTACTACACTGCCAGCAGCTTTTCAACTGAAGGGGGGCGGGGCAGAGTGTGTGACAGGGAGTGTGTGTGTGCGTGTGTGTGGAGGCGGGACAGTGTGTTTTGGGGGACAGAGAGTGTGTCAGCATGCTGTCTTGTAAGTTCAGACAGCAGCTGGAAGCAACCAGTCCTGAGGCAGGGGGAGGGGGAAACCCCGACATCAGCCCCGCCTCCCTCCCCAGCTCTCTGCACAGCAATCTGTCTGTCTGTCTGTCTCTCTCACACACACACATACACACGCACACACACACACCTGCCTCTGTCTTCAACAGCAGGAGCATTCCACATTAATGGTTTGCTCAGCACAGCACGCAAGGGCTGTCAGAAATGGAGCTTTGTAAGGGGAGGGGTGCATGTCTCCAGGGCAGCCGAGTTCAAATCAATGAGGAGAGCGGCCCCTTGAGGGATTATGGGACACTTCCAGAGGCCAAACGATTGTTTTCTGCGCTGTAATGTGTTTACACTGCCAATACAGGGCTGGAGCTGCTGTATTTAAGGCTTACGACTCTCGTGGAGGCGGTTTTTTTGCAATGCTGCAGCTGAGGAGTTTCTGCGCACTAAGTGGCTTCGCCGTGTGTACAGCTTGGGAGTTACATCGCAGAAAGCTGCTTTACTGCGCAGTAACTTGCCACTGTAGACAAGGCCAAATAATTACTTCTTGTGTCTTGCTTACAATGCTTCTGCTAATACATCCTAGAATGTTTGCTTTTTTTGCAGCAGTGAATCGTGGCATGTACAAATGCAATTTTGGGTTGCATTAACAGAGGCATAGCATGCAAGTCACGGGCGGGGATAGTATCGCTCTACTTGGCACTGGTTAGGCCTCACCTGGAGCACTGCATCCAATTTTGGTCACCGCTGTATAGGAAGGATGTAGAGAAACTGGAAAGGATCCAGATCCAGAGCGACAAAGATAATCAAAGGGATGGAATGCAACTCATATGAGTAAGGCTACGTTTTAGTCTCGGGTATTTTTAGTAAAAGTCACGGACAGGTCACGGGCAATAAACAAAAAGTCATGGCCTCCTGACCTGTCCATGACTTTTACTAAAAATACCTGTGACTAAATCTTACCTGCTGGGAGGGGGACGCTCCTGAAGACTGCTTTTGGCTGGGGTGGGGCAGCCCAGGCCCTGCTGCAGCTAGGGGCGGCCCATTGCCCTCTGACGCTGGAGGGGACGGCAGCAGGGGGCCCTGGGAGCTGCCTCTCTGGGTGGAAGGTGTCCAGGGCTGCCGCCACCGCTGGTCCAGGTGGGAGGCGGCCCGTAGCCCCGCTGCCGCTCCCGGATGGGGGTAGCCCAGGGCCCCCCAGCCACCACCACTGGTCCAGGTGGGGGATGGCCCGTGGCCACACTGCTGCTGGTCCAGGCAGGGGCGGCCTGGGGACCAGCTGCCTGGGGCTGCCAGAGCAGCGCCCAGTGCGGCTGGCCCCAGAGCTTCCCTAGCTGCTGGGTGGTCCTGGGATCAGCTGCATTAGTGCTGCAAAATTCAGGGAGGTCATGGAAAGCCATGACTTCCATGACCTCTGTGAATGATTCGCAGCCTTACATATGAGCAAAGACTGAAGGAACTGGGTATATTTAGTTTGCAAAAGAGGAGATAAGGGGGGATATCATAGCGGTCTTCAAATACTTGAAAAGCTGCCATAAAAAAGATGGAGAAAAGTTGTTCTTGCGATAGAGAGCAGGACAAGAGGCAATGGGTTCAAACTACAGCAGAGCAGATTTAATTTAAATCAGGAAGAACTCCCTAACCAAAAGAAGAGCAGGACAATGGAACAGACTATTTAGCAAAGGTTGTGGAAACATCTTCATAGGAAGTTTTCCTCTGGCTTGATGGTTTAGACGCAACAAATCCTGCATCATGGCAGGGGGTTAGACTAGATGACCCTTGAGGTCCCTTCTAACTCTATGGTTCTGATTCTATGTGTGGGATAAGCGTCCCATCACACCCTGGTCATTTTAAAGGCAGAAGGACTGGGGCAGAAGCATCTTGTGGGGCAGAAGCATCTTGGCAGAAGATGTTATTGTTAAAGGCAGAAGGACTGGGCAAGGACTGGGGCCGAAGCATCTTGTGTAGAGAATTAGGGGTTGCTACAGGGAATGAGATACAAAGAAAAGGATGAAGGATATTCACACAGACAGGTCAGGAAAAGAGAATCAAAAAAGGGAAATGCTGAAAATAGAGGAAAAAAGGGCAGAAATATATCTGAGCCTCAAATAGCGCAGACTTTCTCACTGTACAATGAATGGAACAAGAAGGAAATGAATAATAAATACATAAATAAAAATTTAGTTCCTTCTAGAGATGTGCAAATAATAGATTAGTAATTATGAAAAAATTGGGAAAAAATTGTTTCAGTGGAACTGAAAAAAAATCAATTTTTTTGGTGAAAAGTGGAAAGAAGATTGTTTCAGGTGAAACAGTTTCAGTCCAATTTCAAGCATTCTTTAAAACATTTGAAATTTGAAAAAAAAAAAAAAATTAAAGGAAGCTTTGAACCAATACGTCATTTCAAATTAAAAAATTGAAACATTTTATTTCAAAATGTTGAAACAAAACCTTTCAGTTTTTTTAGATTTTTTTTTCTCAGCCAAAATAAGTCGTCGAAACAGATGCAAATTCATGAAAGGTTTCAGTGCACAGAATCTGCATTTTTCACCAAACAAATGTTTTGGATGAAAAATTTTGTCCAGCTCTGGTTAAGAACAGAACAGACATACTCAGTCAGATCAATGGTCCATCTAGCCAGATATCCTGTCTTCCCACAGTGGCCAATGCCAGGTGCTTCAGAGTGAATGAAAAGAAAAGGGCAATCATTTAGCGATCCATCCCATTGTCCACTCCCAGTTTCTGGTAGTCAGAGGCTAGGGATACCCAGAGCATGGGGTTGCATTCCTGATCATCTTGGCCAATAGTCATTGATGGACCTATATTCCAGGAACTTTTCTATCTCGTTTTTGAACCCCATTATAGTTTTGGCCATCACAACATCCTCTGGCAATGAGTTCTACAGGTTTACTCTGTGCTGTGTGAAGAAGTATTTCCTTTTGTTTGTTTTAAACCTGCTGCCTATTAATTTCATTGAGTGACCTCTGGTACTTGTGTTATGTGAAGGAATAAATAACATTTCCTTATTCACTTTCTCCATACCAGTCATGATTTTATAGACCTCCATAATATCCCCCCTTAGTCGTCTCTTTTCCAAGATGAAAAGTCCCAGTTTTTTTAATCGCTCCTCATTTGGAAGCTGTTCCATATTTCTAATAATTTTTGTTGCCCTTCTCTGTACCTTTTCCAATTCTAATATAACTCTTTGAGATGGGGCATTCAGAACTGCACACAGTATTCCAGGTGTGGAGACTATATTCTCCCTTTGATCTCTGTGCAAACTTCTGACAGGCCATTCTGCTGTGCATATTGGGGAGCATATAGTCCTGAATGTACACTTGACACATGCACCATAACTAAATGTAGAATTCAGTCCTCTACTGAGACGTGTGATCTATGCCACCTACTCCCATTGATTTCAATGGAGTCATCATTTCACCTCCAGTATCTACCTATCGAACACTCCTTTCTTTCTCTGTCCCTTCTATAGGAGGGAGAGCCTTCTCCCATGCATCTTCTAACACCTGAAACAACAGCCCCACCTTGTCAAGGTTAGAAACGTCACCTGAAAACACCTTTCTTCCCAGTTGCCTGTGTCTTTCTCTCTCACATCTCCTGATTCTAGGATACCATTTCTGTGGGATAGACACTATGCCAAATCACTGTGTGTTATAAGTCCAAAAGGTGCAGTCCTGAAATCTAGACTTTGCCAACTTACCCGGACTTTGCCAACTTCCCTCTTGTAGATGGAGATGTTGTATCCATAGACATAGATGTTGGTCACACGTAGAAAGGAGATGGCCTGGCTCCCCCTGTTATCATTCTTCTCATCGATGGTAAAGGGCTCCAGGAAGGGGTCATGGCCACAGTACTTGGCAATGGTGTAGGTGCAGGTGCCCTGGAAGTCAAACTTCAGGCCATCAAAGGTGTGATAATGTGGGTCCCCCCAGCCCCAGCAAGTTCCCACGTAGTCGGGAACACATGTCGCGTGGCCATCCTCTGTCTTGCATAACTCCTTGGTCTGGCATTTCAGGGCTTTGCAGATTTCTGAAAGGAGAAAGCACAGTCACATCAACAGAGTGGGGGACTCAAGTGCCTAGGCTGGGGAAGCAAAAAATCTGCCATGAGCACAGCATTCATGCAGAACCAACTGAACCACCCAAGGTGTGCTGAGGATACTTAACAGAACTTGGCTTGCTGCAAGCTCTGGTTCCAGTCCAGCTAAACATGCAACCATGTGAGCAGTTCCATTGAAATCAATGAAGTTACTCACACATTTAAAGTTATGCATGTTCTTAAATGCCCCTGATTGTGATCCAGCACACCCTCAATAACCCATTGCTGTGGCACTGAAGTGATTGGCTAATTCCCACTGACTCCTTTGGGAGTGGCATTTCAGTCCATACATCAGTGAGCAGGCCCACTGACAGCGTGGGGGGGAAGGGGGCATTGCCCAGGGCCCAGGCAATTTAAAATCGCCCGGGAGCCACCGGCCGCCATCACTGCCATGGTAGCAGCAAGGAGTCCCAGGCTCTTTTAAATCGTCCAGGTGGGCCGCAGGGCTCCTAGGCTCGAGGGGGGTGGTACCGGCGGCAGCAAAGGCAGCCAGGCGGGCATGTGGAAGCCCTGGCTGTGCCGGAAGAATGTACCCAGCAACGCAGCTGCCCTGGGTCCCAGAATTGCTGTCGGTGGGCCTGTCAGTGAGAGCCACACATGTTAGGGGCTAAATTCTGAGAGTTGTAATCACCTTTGATGCCCACGTATTTCAATGGGAGAAAAAGTTCATCTCTTGGATCTCCCTTCCTAACTCCTGGATCGCCCACTGCTTTGTTCTTATGCTGTTTCACTCTGAAGACAACTAGAAATGTTCCACAGACTCCTATGGCCCATAGACACTGAACTACACCATTGCCTGCTTGCTAGATACATTGCACTGACAGATAAGCTACCCGTGTAACTTGCACAAGGTTACACTCAACAAATTGCAGATAAGCTACCCGTGTCTGTCATTCTTTCAGGCTTGCGAGTTCTTCAAGGGGAGACTACTAGGGTACACCTAACCAAACACAGGAAATTCTTCAGAATAGGGGGAGCTCTACCCTAAGACTCAATGCACATCCCAATGCCCCAGGAACCTGGATATTCCCATCCCCATGCTCAGGTCACTCACCATCCCCTCCATCAACAGGGTAAACTGTAGAATTAGTCCCATTGCCACCTGTTTTGACAGAATTCCAATCTCCAAATTCATCACAGCTGGATGGAGTCCTCCAGTCATAGACAGTGACTCCATGGTCCCTGCAGGAGTCCTCGTAGCTCTCCAGCGCCTCACACAGAATGGTCTTGTTCCCCTCATTCAGACACACGTCATAAATACAGTTGTCAAATACGTCGTCAGGGCTCACCCTGGAGTGACACTCTCTGAAGGGCCCTCCCGGTGCTTTACGGATCACCCCACAATGACTGTCATCCCCATACAGATCTCTCTTGTTCTCATCACACATTGGGCAAGTCTCTTGGCAATAATCCCAGCAAAAGGGGTCCCGGTCTTGGACTTTCCACTTGGCAGCCCAGCCCACGATGGAGGAGACTTTGATGCCGTTGGAGGACATCATGTCGTCTTCTGGGTTCTGGTTGAAGTTCCCACAAAGACCGCACATGGCACCATAATAGCTGCTGGGGAGGGTGATTTCCAGATGCCAGTTCTTGTTGTACCCCACCCGGAGACCAACGTCCGTCTGCATAACGGTGCTGAGGCCTTTCTGGTACAGTCTGATTTTACCATCTTTCAGCATCACCGGGAGACTGGTGATCACACCGTTTAGCTAGTGACAGACAGGAGGGGAGGAACACGATGGGCATTATTCTTCTTTCATCCTCACTTGCTCTTACTCCAAATGTAGCCTCACCATTCATTTTGGCTGTTATTCATTGTCACTCTAACCAGCAGCAAGTAAAATAATGGTCAAATCCTAAATCACTGTTTACCCATTCCTAACTCAAGAAGAACAACTGAAATCAATCCAAAGTCCCGGAATAAACACAGTATTTATCTAGCTTCACTATCTACCTAAGGTATCTGTTTCCAGAATTCCCTATATCTCTATATAGATTCTACCTATCTGAAATATCTATCGATCTATCCCTAGGGTGGTCAAACTTTTTGGCCCGAGGGCCACATCGGGGTGCGAAACTGTATGGAAGGCCGGGTAGGGAAGGCTGTGCCTCCCAAACAGCCTGGACCCTGCCCCCTATTTGCCCACTTCCTGCCCCCTGACTGCCCCCCTCAGAACCCCTGACCCATCCAACCCCCCTGCTCCTTCTCCCCTGACAGCCCCCTCCCAGGACCTCTTGCCGCAAACCGCCCCCCTGGGATCCCATCCCCAATCCAAGCCCCCCTTCTCCCTGTCCCCTGACTGCCCCCCGGCCCCTATCCACCCCCCCCCAACAGGCCCCCTGGGACTCCCACGCCCTATCCAACCCCCCCTGTTCCCCGACCCCTGACTGCCCTAGAACCTCCGCCCCATCCAATTGCTCCCTGTCCCCTGACTGCCCCCCGGGACCCCCTACCCAACCCCCCCACTGCTGCACAAGCACGTGCCACCACTGCCCCCTTACCACACTGCTCAGAGAGGCAGGAACTCACAGCCCCACTGCCCGGACGGTGGCATAACTGCGGGGGAGGGGGAACAGAGGTGGAGGGGCCAGGGACTAGCCTCCCCAGCCGGGAGCTCAAGGGCTGGGCAGGACGGTCCTGCGGGCCAGATGTGGCCACGGGCCATAGTTTGCCCACCTCAGATCTAGCCACAAAGTCTTGTTTTTTGCTATCTATCTATCTATCTATCATAAGTTTTTCAAACATACAGATCATACAGATCAGACGTATTTATGTACTTGTATTGCCCACATGACATATTCAGCTGACGGCATCTGTCTGGGATTCTGTTTGTGTGAGACACTACACAAAAGTACTGTGCCTTGTAAGTCAAAAAGTGCCAGAGCCCTGAGCTGGGAGACTCACCCGGACTTTGCCAACTTCCCTCTTGTAGATGGAGATGTTGTACCCATAGATGTAGATGTTGGTCACCCGCAGAAAGGAGATATCCTGGCTCCCCCTATTGTCATTCTTCTCATCAATGGTGAAAGGCTCCAGGGTGGCGTCGCTCCCACAGTATTTGGCCAGGGTGTAGGTGCAGGTGCCCTGGAAGTCAAACTTCAGACCATCAAAAGTTTGGTAGTGCATGTCCCCTGAGCCCAAGCAGGTTCCCTTGTAGTCAGGAATACACGCTGTGTGGCCATCCTCAGTCCGGCATGTCTCTTTGGTCCGGCATTTCAGAGCTTCGCAGACATCTGAAAGAAAAACTCTTGGTCATATCAACATGGCAGGGAACTCAAGTCCAGTATCTAAGCTCTTAAGTGCTACAGTAGTATAAATAATAATAATAATTTATATATAATAAAGCAGTAAGGCATGTAGCTATGCCATGCCAAAAGTCCTAGACCCGTGTGATTTAGATGTATCTCAACCAACCACCACCCTTACTCTACACCTAGTTTGTCTTCAACAATTTCATTGGTTGTAATGAGTCAGCGATATAAGGGAGACTGCTCCACAGTTCTTTAAAGATTGATTCACCACTCATGCAACTTAACACAAACTTTCCAATGCAGTCCACATGCCCAAACAAATCAACACAAAGTCCCCAAGCTTGATCCCTCAGACACACACCCCCATTTGTCACCCACACAATTCAACACAAAATTCTTCAGTCCAGTCCCCCTGATACAAATTAACACAACCACTAACATGACAACACAGCCAATACATGATAACCCCAAACACACAGCTCCTCATCACAGCACACGCTCCTCTTTTACCACCTTCCAAAATTTCTCAACACAACCGTGACACTCTGTATCTCGGGGGAACACTCTGCACCCCCATGTTCATCCTTATAATATGATTGTGTGGTATCCAAGGCAAAGTTTGTCATGTCGGGTGTCTTCGGAAGGCTCATGATGCACTGAGCATTGTTAGGTTTCAGAGTAGCAGCCGTGTTAGTCTGTATTCGCAAAAAGAAAAGGGGTACTTGTGGCACCTTAGAGACTATCAAATTTATTTGAGCATAAGCTTTCGTGAGCTACAGCTCACTTCATTAGATGCATTCAGTAGAAAATACAGTGGGGAGATTTATATACATAGAGAACATGAAACAATGGGTGTTACCATACACACTGTAACGAGAGTGATCCCTTAACCCACCCAGCAATATTGTTAATCTATCCAACTATACTCTTACCCCAGCAGAAGAATCTGTTCTATCTCGGGGTCTCTCCTTCCGCCCCACAGTATGCCAACATTTTTATGGCTGACTTAGAACAACGCTTCCTCAGCTCTCATCCCCTAATGCCCCTACTCTACTTGCGCTACACTGATGACATCTTCATCATCTGGACCCATGGAAAAGAAGCCCTTGAGGAATTCCACCATGATTTCAACAATTTCCATCCCACCATCAACCTCAGCCTGGACCAGTCCACACAAGAGATCCACTTCCTGGACACTACGGTGCTAATAAGCGATGGTCACATAAACACCACCCTATACTGGAAACCTATTGACTGCTATTCCTACCTACATGCCTCCAGCTTTCATCCAGACCACACCACACGATCCATTGTCTACAGCCAAGCTCTACGATATAACCGCATTTGCTCCAACCCCTCAGACAGAGACAAACACCTATAAGATCTCTATCAAGCATTCTTACAACTACAATACCCACCTGCTGAAGTGAAGAAACAGATTGACAGAGCCAGAAGAGTACCCAGAAGTCACCTACTACAGGACAGGCCCAACAAAGAAAATAACAGAACGCCACTAGCCATCACCTTCAGCCCCCAACTAAAACCTCTCCAACGCATCATCGAGGAGCAACAACCTATCCTGAAGGACGACCCATCACTCTCACAGATCTTGGGAGACAGGCCAGTCCTTGCTTACAGACACCCCCCAACCTGAAGCAAATACTCACCAGCAACCACGCACCACACCACAGAACCACTAACCCAGGAACCTATCCTTGCAACAAAACCCGTTGCCAGCTGTGTCCACATATCTATTCAGGGGACACCATCATAGGGCCTAATCACATCAGCCACACTATCAGAGGCTCGTTCACCTGCACATCTACCAATGTGATATATGCCATCATGTACCAGCAATGCCCCTCTGCCATGTACATTGGTCAAACTGGACAATCTCTACATAAAAGAATAAGTGGACACAAATCAGACGTCAAGAATTATAACATTCAAAAACCAGTTGGAGAACACTTCAATCTATTTGGTCACTCGATTACAGACCTAAAAGTTGCAATTCTTCAACAAAAAAACTTCAAAAACAGACTCCAATGAGAGACTGCTGAATTGGAATTAATTTGCAAACTGGATACAATTAACTTAGGCTTGAATAGAGACTGGGAGTGGATGGGTCATTACACAAAGTAAAACTATTTCCCCATGTTTATTCCACCCCCCACCGTTCCTCAGATGTTCTTGTCAACTGCTGGAAATGGTCCACCTTGATTATCACTACAAAAGGTTCCCCCCCACCCCGCTCTCCTGCTGGTAATAGCTCACCTTAAGTGATCACTCTGGTTACAGTGTGTATGGTAACACCCATTGTTTCATGTTCTCTATGTATATAAATCTCCCCACTGTATTTTCCACTGAATGCCTCCGATGAAGGGAGCTGTAGCTCATGAAAGCTTATGCTCAAATAAATTTGTTAGTCTCTAAGGTGCCACAAGTCCTCCTTTTCTTTTAGCATTGTTGTTATAGTAATGTTATAGGTTGTAATTTCATGTATATAGTTATGAGGCTGAAAATGTGTCCTCATGGCTTAAAACAAGCCCAGGCAAAACTCTCCAGGAACAAAGGGGCAGTTCACACCTCAGCAGAGCATGTATGGGACAAACCCAGCCCAGCCTCACAGGGACAAAGGACACTGGCCTAGGCAACAACAAAAGATCTGTTGGACTCTCAAGTAAGTCATCCCCCTTCCCTTGGTCAGTCAGGGACTATGATGAGGTAATGCTCACCTGACCCTGAAGGGGGGCAGGGTAAAGCCAAGAGGGAAGAAAGAACATGATAAAAGGGAGAGACGTTTGCCATGCTCTTCCTTTCTCTTCCACCTCCATCTACAGGCATCACCACCAAACAACTGAAGTGCGGATCAAAGGGCAGAGCCAGGCTGAAGTGCAACTAAGCATCTAAGTTTGTAAGGGCACTGAAAAATGTTAAGATCAGCTTAGAATGCATTTTGCTTTTATTTCATTTGACCAAATCTGACTGGTTATGCTTTGACTTATAATCACTTAAAATCTATCTTTTGTAGTTAATAAATTTGTTTGTTTATTCTACCTGAAGCAGTGCATTTGGGTTGAAGCCTGTCAGAGAATCCCATTGGGATAACAAGCCTGGTACATATCAATTTCTTTGTTAAATTGATGAACTCATTTTAGCTTGCGGTGTCCGGCGGGCATAACTGGGCACTGCAAGACCGAGGTTCCTAGGGTTGTGTCTGGGACCGGAGATATTGGCTAGTGTCATTCGGTTGCACAATCCAAGGAGCAGCTTACATGCCAGCAGCTGTGTGTGAACAGCCCAGGAGTGGGGATTCTCACAGCAGAGCAGGGTAAGGCTGGCTCCCAGAGTCCAAGATTGGAGTGACCTACCAGATCACTGGTCCAGATAACACCAGGGGAACCTCACAGTGGCACAGCAGAGCAGGGTGTATGTGCAGCTGGTTACTCCAAGTGAAGTTCACACTTGAAGCACTGGTATTTGTGATTTTAAGTGAGTCTTAAGAGCAGTGGCTAAGAACACTCAGGAGGAGGTCACAGTTTCGTTATTTTCTGTTTGCTTATTTCGGGAAAGGGAAGTCGAAACAAAAAAGGAGGAAAATGAGTGAAAGCAGTGAAGCGATTGAGAAGTTGGATCTTTTTAGGCTGCAGGTTGCAGAAAAGGAGAGGGAGCACCAGAGATTATTGCAACTGAAACGACTGGAGATAAAAGAAAAAGAAAGAGAGAGAGAAGAAAAAAAGAGAGAGAGAGAAAACACCAGCTGGACTTGCTAGAGAAGCAGAACCAACGCCCCCGACCCCAACGGCTCCCATCACTCCAAAAATCCACAAGTGGGAACACTTATGTCCTGCATACAGTGAGGACAATGATATTGCTGAATATCTGACTACCTTTGAAAGGTTGTGTGTAATACATGAAATCCCTGGTGATAAGAGAGTTCCTACCCTGATTGCGAAATTAACTGGTAAAGCTCAAAATGTTTTCAATGGAACGCCTATTGAAAATGCTTTAGACTATTGTAAATTTAAAGATACTGTTTTGCGAAGTTTTCAGATTACCCCTGAAACATATAGAGTGAAATTTAGGAATCTTAAAAGGGATATTGGTATGAGTAATGGGGAGTATGTAAATAAAATGAAAGATTTGTTGAGAAAATGGGTGAGGGGTAAGGAGGTGGCAAGTTCTGAGGGAATGTTGGATCCTGTTGCTCAAGGGCATTTCCTAGGCACGTGTCAGGCTGACATGAAGCAGTGTCTGTGGGACAAAGATGTCAAGTCTGTGGATGAGGTGGCTCTTTTAGCTGATGCCTTTGAGCAGACTCAGGCATCTATTGAGGACAGGCCCCAGAAAGAGGGGTTTAAAACTTGTGGGGAGGGAGGATCCCATTTTGCCTCTGTGAAGAGAGAAGGGGGCTGGGAGCCTAAACATTCTCTTACCCAAAACATCCCTCTACTGCTAACCCTCATCCCAAATCTCCTGTAAAAGCAGAAGAGCCCAAAAGGTCTATCAGTGTAATTCCACTGATCACCTGAGGAATAAATGCCCTGTGCTACGAGGAAGCAGGCAACCAGTAGCTCATGTTCGTTCTGCTGTCCTCAGCACAGAAACCCCCAAGCAATGGAAACCTATCATATTGGTTTTGTGAGATTAGCCTCTGCAGAACCAGATATGGAGCTTGTTAAGGCTGTCCAAACTGATGGCAGGGAATACTTGGAACAGAAGGATACAGGGGCCCAGATCTCTCTGGTTAAACAGTGTGTGGTCCCAAAGGCCAGTATGTTGCCTGGCCAAATGGCAAAGATTGTGGGGGTGGGCAAAAGCAGATTTCTCGTACCACTAGCTAAAATCCATGTGGTTTGGCGAGGTTAGGAAAGTGTTTTGACTGTGGGGGTAATAGAACACCTGCTAGTCGACCTGCTCCTTGGTAATGATTTTTTCCATGTAGCTCAGGTTAAAGTACTTGCCTGCAGCAGGAAGGAGTTTTATGCTGGGACCCCTGAGGGAAAGGGTAAGGTCTCAGGAACTGCTGAGAGAATGGGAGAGAGTCTCCTTGATTCTTCTGCTGCTGGGGGAAGCCACATGCTTCCAGGTGGGAGGGTGGTTGAGACCAACTCCTGCACTGCAGCTGGAGGCAACACCACATCAGGAAGGGATGGGGGTGTAATGACTGACAGGGAGAGAATTGTCCAGGTTGTTAGCTGCCAGCAGAACCAGAGATAAACCCGGCTCTAGGGAGCATAGAGAAATGTTTCCCAGAGAAGAGCCCAGAGAATCATAGAATCATAGACTATGAGGGTTGGAAGAGACCTCAGGAGGTCATCTAGTCCCACCCCCTGCTCAAAGCAGAACCAACCCCAACTAAATCATCCCAGCCAGGGCCTTGTCAAGCCGGGCCTTAAAAACCTCTAAGAATGGAGATTACACCACCTCCTTAGAAACCACTGAGTTGGGTGAAGATTCCTGTGACTCTGTAACACAGGGAAGCAGTGTGCTTCCAAGTATGGGAGGGGCTGAGACTAGCTCCTTTCCAGCAGAAAGGCAACATGCCCTCAGGTGCAGGGGCAGGAGAGGTGTTGTCAGTGATTAAGGAAACTGTCCCAGTTATTAGCTGGCAGAGTTTTGCAGATGAACAAGGGATAGAACCCTTCCGAGGGAGCACAGAGAAATGTGTCTTAGGAGGGGGCCCAGAGGAGGAAACTGGGGAAGGAATAGTGGGGGTACAGGAATGTCTCCTCACTAGTCACTTGGGGCAGGATGCCTGGGACACTAGGAGGATGGCTGGGTCAGCATCTGTGCACCCAGACACTCAGCCTGTGACCCAGAGTTTGAGAAGGGACTGTGTAACTGACCTCCTGGAGGGGAGCAGTCACACAGCTAACTTCTCAGAGACAGAGAAAGGGGTGGCAGAGGGTACCCCAATCCAGGTCCCAGTTTTTCAGGATGCTATTTCTGATACGTTTTTGGAAAGTAACTCTGTCTCTTTACATCAAGATGCAGCTCCAATGCCTGTGACAGCAGAATTGTTGAGACCAGGAAATTGCCAGGTGGCAGTTTGTGAGAACACAAATGACCCAACTGGCAGAGAGGGGCGTGTTTTCCCCCAGGCTGGTGAGACACAGAGAGCAGTTATGGGAAAGCTGCTGGGAAAAGGAAAATCTGATCAAAGGGTAAACACACCTAGCCCAGGGAGCACAGATCACAGACCTCTAGGGGGCAGGGAAGGACTCAGTGCTGGGAGGGGGAAACACAGGGTAACTCCAAAAGGGGAGCTGGATTTTCTGCATATGTACAGTCCTGGGGTTGGGAGACCGCTCCCCAAAGGGCCAGTCAATGTGCAAGATACCCCTGGACACCTAACCTGCCAGACCCAGAGGCACCAAAATTCCAGAAACATGATTAAATTAAGAGCCCACACAGAGTGGAACACTGGAGGGAAAGAAAAGCCAGTTACTGATTACTTGGGAGAGAGTCAAAGGACACCAGGGATAATGAACAAACTAACCTCAAACTAGAATATCTGAACAGAGGGCATGGTATCATAAAGATACTTGTAATTGTACATCTGTGATAACACTTTTGGTATTAATGTTAAGTTTTCGGGATAAGAATTTTGACATGGATGTTAAACCTTATGATAATGCTACTTTTCAATTAATACTTGTAAACAGACTTGAAGCTTACCACAGCGGAGAAACCATAAAAACCTGGTTTGCTGGGTGATGGGAAAACTGAGGCACGCTGCCTCATGGCCTTAATGGCTGGATGCCAAGGGAACTGTAACACAAACTGCCTTTGAGATAGCCAGTGACTAACCCTCTTGCAGTAAACTAAGGGGGCAGGTATGTATCTCGGGGAAACACCCCACACCCTCATGTTCATCCTTATAATATGATTGTGTGATATCCAATGCATAGTTTGTCATGTCGGGTCTCTTCGGAAGGCTCATGATGCACTGAGAATTGTTGTTATGGTAATGTTATAGGTTGTAATTTCATGTATATAGTTTTGAGGTTGAAAATGTGTCTCATGACTTAAAACAAGCCCAGGTAAAACTCTTAGGAACAGAGGGGCAGTTCACACCTCATGAGGGCAGGTATGGGACATAGAATCATAGAATATGAGGGTTGGAAGGGACCTCAGGAGATCTCTAGTCCAACCCCTTCCTCAAAGCAGGACCAATCCCCAATTAAATCATCCCAGCCAGGGCTTTGTTAAGCCTGACCTTAAAAACTTCTAGGGAAGGAGATTCCACCACCTCCCTAGGTAACGCATTCCAGTGCTTCACCACCCTCCTAGTGAAAAAGTTTTTCCTAATATCCAACCTAAACCACCCCCACTGCAACTTGAGACCATTACTCCTTGTTCTGTCATCTGCTACCACTGAGAACAGTCTAGAGCCATCCTCTTTGGAACTCCCTTTCAGGCAGTTGAAAGCAGCTATCAAATCCCCCCTCATTCTTCTCTTCTGCAGACTTTAGGGTATGTCTACACTACGGAATTAGGTCGAATTTATAGAAGTCGGGTTTTTAGAAATCGGTTTTATATATTCGAGTGTGTGCGTCCCCACAGAAAATGCTCTAAGTGCATTAAGTGCATTAACTCGGCGGAGTGCTTCCACAGTACTGAGGCTAGAGTCGACTTCCGGAGCGTTGCACTGTGGGTAACTATCCCACAGTTCCCGCAGTCTCCGCTGCCCATTGGAATTCTGGGTTGAGATCCCAATGCCTGATGGCGCTAAAACATTGTCGCGGGTGGTTCTGGGTACATATCGTCAGGCCCCCGTTCCCTCCCTTCCTCCATGAAAGGAAGGGCAGACAATCGTTTCGCGCCTTTTTTCCTGAGTTACCTGTGCAGACACCATAACACGGCAAGCATGGAGCCCGCTCAGGTAACCGTCACCGTATGTCTCCTGGGTGCTGGCAGACGTGGTACTGCATTGCTACACAGTAGCAGCAACCCATTGCCTTGTGGCAGCAGACGGTGCAATACGACTGGTAGCCGTCATCGTCATGTCCGAGGTGCTCCTGGCCACGTCGGCCGGGAGCGCCTGGACAGACATGGGCGCAGGGACTAAATTTGGAGTGACTTGACCAGGTCATTCTCTTTAGTCCTGCAGTCAGTCCTATTGAACCGTCTTATGGTGAGCAGGCAGGCGATACGGATTGCTAGCAGTCGTACTGTACCATCTTCTGCCAGGCAGGCAAGAGATGAGGATGGCTAGCAGTCGTATTGTACCATCTTCTGCCGAGCAGCCATGAGATGTGGATGGCATGCAGTCCTTCTGCACCATCTGCTGCCAGCCAAAGATATAAAAGATAGATGGAGTGGATCAAAACAAGAAATAGACCAGATTTGTTTTGTACTCATTTGCTTCCCCCCCTCCCCTGTCTAGGGGACTCATTCCTCTAGGTCACACTGCAGTCACTCACAGGGAAGGTGCAGCGAGGTAAATCTAGCCATGTATCAATCAGAGGCCAGACTAACCTCCTTGTTCCAATTAGAACAATAACTTAGGTGCACCATTTCTTATTGGAACCCTCCGTGAAGTCCTGCCTGAAATACTCCTTGATGTAAAGCCACCCCCTTTGTTGATTTTAGCTCCCTGAAGCCAACCCTGTAAGCCGTGTCGTCAGTCGCCCCTCCCTGCGTCAGAGCAATGGCAAGCAATCGTGCATCTGAGTTGAGAGTGCTGTCCAGAGCAGTCACAATGGAGCACTGTGGGATAGCTCCCGGAGGCCAATACCGTCGAATTGTGTCCACAGTACCCCAAATTTGACCCAGCAAGGCCGATTTAAGCGCTAATCCACTTGTCAGGGGTGGAGTAAGGAAATCGATTTTAAGAGCCCTTTAAGTCGAAATAAAGGGCTTCATCGTGTGGACGGGTGCAGGTTTACATCGATTTAATGCTGCTAAATTCGACCTAAAGTCCTAGTATAGACCAGGGCTTAATAATCTGAGTTTCCTCAGCCTCTCCGCATAAGTCATGTGCTCCAGCCCCCTAAACATTTTTGTTGCCCTCCGCTGGATGTTTTCCAATTTTTCCACATCCTACTTGTAGTATGGGGCCCAAAACTGGATGCAGAACTCCAGATGAATCATAGAATATCAGGGTTGGAAGGGACCTCAGGAGGTCATCTAGTCCAACCCCCTGCTCAAAGCAGGACCAATCCCCAATTTTTGCCCCAGATCCCTAAATGGCCCCCTCAAGGATTGAACTCACAACCCTGGGTTTAGCAGGCCAATGCTCAAACCACTGAGCTATCCCTCCCCCATGCTAAATAGAGGGGAATGATCACGTCCCTCAATCTGCTGGCAATGCTCCTACTTATACAGCCCAAAATGCTGTTAGCCTTCTTGGCAACAAGGGCACACTGTTGACTCATATCCAGCTTCTTGTCCACTGTGACCCCTAGGTCCTTTTCTGTAGAACTGCTGTCTAGCCATTCGGTCCCTAGTCTGTAGCGGTGCATGGGATTCTTCCGTCTAAGTGCAGGACTCTGTACTTGTCCTTGTTGAACCTCCTCAGATTTCTTTTGGCCCAATCCTCTAATTTGTCTATGTCCCTCTGAATCCTATCCCTACCCTACAGCATATCTACCACTCCTCCCAGTTTAGTGTCATCTGCAAACTTGCTGAGGGTGCAATCCATGCCATCTTCCGGATCATTAATGAAGATATTGAACAAGACCGGCCCGAGGACCAACCCTTGGGGCACTCCACTTGATACCGGCTGCCAACTAGACATGGAGCCATTGATCACTACCTGTTGAGCCCGATGATCTAGCCAGTTTTCTATCCACCTTATAGTCCATTCATCCAGCCCATACTTCTTTTTAACTTGCTGGCAAGAATACTGTGGGAGACCGTGTCAAAAGCTTTGCTAAAGTCAAGGAATAACATGTCCACTGCTTTCCCCTCATCCACAGAGCAAACCCAGCCCAATTAATAACAATGATGATAGCATGGGAGAGCCAGACTGGTCATGAGCACAACCTTCATGCAGAACCAGCTTAGCTGCCCATTGCATGCTGAGCAGACGGCAAGTCCATGATAGTCAACAGAACTTGGTTTGCTGCAAATTATAGTCCCAATCCAGCAAAGAATTTAGCCATGTGAGTAGTTCCATTGAAATTAATGAGGCTACTCAAATGCTTAAAGTTATTCATGTGCTTAAGTGCATATGTACCCTCTGTTTGGCACTGATGATGCCACATCTCAAGTATTGCGTCCAGTTTTGGGCCCCCAACTACAGAAAGGATGTGGACAAATTGGAGAGAGTCCAGTGGAAGGCAATGAAAATGATCAGGGGGTTGGGGCACATGCCTTATGAGGAGAGGCTGAGGGAACTGGCGTAATTTAGCCTTGGTCTACACTAGGAGTTGAGGTTGAATTTAGCAGCATTAAATCAATTTAACCCTGCACCCTTCCACACGACGAAGCCCTTTTTTTCAACTTAAAGGGCTCTTAAAATCGATTTCCTTACTCCACCCCCGACAAGGGGATTAGTGCTGAAATTGGCCTTGCCGGGTCGAATTTGGGGTACTATGGACACAATTAGACGGTATTGGCCTCTGGGAGCTATCCCAGAATGCTCCATTGTGACCGCTCTGGACAGCACTCTCAACTCAGATGCACTGGCCAGATAGACAGGAAAAGGCCCGCGAACTTTTGGAATTTCAATTTCCTGTTTGGCCAGCGTGGCAAGCTGCAGGTGAGTGCAGAGCTCATCAGCCGAGGTGACCATGATGGAGTCCCAGAATCACAAAAGAGCTCCAGCATGGACCGAATGGGAGGTATGGGATCTGATCGCTGTATGGGGAGAGGAATCCGTGCTATCAGAACTACGTTCCAGTTTTCGAAATGCCAAAACATTTGTCAAAATCTCCCAGGGCATGAAGGACAGAGGCCATAACAGGAACCCGAAGCAGTGCCGCGTGAAACTTAAGGAGCTGAGGCAAGCCTAGCAGAAAACCAGAGAGGCAAACGGCCGCTCCGGGTCAGAGCCCCAAACAGGCCGCTTCTACGATGAGCTGCATGCCATTTTAGGGGGTTCAGCCACCACTACCCCAGCCGTGTTATTTGACTCCTTCAATGGAGATGGAGGCAACACGGAAGCAGGTTTTGGGGATGAGGAAGATGATGATGATGAAGTTGTAGATAGCTCACAGCAAGCAAGCGGAGAAACCGGTTTTCCCGACAGCCAGGAACTGTTTCTCACCCTGGACCTGGAGCCAGTACCCTCCGAACCCACCCAAGGCTGCCTCCTGGACCCGCCAGGTGGAGAAGGGACCTCTGGTGAGTGTACCTTTTAAAATACTATA
The DNA here is from genome assembly GCF_015237465.2 of Chelonia mydas. NCBI lineage: Eukaryota > Metazoa > Chordata > Testudines > Cheloniidae > Chelonia > Chelonia mydas. The sequence goes on from NC_051264.2 coordinate 13,902,672, forward strand.
CATGGTTTAAAAGCAAGCATGTTTAATGATTAATTTGCTCTGGCATTCGCGGCAGTATGACAAAGCATTGCAGTATGTTTGCTGGCAGTGTATTTTTTCGCCTTCTAACCTACGCTAGCCTCTGGGAAGGAGAAGATCCTGTGAGCCTTGAAACACATGCAGCTGGTGGAGAAAAAAAAGGGACAGTGGTATTTAAAAAGACATATTTTATAGAACAATGGCTACACTCTTTCACGGTAAACCTTGCTGTTAACATTACATACATAGCACATGTGCTTTCATTCCAAGGTCGCATTTTGCGTCCCCCCACCGCGTGGCTATCCCCTCATCCCGCCGCCCTCCCCATGGCTAACAGCGGGGAACATTTCTGTTCAGCTACAGGCAAAGAGCACAGCAGAAACGGGCACCTCTGAATGTCCCCTTAAGAAAAGCACCCTATTTCAACCAGGTGACCATGAATGATATCACTCTCCTGAGGATAACACAGAGAGATAAAGAACGGATGATGTTTGAATGCCAGCAAACATACACTGCAATGCTTTGTCTTACAATGATTCCTGAGTACGTGCTACTGGCCTGGAGTGGTAAAGTGTTCTACCATGGTGGACGGAATAAGGCTGTCCTCCCCAGCAACCTTTTGCAAAGGCTTTGGGAGTACATCCAGGAGAGCCGCGAATGCCAGAGCAAATTAATCATTAAACATGCTTGCTTTTAAACCATGTATAGTATTTTAAAAGGTACACTCACCAGAGGTCCCTTCTCCACCTGGCGGGTCCAGGAGGCAGCCTTGGGTGGGTTCGGAGGGTACTGGCTCCAGGTCCAGGGTGAGAAACAGTTCCTGGCTGTCGGGAAAACCGGTTTCTCCGCTTGCTTGCTGTGAGCTATCTACAACTTCATCATCATCATCTTCCTCATCCCCAAAACCTGCTTCCGTGTTGCCTCCATCTCCATTGAAGGAGTCAAATAACACGGCTGGGGTAGTGGTGGCTGAACCCCCTAAAATGGCATGCAGCTCATCGTAGAAGCGGCCTGTTTGGGGCTCTGAAAAAAAACCACTCGTGATGAAATGTTCTCTGAGCTCATGCTGTCCTCCCACACTGACAGAGCACAGATGAATGCGTGGAGGCAGACAATGTCAGAGTACAGGAAAGCACAAAATGACTGGGAGGAGACCAGGCAGGCTGAAGAGAGGGCTGAAGCTGAAAGGTGGTGGCAGCATGATGACAGGAGGCAGGATTCAATGCTGAGGCTCCTGGAGGATCAAACTAATATGCTCCAGCATATGGTTGAGCTGCAGGAAAGGCAACTGGAGCACAGACTGCCGCTACAGCCCCTGTGTAACCAACCACCCTCCTTCCCAAGTTCCATAGCCTCTTCACCCACTCCACCCCAGAAGATTGCCCAAGCAACAGAAGGCTGGCATTCAATAAGTTTTAAAGTTTTAAACTTTTAAAGTGCTGTATGGCCTTGTCCTTCCCTCCTCCACCACCCCTTCTGGTGCTTCTCTCCTCCACACCCCTCCTGTGCTACCTTGGTAGCTAACCCCCTGTTTGTGTGATGAATTAATAAAGAATGCATGAATGTGAAGCAACAATGACTTTATTGCTTCTGCAAGCAGTGATTGAAGGGAGGAGGGGAGGGTGGTTAGCTTACAGGGAAGTAGAGTGAACCAAGGGGCGGGGGATTTCATCAAGGAGGAACAAACAGAACTTTCACACCGTAGCCTGGACAGTCATGAAACTGGTTTTCAAAGCTTCTCTGATGCGCACCACGCCCTCCTGTGCTCTTCTAACCACCCTGGTGTCTGGCTGTGCGTAACCAGCGGCCAGGTGATTTGCCTCAACCTCCCACCCTGCCATAAACGTCTCCCCCTTACTCTCACAGATATTGTGTAGCGCACAGCAAGCAGTAATAACAGTGGGAATATTGGTTTCACTGAGGTCTAACCGAGTCAGTAAACTGAGCCAGCGACCCTTTAAACATCCAAATGCACATTCTATCACCTTTCTGCACTTGCTCAGCCTGTAGTTGAACAGCTCCTGACTACTGTCCAGGCTGCCTGTGTACGGCTTCATGAGCCATGGCATTAAGGGGTAGGCTGGGTCCCCAAGGATACATATAGGCATTTCAACATCCCCAATGGTTATTTTCTGGTCTGGGAATAAAGTCCCTTCCTGCAGCTTTTGAAACAGACAAGAGTTCCTGAAGATGCGAGCGTCATGTACCTTTCCCAGCCATCCCACGTTGATGTTGGTGAAACGTCCCTTGTGATCCACCAATGCTTGCAGCACTATTGAAAAGTACCCCTTGCGGTTTATGTACTCGACGGCTTGGTGCTCCGGTGCCAAGATAGGGATATGGGTTCCGTCTATCGCCCCACCATAGTTAGGGAATCCTATTGCAGCAAAGCCATCCACTATGACCTGCACATTTCCTAGGGTCACTACCCTTGATATCAGCAGATCTTTGATTGCGTTGGCTACTTGCATCACAGCAGCCCCCACAGTAGATTTGCCCACTCCAAATTGATTCCCAGCTGACTGGTAGCTGTCTGGCATTGCAAGCTTCCACAGAGCTATTGCCACTCACTTCTCAACTGTGAGGGCTGCTCTCATCTTGGTATTCTTGTGCCTCAGGGCAGGGGAAAGCAAGTCACAAAGTTCCATGAAAGTGCCCTTACGCATGCGAAAGTTTTGCAGCCACTGGGAATCATCCCAGACCTGCAACACTATGCGGTCCCACCAGTCTGTGCTTGTTTCCCGAGCCCAGAATCAGCGTTCCACCGCATGAACCTGCCCCATTAGCACCATGCTCAGGGTTTAGCTGATCGCCATATTTGGGATCGGGAACAAATTTTCCTCCAGGGCAGATTGGAAGAGGCCTGGAAGTTTTTTGCCTTAGAATCATAGAATCACAGAATCATACAATATCAGGGTTAGAAGGGACCTCTGGAGGTCATCTAGTCCAACCCCCTGCTCAAAGCAGGACCAATCCCCAACTAAATCATCCCAGCCAGAGCTTTGTCAAGCCTGACCTCAAAAACTTCTAAGGAAGGAGATTCCACCACCTCTCTAGGTAATGCATTCCAGTGTTTCACCACCCTCCTAGTGAAAAAGTTTTTCCTAATATGCAACCTAAACCTTCCCCACTGCAACTTGAGACCATTACTCCTTGTTCTGTCATCAGCTACCAATGAGAACAGTCTAGAGCCATCCTCTTTGGAACCCCCTTTCAGGTAGTTGAAAGCAGCTATCAAATCCCCCCTCATTCTTCTCTTCCGCAGACTAAACAATCCCAGTTCCCTCAGCCTCCCCTCATAAGTCATGTGTTCCAGTCCCCTAATCATTTTTGTTGCCCTCCGCTGGACTCTTTCCAATTTTTCCACATCCTTCTTGTAGTGTGGGGCCCAAAACTGGACACAGTACTCCAGATGAGGCCTCACCAATGTCGAATAGAGGGGAACAATCACGTCCCTCGATCTGCTGGCAATGCCCCTACATATACAGCCCAAAATGCCATTGGCCTTCTTGGCAACAAGGGCACACTGTTGACTCATATCCAGCTTCTCGTCCACTGTAACCCCTAGGTCCTTTTCTGCAGAACTGCTGCCGAGCTATTCGGTCCCTAGTGTGTAGAGGTGCATGGGATTCTTCCGTCCTAACATGCCTTCCTCTGTAGCATGGGGCACGGGTCACTTGCTGGAGGATTCTCTGCTCCTTGAAGTCTTTAAACCACGATTTGAGGAGTTCAATAGCTCAGACATAGATGAGAGGTTTTTCGCAGGAGTGGGTGGGTGAGATTCTGTGGCCTGCGTTGTGCAGGAGATTGGACTAGATCATCATAATGGTCCCTTCTGACCTTAGTATCTATGAATCTATGATGCCCACATTGCCAGGGCCCGTGCTTTGAGAGAAGTCTGTGTCCATGTCCTCATCACTCTTGTCACCGCGCTGACGTCACCTACTCGCCTGGTATCGCTTTGCCAGGTTCCAGTGCTGCATATACTGCTGGATAATGCGCGTGGTGTTTAATGTGCTCCTAATTGCCAAAGTGATCTGAGCGGGCTCCATGGTTGCCATGGTATGGCGTCTGCACAGAAAAAAGGCGCGGAACGATTGTCTGCCATTGCCCTGACAGAGGGAGGGGCGACTGACGACATGGCTTACAGGGTTGGCTTACAGGGAATTAAAATCAACAGAGAGGGTGGCTTTGCAAGAAACAGAATGGCTCCCTCAAGGATAGAACTCAAAACCTCAAGGATAGAACTCAAAACTGGGTTTAGCAGGCCGTTAATTTCACGGAGGGAGGGAGGAGAAAATGAAAACAAAACAAATCTGGTCTATTTCTTGTTTTGATCCACTTCATCTATCTTTATACATCTTGCTGGCAGCAGACTGTGCGGTACGACCGCTGGCCATCGTCATCTCCTGGGTGCTCGGCAGCAGACGGTGCAGTATGACTGCTGGACATCGTCTTCTGCTGGCTGCAGATTAAAAGACAGTGCACTGCCGGTAGGACTCAATCGCCATGAGACGAAACAAGGGAAATGACTGGTTGAGTCACTCCCATGTTTGCCCAGGCGCCCCTGACCTCATCGAGGTCGGTTAAAAGAGCACCCTGGACTACGTCGACGATGGCTACCAGTCATACTGCACTGCCTGCTGCCAAAAGGCAATAAACTGCTGCTGTGTAGCAATGCAGTAGTACGTCTGCCAGCACCCGGGAGACATACGGTGATGGCTAGCTGAGCGGGCTCCATGCTTGCCGTGATATGGTGTCTGCACAGGTAACTCAAGAAAAAAGGCGCAAAATGATTGTCTGCCCTTGCTTTCATGGATGGATGGAGGGAAGGGGGGCCTGACGATATGTACCCAGAACCACCCACAACAATGTTTTAGCCCCATCAGGCACTGGGATTTCTACCCAGAATTCAAATGGGCGGCGGAGACTGTGGGAACTGTGGGATAGCTACCCACAGTGCAACGCTCCGGAAGTTGATGGTTGCCTCGGTACTGTGGACACACTCCGCCGACTACATGCACTTAGAGCATTTGTGTGGGGACACACACAATCGACTGTACAAAAATGCTTTCTACAAAACTAACTTCTATAAATTCAACCTAATTTCGTAATGTAGACATACCCTCAGTCTGCAGAAGAGAAGAGTGAGAGGGGATTTGATAGCAGCCTTCAACTACATGAAGGGGGGTTCCAAATAGGATGGAGCTATGCTGTTCTCAGTGGTGGCAGATGACAGAACAAGGAGCAATGGTCTCAAGTTGCAGTGCGGGAGGTCTAGGTTGGATATTAGGAAAAACTTTTTCACTAGGAGGTGGGTGAAGCACTGGAATGTGTTACCTAGGGAGGTAGTGTAATCTCCATTCTTAGAGGTTTCTAAGGCCTGGATTGACAAAGCCTTGGCTGGGATGATTTAGTTGGTGTTGGTCCTGCTTTGAGCAGGGGATTGGACTAGATGACCTCCTGAGGTCTCTTCCAACCCTAATATTCTATGATTCTATTCTATGATTAAGTTTCTGATCCAGCAACATGCTGAGCACCCTCAATTAGCTGTTTCTGTGGCACTGAATTCATTGGCGAATCCCCATTGACTCCAGTGGGAATAGGATTTCAGTCCATAAGTCAGCAAAGGCTTTGGGTGCTAAGAGTCAAATTCTGAGAGGCTTAAGAACCTTCAGATCTCATGCATTTCAATTGGAGAAGAACATCTCATGGAGCTGCCTCCCCTCTTAACTCCACAATTGTCTATACCTGCTTCACTCTGAAGACCACCAAAAAGGTTCCACAGCCCCCTATGCTCCATGGACACTGAGAAACACTGAACTCCACCACTGTCTATGTGACATTGCACTCCATATTATTTTATGAAAATATGCTAATGAATGTGAATATAATGTAACTGGAATATGCTTCATGCAAAAGGTCTCTTGTAAGGTATCATTACTAAGTTTATAATCTACTGAGTGTGGTCATCCTATTTGTATGAATATATCATTCTTGTATCTGAAACTAGGAATATAGAATATAACTCTGAGGTCCTATTGTAGTTATGTAAAGTGTACGCCATTAATGGTGGTCTAGAATCTTGATGGCTCCCATCAGCTAGGACAATTGACTGTAGATGGCTCTGTTTACTTGCGAGCCTTCCTGTGAGTCAGGCCGGGAAGAATGAAGGCTTGGGGGGGGGGGTCTCACAGGACATGTGACCATGTCACCTGGTACCGGAATCCATCTTAAACCTGGTGCTTTTCCATTTACAAGGTGGGGTGGGGACCCAAATAGACAAAAGATTTCCGCCTTGTGCCAAAGGTATATAAGGGGGTGGAATAGAACAAAGGAGGCTGCAGTCATGAGAAATCCCTTAGCTACCACCTGAGCTGGAACAAGGACTGTACCAGGGGAAAGGATTGGGCCAAATTTAGAAAGGAGTCTAGTCTGTGAAAGAAGCTTATTGAAACATCTCTGAGGGTGAGATTTACCTGCATTCAGTTTCTTACTGTATTAGGCTTAGATTTGTGTGTTTTTGTTTTATTTTGCTAGGTAATTTACTTTGTTCTGTCTGTTATTACTTGGAACCATTTAAATCCTACTTTTTGTACTTAATAAAATCACTTCTGCTTATTCATTAACCCAGAGAAGTAATTAATTCCTGGGGAAGCAAACAGCTGTGCATCTCTCTCTATCAGTGTTATAGAGGGCAGACAATTTATGAGTTTACCCCGTAAAAGCTTTATACAGAGTAAAACGGATTTATTTGGGGTTTGGATCCCACTGGGAACTGGGTGTCTGGGTGCTAGAGACAGGAGCACGTCTTAAGCTGTTTTCAGCTAAGCCTGCAGCTTTTGGGCGATGTGTTTGAGACCTGGGTCTGTATTTGCAGCAGGCTAGCATGTCTGGCTCAACAAGACAGGGTACTGAAGTCCCAAGCTGGCAGGAAAAACAGGCTCAGAGCTAGTCTCAGCACATCAGGTGGCAGCCCCAAGGGATCTCTGTGACCCAACCCGTCACAGTCGGCTTGCCAGACACATCACACTTATAGGGTATATATACATAGGAGACTTGGGCAGCTCGTCTACACTGTCACCTGTGACATTGCATCCACACTGATATTTTTAGATATCTATCTCAAGCCGAGTGAGTGTGTGAATGTCCACCTGGGCTGAGAATTATGCCTCCCAGCTGCTGTGTATATGTACACTAGCCACCTGAATCAGTGATTGTTTTAGATCTCACTAACTAACAGGGCCAGGCAGGTTAGCTCTTGGCTGAATGAATGCTAGAGGGAGCTCTACCTTAAGAGTCAGTGCTGACCCCAGTACCTGAGGGATCCTGGATATTTCCATCCCCATGCTCATCAACAAGATAAACAGATTGACTACCGCTACCGTGGTCAATAAGAAACCAAGCTTCCAGACTCACCACAACTGGTCGACGTCCTCCAGTCATCGACAGTGACCCCATGCTTCCTGCAGGCATTCGCGTAGGCCTCCAGCGCCTCACACAGAATGCTCTTGTCCCCCTCATTCAGACACATATCATAGATGCAGCTGTCAAAGAAGTCATCGGCGCTCACCCTGGAGTGACACTCTCTGAAGGGCCCTCCCAGTGCTTTACTGATCACCCCACAGTGACTGTCATCCCCATACAGATCTCTCTTGTTCTCATCACACATTGGACAAGTGTTGTCTTGGCAATAATCCCAGCAAATGGGATCCCGGTCTTGGACTTTCCAACTGGCAGCCCAGCCTACGATGGAGGAGACTCTGGTGCCATTGGATGATGTCATGTCGTCTTCTGGATTCTGGTTGAAGTTCCCACATAGGCCACACGTGGCCCCATAATAGCTGCTGGGGAGGGTGATCACTACATGCCAATTTTTGTCATATGTGATCTGGAGGCCGAAGTCCGTCTGCAGGACGGTGCTGAGGTCTTTCTGGTACAGTCTGATTTTACCGTCTTTCAGCATCACTGGGAGACTGGTGATCACACTGTTCAGCTAGAGACAGAGAGGATGGGGGAGGTATGATAGGTGTTATTGCTCTTTCATCCTCACTTGTTCTTATTGCAACTGTCACCTTGCCACTCATTTCAGCTGTAAATCATTGTCACTTTAACCAGTGGCATGTAAAAGAATCACTGAAATCAATGTGACTTTCCCTGATTAAGCACAGTATTTATCTAGCTATGCTATCTACCAGTTTCTATTTGTCTGCATAATTCTCTATCTATCTATCTATCTATCACAACCATGTTAAACACACAAGACGAGTTGCATTTATAGATTCATAGATTCATAGATATTTAGGTCAGAAAGGACCATTATGATCATCTAGTCTGACCTCCTGCACAACGCAGGCCACAGAATTTCACCCACCACTCCTACAAAAAAAACCCTCACACCTATATCTGTGCTATTGAAGTCCTCAAATCGTAGTTTAAAGACTTCAAGGAGCAGAGAATCCTCCAGCAAGTGACCCGTGCCCCATGCTACAGAGGAAGGCGAAAAACCTCCAGGGCCTCTTCCAATCTGCCCTGTAATTTATGTACTTGTATTGCCCATATGATATATTCAGCTTATGTTGCCTGTATCTAGGATTCCATTTGTGTGAGAGACACTACACTCCTCATTGCTTTTGTGGATACAGACTAACACGGCTACCCACTGATACGTGACAAAAAAATCTGTTTGTTATAAGTAGAAAAGGCACAGAGCCCTGAGCTGGGAAACTCACCCGGACTTTGCCAACTTCCCTCTTGTAGATGGAGATGTTGTACCCATAGACGTAGATATTGGTCACCTGCCAAAAGGAGATATCCTGGTTCCCCCTTTTGTCATTCTTCTCATCAACGGTGAAGGACTCCAGGGTAGGGTCACTGCCACAGTATTTAGTGATGGTGTACTTACAGGTGCCCTGCAAGTCAAACTTCAGGCCATCAAAAGTTTGGTACTGTGCATCCCCTGAGCCCAGGCAGATTCCAGTGTAGGCAGGAACACATGCCTCTTGGCCATCTTCAATTTTGCATGTCTCCTTGATCCGGCATTTCAAGGCTTTGCAGGGATCTGAAAGGAGAAAACCCAGTCATATCAACAGGGTAGGGAACTCAAGTCCAGTGTCTAGGCTGGGAGATCCAGCCTCATCATGGGCACAGCATTCATGCAGAACCAGCTGAGCTAGTGTGACAGGGTTGGGCCAGATGTCTACAGGAGAGTAATAGAAGGCAGATATATTAGCCCCAGGTTAAGTAGGTCCCTTTTCCCTGGGTAAGGTAACAGGGAAGGTTCCAGAACAATCAGGAACCTTCTGGAGACAATTAAGACAGGCTGATTAGAACACCTGCAGCCAATCAAGAAGCTGCTAGAATCAATTAAGGCAGCTAATCAGGCCACCTGGGTTTAAACAGGAGCTCACTTCAGTTTCTGTAAGGAGCTGGGAGCAAGAGGCGCTAGGAGCTGAGAGTGAGAACGCATACTGTTGGAGGTCGGAGGAGTACAAGCATTATCAGACACCTGAAGGAAGGTGAGGATAAAGAAGGTGTTGGGAGGAGGCCATGGGGAAGTAGCCCAGGGAGTTGTAGCTATCACACAGCTGTTCCAGGAGGCACTCTGGACAGCTGCATTCCACAGGGCCCTGGGCTGGAACCCAGAGTAGAGGGTGGGCCCGGGTTCCCCCAAACCTCCCAACTCCTGGTCAGACACAGGAGGAGTTGACCTGGACTGGGGGTTCACGAAAACGGCCAAACTAAGGACAGCCGTGAAGCTCCAAGGTGAGCACATCTGCCAATAAGCGCAAGACCCACCAAGGTAGAGGAGGAACTTTGTCACACTAGCCAGAGGACATTGAGAAGTTGGGAAGCCCGGGATACTCAACGGCACTTGATTTGCTGGAAGCTCTGGTTCCACTCTATCAAAACACTTAATCAAGTGAGTTCAGTTGAAATCAGTGAGGCTACACACATGCTTAAAGTTATGCATATGCACAAATGCCTATGGCTCTGATCCAGCAAAGTGCGGCACACCCTCAATAACGCATTGCTATGGCACGGAAGTCATTAGCCATAGGTGCTGGAACTAGGAGTGCTGGGGGTGCTGCTGCACCTCCTGGCTTGAAGTGGATTCCAGTGTATGTAGGGTTTACAGTTTGGTTCAATGGCTCTCAGCATCCCCACTGTAAAAACTGTTCCAGCACCCCTGTCATTGGCTAACTCCCAGTGATTCCATTGGGAGAGGGAATTCAGTCCATAAATCAATGAGAGCTGCAGGTGCTAATGGTCAAATGCTAAGAGGTGCTAAGCGCCTGTGACTCCCGTGGGAGGAAAAGTTCATCTCAGAGATATCCCTCCCCTCCTAACTCCCCACAATTCAGTTCTTGTGCTGCTTCACTCTGAAGTCCACCAGCTCAGTTTATAAAGGCTAGTGTGTGTCCTCTCCACATCAAAGGAGGGGCAGACAGGGTAATGAACTTACACTGATCAGGCTTCTGACCAAGGCAAGATGGCACAGTTCTGGGGATCCGGGGGGAATAGGCTGGAGCCTCCCTATTGTTGGTTCATGAATGGCTAGGAGAAGCATTTATGTAACTCGGTTAGGTGTGCCCCGGCCTGTGGATGTCTGTGTAAGTGTAGTACCCGCCAGAGGTTTGTAGCTTGCCAACAGCAACACAGTGAGAGGGATACCCCAGGTTGGACAGAGGGCTCAGCAGTCCCACAGTCCAGGTTGCACCCTGGGAACCTCTGTAACAATCATACTTCTTGCTGAATTGCAAACTGGCTATCTCTGTCTATGATTAGCTAAGCAGGATCAGGCTGGTTAGTTAGCAGAAGGGTATTTCTTGAGGAAAAATAAGCTTAATAAATAATCTGTGGTAAACTGGTTTCTCCCATCCCTACCTCAGTTATTCCACCCACAGTAACCCCTCGGGGCATATTTCAATCAGTGATTCTCCTTCACCTTTGCTGATGCAGCCCATGATACCGGCTCTGATCTGGCAGGTTTCTTCTCTGGTACAGTTGTGGGCTTTGCAGGTCACCCCTCGGGCAGGAACGCAGGTGCAGCTCTGCTGGCACTTGTTCATCAGGATGATCTCTCTGGGCTGAGGGGATGTTTAGAAAAGGGGAAATAACACAATGTAATGGGGAAAATATTATTTATAATAATTTCTGTCAGTGCTTAGCCCAGAGATGTGGGGTGATGTGTGTGAAAATATCTGTTCTGTTATCATATTATTTGCTCCTAATGTTAAAGAGAAAGGCTGTCTTGTGGGCTCAGCACTGGGTCAAGGGCCAGAAATAGCATCTAGGTTTTAACCTCCCATCTGCTCCTGACTCACTATGGGTCCGTGAGCAAGTCATTGCCCCTTTCTGTGCCTCAGTTTCCCTACAACGGACAAAGGGAATTAAATAATCTTGCCTTTCTTGGAGCTTTGGGCATTGGGTACTAGCAGAGTGGGGATGCCAAGGCGGATGGGCCAAAGTTCTGATCCACTATAGCTAACCCTATTCCTGGCTCGTGTAGGGATTAAGATGTGGCAGTACCTTGTAGTATCTCCCACGCTCGAAGCACCCACAGCTCTCCAGAGTCACACAGCCCTGGCCGTTGAAGAAGAAGCCCTTGTCACACTGGCAGCCTTCAGCACAGGTCTCCGGGCAGTCCATGATGTCTCCAGTGCAGGTGGTGGTGCAGAGGTCGGCACAGACCTCATAGTGGCTGTTGGCTGGGCAGGTCAGAGCTTAAATAGAGAGAGAATTAATTTAGGGCAGGAAAGATCTCACACCATGAACCAGAGGTACAGAGACATGAAGGGGAAGAGAGCTGGGCTGGGAGGAGAGGACAAGGAAACTTATTTAAGGTTGGTTTCCATCCAGAAGAGTTTCTGAAGAAACCCAGAGGTTTGGAATGAGATGCCTTGAAATTATGACCCTCCCCAGTGTGTCCCAGAGCTCCATCAGCATCGCGGCACTTACGGCAGAAGGAGGCGCTCCTCCAGGGCTGGATGGGGGCCCCGGCCTCTTGGCAGGCCGTCACGTAGCTGTGGATGCTCTGGCACAGGACCTGGGAGTCCCCGTTGCCCAGGCACACATCATACAGGCAGTTGCTGAAATACACGCTGGGGCTGACCATGCCATGGCAGGCGGTGAAGGGGCCGTCAGGGGCTGTGAGCAGCCCGCAGTTGTTGTGCTCTTTGAAGACATCTTTCCTCTCCTCCTCACAGACCGGACAGCTGTTCCCAGCACATCTGTCTGTACAGGATGCCTCTGGGATCTGAACTTCCCAGGCAGACCCGAAGGATGCAGTGTCAGGGGCCACCCTGCCATCAGGGAGCAGGAACTCATCATCATGCTGCCCTTTGTAGTTCCCACACAGGCCGCACATCCGGCCATGGTAGCTCCCCGGGACTGTGACTCTGGCCTGGTAAACCAGGTCGTAGCTCACAGTGAGGCCAAAGTCAGTTTGCACCAGTACGTTCCCGCCATGCTGATATGCCCGGAGCTGCCCATCGGCCACAATCACAGGCAGGTTGTGGGACACCCCGTCCACCTGGGAGAGACAGAGCATCCTGTGTGAGCTGTGGGGAGTGGATACTGTAGGGTTTGGGTTATGGGCAGTGAGTTTTGAGATTCTGTTCTCACTGACACTTGTAGCGTAAATCCAGTATGACTCCAGATCTCACTTTAGAATAACTCCAGATTTACGCCAGTGCCACTGAGATCAGAATCTGGTTCCAGGCCTGCAATAAATTAGGCAGTAAAAGCCTTGATCACTGTATCACATGATCACTCTGGCCCACATCTCTCTCTGCCCCTCACCTCACTCCTGATCTTTCTCTTTCCCACTCCCTCCATCTCCTTACCCTGCTCTTCACATGCACCTGTTTGGGAGCTGACTTCACCGCATCTCAGCTGTTCCCCTTGTGCAAGCGTAATGTGATTTTTGTTAGGTCCTCAGAGATCATCAGCACCGCTATTCCCACTCGAATCACTCCCCACCGATCTGTTCCCATCCTGCTGCGCTGATGAGACCCACAGAGTCAAGGGGAGAGGAGATGGAGGCCCGAGGGAGTGTTTCAGCACAGGCTGGGTACAAACAGTGGCAGAGAAGGATAATGATGCCATTGCCGACAGGCAGATTTGCAGCAAGAGGAGGTTTAGGAGGAGAAGGAGAGTTCAGGTTCAAAGTCAATACCCAGGTTAGAAAAAATGGAGACAAATCTTCAAGGGGAAACTTCTTGTCCATATGTTCCAAGCTCGTCACCCTGGCCTACCTCTCTGCTCCCCTTTTGCTAACCACCCACCTCCTCCCTGATCCTCTCTCTTTACCATCCCCATCTCCTTCACCCACATTTGGCCTGCAGCTCTGCTTTATGCCCACACCTACACTCAGAACTATCTCCTACTTCTTGTCTAGGTCCTCCCTCCCCTAAAAGCCCATGAGTTATGAACCAGGAATGCAAGCAGAGAAGATGGAGCTGAGCTGGAGGATGCTCCCTGTGCCCACGAGAAGCTCTCACATAGCAGCATCCATGAGTAATGCTCTCCACCATCTCCTGTTGGCTATGAGACTCAGTCCCATCTGCCTGGATGATGACCTGTCCTCAGTTACTCATGCTTTTGTCAACTCTTGACAGGATTACAGCAGTGGGCTATAACCAGACATGAAGCCCTTGGCACTTAGAAAACTTCTGCTGGTACACTCCTCTGCAACACATCTCCTCAGCAACACCGGCTGCTGTGAAGACATCAAACCTGTCCCTACGCTAGCTTTCCAGAGAGCACTGAAGTTCTCTGTCCTTGTCTTCAAGGTACTCAATGGCCTGAGCCCAGGGTATCTAAAAGATCAGCTACACTTTGGGGATGAAAATCATGTGTAAGCAGGGTCTTAATGAGCTTTGGGAAAGGACTCCAGGAACACATGGTATTTGCATAAACACACCTACTCCATCTAGGTATTCAGTAAAGGGGGCTGCTTTGCCAAAGTGCTCAATTTTGGCTGGTGTTGGGTTACAAATCACTTGTACAGACACTCTTTTCTTAACCTGTGTATTATATAATTTTTTTTAACATTTGCTTTAATAATATTTTTTAATTTGAGTGGAGGGGTAATGAAATGTTATCCTGATTGTATGAGCAGAACGGTACTTACCCAGGCCTGACTGACTGAGGAGTTTCCCCTAAACTGAAGCTCACTTGCTAAGCAGGGGGTAGAGAGGTCAGATCCCAGTGAAAGAACGGTGAGAGTCCTAGACAGCATTTGACTCTCCGCTGTATTGTTCAATCATCTCTAGAGCTGAAATCACTGGTAACCAGACACTGAGCCTTAGATCTGGTGTGGGACCATAGGTGCCGACTCCGTGGGTGCTCCGAGGCTGGAGTGCCCATGGGGAAAAAATGGTGAGTGCTTAGCACCCACTGGCAGCCAAATTCCCTCCCTCCCCCACTGCCTCCCTTCCATTGGCAGGCCCCGCAGATCAGTGCCTCCCCCTCTCTCCCCACGCCACCTGCCCGCCGCGAACAGCTGTTGTGTGGTTTGCAGGAGGCTGGGAGGGAGGAGCGAGGATGCAGAATGCTGGGGGGAGGGAGTGGAACTGGGTGGGAAGAGGTGGGGTGGGGGGGCCCTTGGGGAAGAGGTGGAGTAAGGGCGGAGCCTGGGGCACTTTGAAAAGCTGGCGCCGGTGTGTCAGACAGGGGTGCAGTGTAAGAGGCTGTACATCCTGCCCGAGCAGTGAGGTTCCCTGGTACCCTCTGGAATCACTGAGAGCTGGCTCAAGCGGTGGGACCTCAGAATGTGCGATGGCAACGGGGAGCGGGGTGCGGTGGCAGCAGGGTGGCAGAGTAACCAGCGGGGCAGCGGCTGATGGCATAGGAGCCAGTGGTGGCAGAGTGAATGGCAGCAACCGTGAGCCTCCGCGGCTGCAGCAGTGGAGGTATTGATGGACACTTCCCCCCTGGGGGTGGGAGGTGCACTCATGTGAACACACCTCTGAACTCTGGGTCTCCACTGACCAAGGACAGCAACTGTGAGTGGGGCACAGTGGAGGGACAGGGGCGTGATGTGTTAAAAAAGGAACATTTGTTGTCTTACTTAAACACTAAAAGGTGAAAAAGGGAGGCAAAATGCACTGCCCAATGTACTTTGGGTTGGGTGTTTGCTCATGGTCACATGTTTTCAAATCATGCTTGTGTGTTTTCCAAATTCATAGAATCATAGAATCACAGAATCATAGAATATCAGGGTTGGAAGGGACCTCAGGAGGTCATCTAGTCCAACCCCCTGCTCAAAGCAGGACCAATCCCCAACTAAATCATCCCAGCCAGGGGTTTGTCAAGCCTGACCTTAAAAACTTCTAAGGAAGGAGATTCTACCACCTCCCTAGGTAACGCATTCCAGTGTTTCACCACCCTCCTGGTGAAAAAGTTTTTCCTAATATCCAACCTAAACCTCCCCCACTGCAACTTGAGACCATTACTCCTTGTCCTGTCCTCTTCTACCACTGAGAATAGTCTAGAACCATCCTCTCTGGAACCACCTCTCAGGTAGTTGAAAGCAGCTATCAAATCCCCCCTCATTCTTCTCTTCTGCAGACTAAACAATCCCAGTTCCCTCAGCCTCTCCTCATAAGTCATGTGTTCCAGACCCCTAATCATTTTTGTTGCTCTTCGCTGGACTCTTTCCAATTTATCCACATCCTTCTTGTAGTGTGGGGCCCAAAACTGGACACAGTACTCCAGATGAGGCCTCACCAATGTCGAATAGAGAGGAACGATCATGTCTCTCGATCTGCTCGCTATGCCCCTACTTATACATCCCAAAATGCCATTGGCCTTCTTGGCAACAAGGGCACACTGCTGACTCATATCCAGCTTCTCGTCCACTGTAACCCCTAGGTCCTTTTCCGCAGAACTGCTGCCTAGCCATTCGGTCCCTAGTCTGTAGCGGTGTATTGGGTTCTTCCGTCCTAAGTGCAGGACTCTGCACTTGTCCTTGTTGAACCTCATCAGATTTCTTTTGGCCCAATCCTCCAATTTGTCTAGGTCCCTCTGTATCCTATCCCTCCCCTCCAGCGTATCTACCACTCCTCCCAGTTTAGTATCATCCGCAAATTTGCTGAGAGTGCAATCCACACTCATGCTGGGTCCTTTTCCCTTTTTATTTGTCAGAGGGGAAGTATTGCCTCTTAGAGGTACTCAGGGGTGGTGTTTAATTTTCCCTGGTTACTGGGCAGGGGCTCAAGCTGGTTCTGTTTTGTGAGGAGAAACCCCTAGATATTGAACCTGGCTCTTACTGCTGCCCACGCCATCTGGCAGAAGGGCTAAATATGGCTGACAACTTCGTTCCTAAGGGACAATGGAAATCTCTGCAACAAGGTTAAACTTTGTCTCTGCAAATGACAGAGCATTATTTGGCACTGGTCCAAGACTGGGGAATGAACTGCACCTGGAACTAAGAACCATTGTAAATCTCCCCACCTTCTGCTCCAAGTGCCAGTTGCATTTCTTTGTCCTCCCTTCTCCAACATGTATATATAGCAACATACGTGTATATTTAACATTATTAAGAAAAATCCAGAACAAAACACCCCACTGAACACAGAACTTCCCCTGGGGAGAGGAGGAGAGAAGAAATAGGAGACAGAAGTGAGTCACATTGCTTAGTGTATGACTGGAAGAGGCTCAAATACTCCAGTGATGAGCATGGAATAA
The DNA here is from genome assembly GCF_015237465.2 of Chelonia mydas. Classification (NCBI taxonomy): domain Eukaryota; kingdom Metazoa; phylum Chordata; order Testudines; family Cheloniidae; genus Chelonia; species Chelonia mydas. Next base: position 13,919,385 of record NC_051264.2, read on the forward strand.
GAACCTTGTAACAGGGTAGCTTGCCCCTTAAGGGCTAGCAGCTTGAGGCCAGCCAACCCTTATTACTAAGTACGCACACCTGAGCACCAATCACACGATTCCCCTATAAGAGCAGATGGTGGAAGCCAGGCTGATGGCCCAGCACAAAGAGTTCTCAGGGAAAAGAGAAGAGAGTGCAGAGGCTGCTGCAGACCAGTACGCTCCAGCAGGGAAACCTGCAACTTGGGAAGTGAGAAGACAGGCAGGAAAAGCCTGGGAGTGACCAGATAAAGAGGTAAATGGGTGCATGTGAAAACTTTATTCATAATCTGTGTTAATTTAACAAACCAGACCCCTAGGAGGGCTGCTATTATTAGAATTTGTAAGATACATTCAGAGGCCCAAGAGGGTAAATTGAGGCAGCTCACCTGTAAAGTGACCTCTGGCCATGAGGGGACAAACTAGTATAGAACTGAAGAGACTCTCTCCTGGTTAAAAGGAATAAAAAATGATCTAAATGAGGATCTGGAGAAGGACTTACCATGATGAGCCCCTGTTTGCTCTGCAGCAGGGTGAGTGTGATGCCATACACCTGGATGGACACCAGCTTGGCCATGGACACATTCCTAGTGACCCAATCTTCTTTCTCTACACTGATAGTGAATGGTGTAAGGTGACTGGCATCAGTGCAGGTCTTGGCCAGGATGTAGGTGCAGGTGCCTTGGAAGTCAAAGGGGACCCCGTCGAAAGAGAGGTAGTGGGGATGGCCAAAGGCAGAACAGGTCACAGATCCAAATGGGTGGCATTTCTGGATGCCGTCCACCACCCCGCATTCCTCACCAGACCTGCAGGAGAATGCCTTACACACAACCTCCCCAGCAGCCAGACACACGCACTGCTCCTCGCATGAACCGCTTGGGTGGAAGGTCTCCCCGGCATGGTAGTAAAGTCCCCAGTGGAGGCATCCGCACTGGGAAAAGGGGACGCAGTGGTCACCACTGAGAACAAAGCCCTCGTCACACACGCAGCCTTCCTTACACTGGGTCGTGCATTGCACCGGGGCATAGAGGTTGCTGCATGTCAGATCGCAGCTGCTGCTGCAGAATTCGTAGTGACTGTTCGGGGGACAGGACGGAGCTGTAATTAGAACAAAGAGTTAGCTCACATCGTGCCTAAGCAATGTGCACAACGAATCATCACAGAACATGCAATTTCATTCAAGCTCCTAATTTTCTATTTCCTTAGTTTGGTTAATTAATAAAAGGGCAACCTCTCTAATTCGGTCCCAGGTCTGGGGACTGGGTGCCCCAGAGACACCAGGTAATGGGATATAGACAATCTCTCTCCAAGGGTTAGGCTTCTAATCTGGTCCAAGATCAGGGTGTAGGGAGTGGAGGGATCATGGGCCTGGAATTATTCTGTAGAGCTTTTCACCACTAGATTTTTGCTTTGAGTCCAGGGCACTAGTGCCTAAAACTCCTTCCCAGGTGATGGCTTATGGGAGATGAGTTGGTGGCTTCCCACACCAGTTCCTAATGGACCGACATCTCAATTACTAAGACTCCACTGACTCTCAGCTCTGATTATGTCCAGTCTCAGCAGGGAAGCCAAGGACTGGATGGACCATGCAGGGAACTACTACATCCCCAGACAGTGCCTCTCTGGCTTGGGGTGCAGCACATTGATAGGGCATGGTGAGGGGCAGCTCCTATGACTGTACCCATCGTTTGGAGAGAGGGCTTCTTTGTCACTTAAGAAACATTCTGCAGAACAGGATAAGCTGAGCATTTAGATCAACAACTACCAGCCAACAAAAACTAACAAGCCCCATGGGGCAATCAGTAGTGGACAGAGGCGACTCACAGCAGAACTTTGTCGTCCTCCAGGGATGCACCACAGCTCCAGCTTCCTGACATGCCTCGGAATAGCCAGCAACGGCCTGGCAGACGTTACTCTCCTGCCCACTGAGGATGCAATAGCCGTACACGCAGTCTATGAAGAATCCATGGGGGTCCACTTTGCTGTGACATCCTCTGAAGGGGCCACTCTTGTCTAGGATGATCCCACACTGTCCTCTGCTACCTCGTTGTTGTTTTTCAATAGCCTCTACACTTGCGCATGGGGGTATCGTTACTGCAGAGCATCCCCGGAGGTCACCCACCTTCCAGCTCTGGCCAAAGCTGACTGGGCTTGGTGCCAGCGTGCCATCCCTCATGAGCAAGTTGTCCTCCCTGTCCCTGTTGAAGTTGCCACACAGACCACACACGGCTCCCGTGTAGGTGACTGGCAGAGTGACCGTGATGCGTCCTGACCACCCGGCATAGGTAACGGTGAGACCAAAGTCTGTCTGGATCACTGTGGCCCAGCCCTTTCTATACACAGTGGTTTTCTTATCATTGAGGTTGAAGGGAAGGTTAATCAGGAAACCATTCATCTGTAAGTGCAAATCATTCAATATATGAAACATAGCTCGCTCACGGTGGAACCTCTCACTCCAGAACAGAGCTCCAGCCCATAATTATAATAAAAATCCACTTCTGTTTAACTTTTGTCCAGTCTGCCTTGCTCTCTTCCCTACAACCTGCCTCAGTCTCAGCTCTCCAGACTGGGCAGGATCCTCCAACCAAACTTTCATTACTTCTGGCTTTGGCTATTGCAGTTCCCTCCTCTCTGTGCTACCTGAGCCCCAGCTCCCCAGGTTCCCACAAATGCTGGATGCTACTGACACTTTCTGACCCATCTCAAGTGAAATGGCAGTACCCCGATCCTTAAATATCTCCATCGGCTCCCTGTTCATAGAAGAATCCAGTTCCCATTCATTCTATATTTCACAGTCCTTCCATGCACTGTCTGTAACCTGTGTTGATGACACAGGTGACTTTCTAGAAATATTTTAGAGAGACCAGAGATAATTTGAGACACTCACCAGGACTTTCCCAGGGAATTGATTGCTGAGCCTGAGGTTGGTCTGATAAACCTTGATCTGTAGAGGAGCGGTATTGTTCTCCTGGAAGTAGACTCCAAAGTCCACTAGTCCCTCCGCCTTCTTGCACAGGGCCGTGAGCTGGTAGCGGCAGGTGCCTTGGAAGTCGTATCTCTGTCCATCAAAGGTGGTGTAGTGTAGATTCCTTGTCACAGAGCAGGTGGCGTAGCTGGAGGGGTAACAGCCCCGTACGCCATTCACTAGCCCGCACCTCTCTGAGTGTTTGCACGTAGAGGCCACGCATTCGACTTGTCTAGTGGCTGCATTGCACATGCACCGTATCCCACATACCTCATCGACCCAGAAACTCACATTGGGGGCATAGGGGCGCCCTTCAAACTGGCACCCACAGCTGCTCTTGGGGATGCATTTGCCCTGGCTCAGCACAAAACCGTCCTTGCACTGGCAGCTTTCCACACAGGGGTCTTGGCAGCTGCTAGGGGCTGACTGGTCCACACACGTGGCTGGGCAGGCTGTTCCACAGAGCTGGTACTGGCTGTTCTCCAGCGGGCACTCCATGGCTGGGGAGTGAAGGACCCACAGATTTAGCAGCAAATTCTCTCCAAGCAAAAACAGTATTTAAAATAGACAGAGGGGGATGCATCTTGTGGGGCTCTGAGAGCCCTTAAATTCTGGTGACCTCAACAGGAACAGAGGGCGCTCAGCACGTTGCAGGAGGTGCTTAGCACCTTGCAGGGTCACGTCCATTTTTAAGAAGAGTGGATATTGGATAGATATCTCTTTAATGCGTTTAATTAAATAAACACTGTGACGTTGCACTCCATATGCTTTATGGAAGTGTGCTTAAGAATATGACATATCTGGAATAGGCTATATGCTCAATGCCCCTTGTATGGTGTCATTAGGTTGTAATATAACCTTGTAATCTACTAAGTATGTTCATCCTAATTGTTTGCCTGTATTATTTCTATATCTGGAGTTAGGAGAATAAAATTATAAACTTGTATCACTGAGGTAAATATATTAAGTGGAGGCCATTAAGGGTGCTCCAGAAACAATCAGTTGTAAATGGACTTAGTTACTTGAAAGCCTTCTTGTGTACCTGTGAGCCAGCCCATGGGGAATGGATACTAGGGGTCTTACAGTGACTTGTGACCATGTCAACTGATAATGAAATCCATCTTAAATCTGGACTTTTCCATTTAGAAGGAGGGGTGGGGACCCAGAGAGACAAAAGATTCCCGCCTTGTGCCAAAGCTGTAAACGGGGGGTGGAGCAGGATAAAGGGGACCAGTCATGAGAAAACCCCTGCTTACCACCTGAGATGTCTGCTGGATCTAACAAAGACTGTACCAGTGGAAAGGATTGGGCCTAGACTAGGAAGGAGTGTAGTCAGTGAAAGAAGCTTACTGGAACATCTTTGAGGGTGAGATATTACCGATAATCAGTTTCTTAATGTATTAGGCTTAGACTTGCGTTTTTTGTTTTATTTCGCTTTTTCACTTACTTTGTTCTGTCTATTACTTGAAACCACTTAAATCCTACTTTTTATTCCTAATAAAAATCATTTTTGTTTATTAATAAACCCAGAGTGAGTGATTAATACCCGGGGGAGCAAACAGCTGTGCATCTCTCTATCAGTGATATAGAGGGTGACCAATTTACAAATTTACCCCGTATAAGCTGTATACAGAGTAAAACAGATTTATTTGGGGTTTGGATCCCATTGGGAGCTGGAGACAGGTAACCTGTTGAGCTGTTTTTAGTTAAAGTGTGCAGCTTTGGGGGCGTGGCCCAGACCCTGGGTCTGTGTTGCAGCAGGCTAGTGTGTCTGGCTCAACAAGGCAGGGTTACGGAGTCCCAAGCTGGTAGTGAAAATGGGCTCAGAAGTAATTTCAGCACATCAGGTGACAGTCCCAAGGTGATCTCTGTGACTAAACTTGTCACAAATACTATTGGGAATTGTGTGATTATAGGAGATTTTAACTTCCCAGATATAGATTGGAGGAAAAATGCTACCAAAAACAGTATGGCCCAGATTTTCCTGGATGGGATAGCTGACAGATTTCTTCACCAAATACTCACTGAACCAACAAGATGTGATGGCATTTTAGATTTGGCGAATAGTGTGGACCTTGTAGAAGAACTGGTGGTAGGGGACAACCTGGGTTCAAGTGATCATGAACTAATTCAGTTTAAACAAAAATAGATCTGCAACTAGGATCCTTGATTTCAAAAGGGCAAACTTTAAAAAAAAAAAATAAGGGAATCAGTTAGGATCCAGGAAGTAGACTGGACTTAAGACCTCAAGGATTGAATGTGGAGTTTCAGAAACAATCTGAAGCCTGCATTCCAAGCAAGGGGGAAAAATCCATAGGGAAGGGTTGCAGACCAAGCTGGATGAGTAAACATCTCAAACAGGTGATTAAGAGAAAGCAGAAAGCCAACAAGGAATGGAAGAAGGATCAGGAAGGAAAGCTACCTCTTGAAGGTCAGAAGGTGTAGGGATAAAGTGAGAGTTGCCAAAAGCCAAGCAAAGTTGGACCTTGCAAAGGAAATTAAAATCAAGAGTAAAATTTTCTATAGCCATATAAATAAAAAGGAAAGAAGAAGAATAGAATCATAGAAGATTAGGATTGAAAGAGACCTCAGGAGGTCATGTAGTCTAATGCCCTGCACCACGCAGGACCAACACCAACTAAATCATCCCAGCCAGGACTTTGTGAAGCCGGGCCTTAAAAACCTCTAAGGATGGAGATTCCACCACCTCCCTAGGAACCCATTCCAGTGCTTCACCACCCTCCTAGTGAAATAGTGTTTCCTAATATCCAACCTAGACCTCCCGCACTGCAACTTGAGACCATTGCTCCCTGTTCTGTCATCTGCCACCACCGAGAACAGCCGAGCTCCGTCCTTTTTAGGACCCCCCTTCAGGTAGTTAAAGGCTGCTATCAAATCCCCCCGCACTGTTCTCTTCTGCAGACTAAACAAGCTCACTTCCCTCAGCCTCTCCTCGTAAGTCATGTGCCCCAGCTCCCTGATCATTTTCATTGCCCTCTGCTGGACTCTCTCCAATTTGTCCACATCCTGTCTGTACTGGGGGGCCCAAAGTTGGACACAAAAGTGGGACCACTAAGCACTGAGGATGGGGTGGAGATTAAAGATAATCCAGGTATGGCCCAACACCTAAAAGAATACTTTGCCTCAGTTTTTAGTAAGAGTAATGACGAGTTTAGGGGTAGTGGCAGGGTAGCTAATGTGAACAAGTATATGGCAGTAGAAATTATGGTATCTGAGGTGGAAATCAAACTCAAAGAGCTTAATGGGACTAAATCATGGGGCCTGGATAATCTCCATCCAAGAATATTAAGGCAACTGGCACATGAAATTGCAAGCCCAATAGCAAGGATTTTTAATGAATCTGTAAACTTGGGGGAGAATTTCTAATATTGGTCCTATTTTTAAGAAAGGGAGAAAAGTGATCCAGGAAACTACAGGCCTGTTAGTTTGACCTCAGTTGTATGCAGGTCTTTGAAAGAGAAAGCAGTTAAGAAAACAGAGGTAAATGGTAATTGGGATAAATACATGGTTTTACAAAATGTAGATCATGCCCGACCAACCTGATCTCCTTCTTTGAGGAGATAACTGATTTTTTAGATAAAGGAAATGCAGTAGATCTTACGTACCTGAATTTCAGTAAGGCATTTGATACAGGTCCACATGGGAAATTATTAGTTAAATTGGAGAAGATGGGGATTAATATGAGAATTCTAAGGTGGATAAGCAACTGGTTAAAGGAGAGACTACAACAGGCCATATTGAAAAGTGAATTGTCAGGCTGGAGGAAGGTTAATAGTGGAGTTCCTCAGGGATTGGTCTTGGGATCAATCTTATTTAACATTTTTATTAGTGACATTGGCACAAAAAGTAGGAGTGTGCTAACAAAATTTGCAGATGACACAGAGTTGGGAGGTATTACCAATACGGAGGAAGACCGGAATGTCATACGAGAAGATCTGGATGAACTTGAAAACTGGAGTAATAGAAATGGGATGAAATTTAATAGTGCAAAGTGCACGGTCATGCATTTAGGAACTAACAACAAGGATTTTTGTTATAAGCTGGGGATCTATCAGTTGGCAGTGACAGAAGAGGAGAAAGACCTGGGTGTATTGGTTGATCACAGGATGGCTAAGAGCCACCAGTGTGATGCAGCTGTGGGGAAAAAACGGCTAATGCAGTCCTAGGATGCATCAGGAGAGGTATTGCCAGTAGAGACAGGGAAGTGTTAGTACCGTTATACAAGGCACCGGTGAGACCTCATCTGGAATACTGTGTGCCATTCGGGTCTCCCATGTTTAAGAAAAATTAATACAAACTAGAACAGGTGCAGAGAAGGGCGACTAGGATGATCCAAGGAATGGAAAACCTACCTTATGAGACGTGCAAGAGGTCAGACTAGATTAACATGATGGCACCTTCGGACCTTAGAGCAGTGGTTCTCAACTCAAGGTCCACAGGTCGCTGTGGCCCATGTGACATCCTCTCAGCCATACAGGTAGTATATAGATTGTGTGGATGCAGCACATATAACACCGAGAGAGCTGCATATGCGGCCCACAATGGTAAATAGGTTGAGAACCACTGCCTTAGAATCTATGATTTTATCAGTGACTTAAACTGTCACCATTTTACCACCGCTCCCATGTTTTATCAGTGGACGTTAGATACTCCAAGTGACAGGCACCTTAGCAATTCCAAGGACAAACAAGTACTGTGGGTACAATAGAACCCAGGGTCCTGATTTCCCAATCACTGCTCAATCCCAAACCACTCGATCACGCCCCCTCCCAACACCAGGGCTAGAACTCAAGAGTGCTGAGAACCCAGGCTTCCCGGTCTAACCAGCAGACCATAGACCTTGGCATACAAATCTGTACTCACGGCATCTGGCCAGCTGCCTCCATTCCCCAATCCTGACCCCCTCCAGCTGACAGGCGTCCGCGTAGGCCTTCAGGGCCTCACACAGGGCCTTCCTGTAGCCGTCGCTGTGGCACAGATCGTACACGCAGTTGTCCAAGTAGACTGTAGGATCCACCTTGGTGTGGCACTGGCTGAAGGGCCCATCTGAGACCTTGGTTATCAGGCCGCACGAGGCCTCTTCCTTGTACTTTCTGGCTATGCTGGCGGCACAGGGCCTGCAACCTCCAATGCAATCGTGCCAGCAAAACTGATCCTCATCTTCCACTGCCCAGCTTTTCCCCAGGGCGGCGACACTGGGAGCCAGGTCCCCGTCTGGGGTCTGGAAGTCATCGGAGGGGTCCCCATTATAGTTGCCACACAGGCCGCACAGGCTGTCGGAGAAGTCATTGGGGACGGTGACCCTCAGGTGGTTGTTCCAGTCATAGGACATGCTGAGGTTGAAGTCAGTGCGGAGGACGAGGGAGGTGCCGCTCTGATAGAGCCAAAGGGTCCCATTGTTCAGGGAGATGGGTAAGTGGGCCCTGGTGTTATTCACCTTTGCAGTGAGAAAGAAAGGGCAAAGGTCACAATCGAGTGCACAGGTCTGTCACTTATCTACTGAGCTCTACTCTGATATAGTTTTTCACTAGTATTTTCCAATTCATCAACATCAAAAGGGGTTTGAGAAGATTGTTCCTTATCCAAGGAGTTCTGATGGAAACAAGGCCAATTTCAAAACCTGTCTCTTTTTCCTGTCACCGGCTCCTCGGCAGCCTGCCGGGCGGACTGACCTGGAGCTGGGGCTCCATTCGTCTTCATAGAAAATGTAGTAATTTATGAGTTTCGTTCCATATTGGAATTAAGCTAATTTTCAAACTATTGAAATCTTTCTGCCAGTGGAATTAGCTTTCTCAGGCCAGCTCTATCTAATGTGATGTTTTAATCCAAATTTGGATAAAGTTTGTGTCCAGATTCACTGGAAATTGTGATTTCGCCCTGTCAGGGTTCCCTCCCCTCTCTAAACTCTGGGATACAGAAGTGGGGACCCGCATGAAAGACCCTCTAAGCTTATATGCTACCATCTTAGGTTAAAAACTTCCCCAAGGCACAAATTCCTTTCCTGGTCCTTGGATGGTATTGCTGCCACCACCAAGTGATTTCCCCAAAAAGTCAGGAAAGGGCCCTATCCCCCCAAAATATCCCCCCAAGCCCCTTCACCCCCTTTCCTGGGAAGGACTGAGAAATAAATACCAACCAGTTGCCTTAGTAATGTGAGCATAGACCCGATCCCTTGACTTCAGGACACTGAAATCAATCAGGTTCTTAGAAGAAGAATTTTATTTATATATATATATATATATAAAAAGTAAAAGAATCACACCTGCAAAATCAGGATGGAAGGTAACTTTACAGGGTAAATAAAAAGATTTAAAATACAGAGGATTCTCCTCTGACTCTGCTTCACAGTTACAAAACAGGAATGAAACTACCTCTTAGCATAGGGAAAATTCACAAGCTAAAACAAAAGATAATTTAACGCATTTCCTTGTCTTACTTACAATTTTTGTAATCTTAGGTGAATCATTTTAGGTACATTTTCAGGAGATGTTTTACGTGCCCGGTCTCTCTCTCCGTCCGGAGAGGGAACAAAAAAAGAGAGCACAAACAACCTCCCCCCATGACAGGCATTGGGGTCAGCCCTGACTTGCTAGGAGAATGTTCCCTTTTAGGTCGCCCACCCCGCTCCCTGCAGCTCACCACAGTGCCTGCTGGCTATTGGTGTCAACGAGACTCCCCACTGCAATGCCTTGGATTACTTCATTGGAAAGGCAGCCTATCTAACTACTGACCACACTGGGCCTTGTCTATGTTGGGCGTAGCCTGGGGGCTGCTTTAAATGGAGCCCACTGGCTGTGGACCCATAGGGGGCATTGCCCAGCTGGGCACTGTCCGAGCCCATCACCTCCCAGCCACTCTCCTTTGCCTGTCCTACGCACAACATGCCCCATCCGTGGTGGGAGCTGCAGTTTCCTGCCCTCTATTTAGCAAAGCCTACAGGGTGGATATAGGAGTAGGGTGGACGTGCGCACCCAGCACTCACCCACACAAAGCCGGCTTCAGCCCTGGCTGCTGTGACGGTGACTCCATCCACCTGGACAGTCACCGACCCAACGTAGAAAACCTGTGTGTTCCCACTGTTCTCACTCTTGGCCATGACATGGAAGGAGGGCAGGCCGGAAGCATCCCTGCAGGTCTTGGCCACCGTGTAGGTGCAGTTGCCATGGAAATCATACGCCCATCCATCGAAGGTGTGGTAATGAAAGTATCCCCTGGCCCTGCACTTGCCCCGAGAGACTGGCACACACTTTGGCTGCTCATTTATCATCTTGCAAATAGTTCCTTCCCTACAGCGGACCACACTGCACGATGGCTTTGGAATATCTAGTGGGGAAAGACAATAGAAAGACAAACAGCAGACTAATCAGTAGTATCTGTCTATCTCTCCCCCGACACACATTGTTATATCTATCACCATGCACTCCTCTGTCTCTATTCCTCTATCTATCCTCTACACACTTCCTTTGCATCATTCACAAACCTCCCACGAGTCCCATGCTGAGGAAATCTCTGCATGTGTGTGACAACAGCAAAACCAGATCCTGTGTCTCCTTCCCCGTAATGTGCGGCAGAGGTGTTTCAACACCTATGGGCATGTTGCCAGCATCGATCAGGCAAAGGATTGTGGCTGGGATGTGATGGGCACTGACAGTGTCCAGCTGACTGATGGCCCCCACAGCCAGTGGGCTCCAATTAAGAGCAGCTCCTAGGCTACAGCCAGGGAGAAGATCTACGAGTGTGATCAGCTCCCTGACAGCTGCCCACTTGGCTCTGCTGTGCACATCAGAAGATGGATGCAGCAGAGACGAGTGTTTCCAACAAGTGTTTCCATCTTTCAAGTCAAAATTCTGTAATATTACGGGTCAGGGTTCCAGGCTAAATAAAAGGGGAGAGAGAGAGTGAATGAGAAGGGTGAGGAGACATAATTGAAATGACTTTACTCACCCCTTGTGCAATAACCCCTCGGGTCATGTTTCAATCAGTGACTCTCCTTTACCTTGGCTGATGCAGTCCATGACGCCGTCTCTGATCTGGCATTTTTCTCCACTGGTGCAGCTGTGAGCTTTGCAAGTCACCCCTCGGGCAGGAACGCAAGTGCAGTTTTGCTGGCACTCATTTCTCAGGACTGTCTCACTGGGCTGACGGGATGTTTGGGAAGGAGGAAATAATGCAATCATAGAATGATAGAATATCAGAGTTGGAAGGGACCTCAGGAGGTCATCTAGTCCAACCACCTGCTCAAAGCAGGACCTAATCCCCAACTAAAGCATCCCAGTCAGGGCTTTGTCAAGCTGGACCTTAAAAATCTCAAAGGAAGGAGATTCCACCACCTCCCTAGGGAATCCATTCCAGTGCTTCACCACCCTCCTAGTGAAAAAGTTTTTCCTAATATCCAAACTAAACCTTCCCCGCTGCAACTTAAGACCATTACTCCTCATTCTGTCATCTGCTACCACTGAGAACAGTCTAGATCCATCCTCTTCGGAACCCCCTAATTTGTCTAGGGCCCTCTGTATCCTATCCCTCCCCTCCAGCATATCTACCTCTCCTTCCAGTTTTGTGTCATCTGCAAACTTGCTGAGGGTGCAATCCACACCATCCTTCAGATCATTAATGAAGATACTGAAGAAAACCAGCCCCAGGACTAACCCTTGGGACACTCCGCTTTATTCCGGTTGCCAACTAGACATGGAGTCATTGATCTACCCATTGAGCCTGATGATCTAGCGAGCTTTCCATCCACCTTATTGTCCATTCATCCAGCCCATACTTCTTTAACTTGCTGGCAAGACTACTCTGGGAGACCGTATCAAAAGCTTTGCTAAAGTCAAGGAATAACATGTCCACTGTTTTCCCCTTATCCACAGAGCCAGTTATATCATCATAGAAGGCAATTAGGTTAGTCAGGCATGACTTCCCCTTGGTGAATCCATGCTGCCTGTTCCTGATCATTTTCCACTCCTCTAAGTGCTTCAAAATTGAATCCTTGAGGACCTGCTCCATATTTTTTCCACGGACTGAGGTGAGGCTGACTGGAAATATAACTGGAAATGGTTATTTATAATAATTTCTGGCAGTGCTAAACTCAGAGCTGTGTGGTGAGGTGTGTGAAAAACTATTGTTTCATAATATTATTTCTCTTAACATTAAAAAGAGAGGCTGTCTAATGAGCAGTCCCTCTCTGTGCCTCAGTTTCCCCACAACAGACAAAGGGAATCACATTTTCTTGATTTTCTTGGTGCTTTCGGCATTAACAGAGCAGGGATGCCAGCCTGGATAGGCCAATACTCTGATCCACTATAGCAAACCCTATTCCTGTCTAGTGTAGGGATTAAGATATGTGAGAAAAAAATTTAGATCAGACCCAGACTGCTTGAGGTGGTACCTTGTAATATCTCCCATGCTCGAAGCACCCACAGCTCTGCAGAGTCACACAGCCCTGGCCATCGAAGAGGAAGCCCTCGTCACACTGGCAGCCTTCAGCACAGGTCTCTGGGCAGTCTAGGATGTCTCCAGAGCAGGTGGTGGTACAGAGGTCAGCGCAGACCTCGTAGTGGCTGTTAACCGGGCAGCTCACAGCTTAAATAGAGAGAGAAATAAAGGCTGGATGGAAAGATCTCACACCATGGTCTAGAGGGACAGACATGAAGGAGAGGACAGCAGGACAGGGAGGAGAGGAACAGGGCACCTTTCTAAGGGAACATGAGATTGTTGGCTCCCACCCAGAAGAGTTCCAGAAGAAGCCCAGAGGCTTGGAACAAGATGCTTAGTGCATCCCAGGGCTCCTACACTGTCCGTGCATTTACCGCAGAAGGAGGCGCTCCTCCAGGGCTGGATGGTGACCTTAGCCTCTTGGCAGGCCGTCACGTAGCTGTGGATGCTCTGGCACAGGACCTGTGCATCCCCGTTTCCCAGGCACACATCGTACAGACAGTTGCTCTGATACACGCTGGGGCTGACCACGCTGTGGCAGGCCGCGAAGGGGCCGTTGGGGTCTGTGAGCTGCTCACAGTAGTTGCGCCCTTTGAAGACCTCCTTCTTCTTCTCTTCGCAAACTGGACAGCTGTTTCCAGCACATCTGTCTGTACAGGATGCTCCTGGGATCTCGACTTCCCAAGCAGAGCCAAATGCTGCCACATCAGGGACTGTCCTACCACTGGGGAGCAGGAACTCCTCGTCCTGCTGTCCATTGTAGTTCCCGCACAGGCCACACGTCTGGCCCTGGTAGGTCCCTGGGATGGTGACTCTGGCCTGGTAAACCAAGTCGTAGCTCACAGTGAGGCCAAAGTCAGTTTGCACCAGGACATTAGTGCCGTGTTGATATGCTCGGAGCTGCCCATTGACCATTATCACGGGGAGATTGTGGGATACCCCGTCCACCTGGAAAAGACAGCACATTCCCCTATGAGCAGGTAGGATGGACACTGCATCGTGGGTAGGGGCTATGGACAAGTTTTGAGATTCAGTTCTCACTGACGCCATGGGTGAAATCCAGAATGACTCATGACTCCCGATTTCACTTTGCAATGGTTTGTCCTCACCTTCCAAGCTCTTGACATTGTCACCCTGGCCTACATTTCTGATCTCATCTCCCAGGCACCTCCCTCCCTCCTGATCCTCTCTCTCTATCTTCCCCAACTCCTCAACCCATGTTTGGCCTGCTCCTTCTCATGCCAACTGCTGGACTCAGAACAGTCTCCTACTTCTTCTCCATCTCCCACCCTTGGCCCCTAAAAACCCACTTCCCTGGTGACGCCTCCTTCCTTCCCCTCCCTCTCCTATCTCAAACAATTTCCTATGCATTGTGTTCAATTTGCCCCAAATTAGACTGCAGGCTTCACAGGGCACTATGCCATGGGACAGATTCTTCAGATATGTGGATGGGGTTCACCAAATAATTAATACTCATAAATAGGGGTATAACCAACAAGGGAGGCAAAGATGGAGCTGAGCTGGAGGATGCTCATCTCACCCGAGAGAAACTTTGACATAGCACCATCCATGAGTAGCACTTTCTACTATTTCTAGCTGGGTAGGAGACTCCATCCCATTCTGACAGAAGATGGCCTGGCTTCAACCATTCACGGCTTTGTCGCTTCCCTGCTGGACTATATTGCAAGGTGGTATACCCGGGCATGAAGCATTCAGCACTTAGGAATATTCAAGTGCTACACAACTCTGCAGCATGCCTCCTCAGCAACACTGGCTGCTGTACACATTAAACCTGTCCTCCACTCCCTACCCTGGCTTCCCATAGAACAAGGAATCCAGTTCAAGTTCTCTGTCCTTATCCCAAGCGCTCAATGGCCTGGGCCCAGGCTATCTAAAAGATGAATTAAACCCCCAGGTTGAAGACTGTGGTTGACAACTTTCTTCCATTGGCACAATGGAAATCACATCAATAAGGATAACCTTTGTCTCTGCCAGAGACAAAGCTTTATTAGGAGTTTGGTCCAAGTCTGGGGAATGAACCCGCTCAGGAAGTAAGGACCCTCACTAACCTGGCCACCCTCCTTTCCAAGTGCAAGGTACGTTCTTAGACCACCTTTCTCCAACATATATATATGGCAACATGCGTATACATTTATCATTATAAAAAAATCCACAACAAAAACACCCCACTGCACACACATCTTTCCTGGGGAGAGGAGGAGAGAACAAACATGTGGTAGATGTTAGTCACGTTGCTTAATGTGTTTCTGGGAGGGGCTTAAATACCATGTGGATGAGCCTGGTATATGAACCTTGTAGCAGGGTGTCCTGCCCCTCAGTGGGCCTGGGGCCAGCCAACCCTTATTACTAAGTAGGCACATCTGAGCAGGAATCATATGCATCCCATATAAGAGAAGCAGGAAGAAGCCAGGCTCCTGGTCCAGCAGAGAGAGTTGTCACAGAGAAAGAGGGGAAGAGAGAGGCTGCTGGCAGTGAGTAGGCTCCCACAGAGAAACCTGAAAGTAGGGGAGTGAGACGGCAGTCAGGCAATGCCTGGGAATGGCCAGATAAGGAAGTGACTGGCTGTATGTGAAAACTCCTATTTGAATGAGACCCTTGGGCGGGCTGTTGCTATTGGACTTGTAAAAGCCTTTTGTGAGTTGTTGAGGAGTCCAAGAGGGGAAGCTGTGGCAGGCCACATGCAGAAACCTCGGGCCACCAAGGGACACACAGAACAATCTAAATGAAGATCTGGAGAAGGACTTACCATGATGAGCCCCTGTTTGTTCTGCAGCAGGGTGAGTGTGATCCCATACACCTGGATGGATACCAGCTTGGCCATGGAGATGTTCCCGCTGCCCCAGTCTTCTTTCTCTACACTGATAGTGAATGGTGTAAGGTGACTGGCATCGGCGCAGGTCTTGGCCAGGATGTAGGTGCAGGTGCCTTGAAAGTCAAAGGGGACCCCATCGAAAGAGAGGTAGTGGGAATGGCCAGAGGCAGAACAGGTCGCAGATCCAAATGGGTGGCATTTCTGGACGCCGTCCACCACCCTGCATTGCTCACCAGTGCCGCAGGAGAATGCCTTACACACAACCTCCCCACCAGCCAGACACACGCACTGCTCCTCGCATGAACCGCTCGGGTGGAAGGTCTCCCCGGCATGGTAGTAAAGTCCCCAGTGGAGGCATCCGCACTGGGAAAAGGGGACGCAGTGGTCACCACTGAGAACAAAGCCCTCGTCACACACGCAGCCTTCCTTACACTGGGTCGTGCATTGCACCGGGGCATAGAGGTTGCTGCATGTCAGATCGCAGCTGCTGCTGCAGAATTCGTAGTGACTGTTCAGGGGACAGGACGGAGCTGTAATTAGAACAAAGAGTTAGCTCACATCGTGCCTAAGCAATATGCGCAATGAACCATCACAGAACATGCAATTTCATTCAAGCTCCTAATTTTCTATTTCCTTAGTTTGGTTAATTAATAAAAGGCAACCTCTCTAATTCGGTCCCAGGTCTGGGGACTGGGTGCCCCAGAGACACCAGGTAATGGGATATAGACAATCTCTCTCCAAGGGTTAGGCTTCTAATCTGGTCCAAGATCAGGGTGTAGGGAGTGGAGGGCTCATGGGCCTGGAATTGTTCTGTAGAACTTTTCACCACTAGATTTTTGCTTTGAGTCCAGGGCACTAGTGCCTAAAACTCCTTCCCAGGTGATGGCTTATGGGAGATGAGTTGGTGGCTTCCCACACCAGTTCCTAATGGACCGACATCTCAATTACTAAGACTCCACTGACTCCCAGCTCTGATTATTTCCAGTCTCAGCAGGGAAGCCAAGGACTGGATGGACCATGCAGGGAACTACTACATCCCCAGACAGTGCCTCTCTGGCTTGGGGTGCAGCACATTGATAGGGCATGGTGAGGGGCAGCTCCTATGACTGTACCCATCGTTTGGAGAGAGGGCTTCCTTGTCACTGAAACATTCTGCAGAACAGGATAAGCTGAGCATTTAGATCAACAACTACCAGCCAACAAAAACTAACAAGCCCCATGGGGCAATCAGTAGTGGACAGAGGCGACTCACAGCAGAACTTTGTCGTCCTCCAGGGATGCACCACAGCTCCAGCTTCCTGACATGCCTCGGAATAGCCAGCAACGGCCTGGCAGACGTTACTCTCCTGCCCACTGAGGATGCAATAGCCGTACACGCAGTCTATGAAGAATCCATGGGGGTCCACTTTGCTGTGACATCCTCTGAAGGGGCCATTCTTGTCTAGGATGATCCCACACTGTCCTCTGCTACCTCGTTGTTGTTTTTCAATAGCCTCTACACTTGCGCATGGGGGTATCGTTACTGCAGAGCATCCCCGGAGGTCGCCCACCTTCCAGCTCTGGCCAAAGCTGACTGGGCTTGGTGCCAGCGTGCCATCCCTCATGAGCAAGTTCTCCTCCCTGTCCCTGTTGAAGTTGCCACACAGACCACACACGGCTCCCGTGTAGGTGACTGGCAGAGTGACCGTGATGCGTCCTGACCACCCGGCATAGGTAACGGTGAGACCAAAGTCTGTCTGGATCACTGTGGCCCAGCCCTTTCTATACACAGTGGTTTTCTTATCATTGAGGTTGAAGGGAAGGTTAATCAGGAAACCATTCATCTGTAAGTGCAAATCATTCAATATATGAAACATAGCTCGCTCACGGTGGAACCTCTCACTCCAGAACAGAGCTCCAGCCCATAATTATAACAAAAATCCACTTCTGTTTAACTTTTGTCCAGTCTGCCTTGCTCCCTTCCCGACAACCTGCCTCAGTCTCAGCTCTCCAGACTGGGCAGGATCCTCTAACCAAACTTTCATTACTTCTGGCTTTGGCTATTGCAGTTCCCTCCTCTCTGTGCTACCTGAGCCCCAGCTCCCCAGGTTCCCACAAACGCTGGATGCTACTGACACTTTCTGACCCATCTCAAGTGAAATGGCAGCACCCCGATCCTTAAATATCTCCATCGGCTCCCTGTTCATAGAAGAATCCAGTTCCCATTCATTCTATATTTCACAGTCCTTCCATGCACTGTCTGTAACCTGTGTTGATGACACAGGTGACTTTCTAGAAATATTTTAGAGAGACCAGAGATAATTTGAGACACTCACCAGGACTTTCCCAGGGAATTGATTGCTGAGCCTGAGGTTGGTCTGATAAACCTTGATCTGTAGAGGAGCGGTATTGTTCTCCTGGAAGTAGACTCCAAAGTCCACTAGTCCCTCCGCCTTCTTGCACAGGGCCGCGAGCTGGTAGCGGCAGGTGCCTTGGAAGTCGTATCTCTGTCCATCAAAGGTGGTGTAGTGCAGATTCCTTGTCACAGAGCAGGTGGCGTAGCTGGAGGGGTAACAGCCCCGTACGCCGTTCACTAGCCCGCACCTCTCTGAGTGTTTGCATGTAGAGGCCACGCATTCGACTTGTCTAGTGGCTGCATTGCACATGCACCGTATCCCACATACCTCATCGACCCAGAAACTCACATTGGGGTCATAGGGGCGCCCTTCAAACTGGCACCCACAGCTGCTCTTGGGGATGCATTTGCCCTGGCTCAGCACAAAACCGTCCTTGCACTGGCAGCTTTCCACACAGGGGTCTTGGCAGCTGCTAGGGGCTGACTGATCCACACACGTGGCTGGGCAGGCTGTTCCACAGAGCTGGTACTGGCTGTTCTCCAGCGGGCACTCCATGGCTGGGGAGTGAAGGACCCACAGATTTAGCAGCAAATTCTCTCCAAGCAAAAACAGTATTTAAAATAGACAGAGGGGGATGCATCTTGTGGGACTATGAGAGCCCTTGAATTCTGGTGACCTCAACAGGAACAGAGGGCGCTCAGCACGTTGCAGGAGGTGCTTAGCACCTTGCAGGGTCACGTCCATTTTTAAGAAGAGTGGATATTGGATAGATATCTCTTTAATGTGTTTAATTAAATAAAGACTGTGACGTTGCACTCCATATGCTTTATGGAAGTGTGCTTAAGAATATGACATATCTGGAATAGGCTATATGCTCAATGCCCCTTGTATGGTGTCATTAGGTTGTAATATAACCTTGTAATCTACTAAGTATGTTCATCCTAATTGTTTGCCTGTATTATTTCTATATCTGGAGTTAGGAGAATAAAATATAAACTTGTATCCCTGAGGTAAATATATTAAGTGGAGGCCATTAAGGGTGCTCCAGAAACAATCAGTTGTAAATGGACTTAGTTACTTGAAAGCCTTCTTGTGTACCTGTGAGCCAGCCCATGGGGAATGGATACTAGGGGTCTTACAGTGACTTGTGACCATGTCACCTGAAAATGCAATCCATCTTAAATCTGGACTTTTCCATTTAGAAGGAGGGGTGGGGACCCAGAGAGACAAAAGATTCCCACCTTGTGCCAAAGCTATAAACGGGGGTGGAGCAGGATAAAGGGGACCAGTCATGAGAAAACCCCTGCTTACCACCTGAGATGTCTGCTGGATCTAACAAAGACTGTACCAGTGGAAAGGATTGGGCCTAGACTAGGAAGGAGTGTAGTCAGTGAAAGAAGCTTACTGGAACATCTTTGAGGGTGAGATATTACCGATAATCAGTTTCTTAATGTATTAGGCTTAGACTTGCGTTTTTTGTTTTATTTCGCTTTTTCACTTACTTTGTTCTGTCTATTACTTGAAACCACTTAAATCCTACTTTTTATTCCTAATAAAAATCATTTTTGTTTATTAATAAACCCAGAGTGAGTGATTAATACCCGGGGGAGCAAACAGCTGTGCATATCTCTCTATCAGTGATATGGAGGGTGACCAATTTACAAATTTACCCCGTATAAGCTGTATACAGAGTAAAAGAGATTTATTTGGGGTTTGGATCCCATTGGGAGCTGGAGACAGGTAACCTGTTGAGCTGTTTTTAGTTAAAGTGTGCAGCTTTGGGGGCGTGGCCCAGACCCTGGGTCTGTGTTGCAGCAGGCTAGTGTGTCCGGCTCAACAAGGCAGGGTTACTGAGTCCCAAGCTGGTAGGGAAAATGGGCTCAGAAGTAATTTCAGCACATCAGGTGACAGTCCCAAGGTGATCTCTGTGACTAAACTTGTCACAAATACTATTGGAAGGAAAGCTACCTCTTGAAGGTCAGAAGGTGTAGGGATAAAGTGAGAGTTGCCAAAAGCCAAGCAAAGTTGGACCTTGCAAAGGAAATTAAAATCAAGAGTAAAATTTTCTATAGCCATATAAATAAAAAGGAAAGAAGAATAATAGAATCATAGAAGATTAGGATTGAAAGAGACCTCAGGAGGTCATGTAGTCTAATGCCCTGCACCACGCAGGACCAACATCAACTAAATCATCCCAGCCAGGACTTTGTCAAGCCGGGCCTTAAAAACCTCTAAGGATGGAGATTCCACCACCTCCCTAGGAACCCATTCCAGTGCTTCACCACCCTCCTAGTGAAATAGTGTTTCCTAATATCCAACCTAGACCTCCCGCACTGCAACTTGAGACCATTGCTCCCTGTTCTGTCATCTGCCACCACCGAGAACAGCCGAGCTCCGTCCTTTTTAGGACCCCCCTTCAGGTAGTTAAAGGCTGCTATCAAATCCCCCCTCACTGTTCTCTTCTGCAGACTAAACAAGCTCACTTCCCTCAGCCTCTCCTCGTAAGTCATGTGCCCCAGCTCCCTGATCATTTTCATTGCCCTCTGCTGGACTCTCTCCAATTTGTCCACATCCTGTCTGTACTGGGGGGCCCAAAGTTGGACACAAAAGTGGGACCACTAAGCACTGAGGATGGGGTGGAGATTAAAGATAATCCAGGTATGGCCCAACACCTAAAAGAATACTTTGCCTCAGTTTTTAGTAAGAGTAATGACGAGTTTAGGGGTAGTGGCAGGGTAGCTAATGTGAACAAGTATATGGCAGTAGAAATTATGGTATCTGAGGTGGAAATCAAACTCAAAGAGCTTAATGGGACTAAATCATGGGGCCTGGATAATCTCCATCCAAGAATATTAAGGCAACTGGCACATGAAATTGCAAGCCCAATAGCAAGGATTTTTAATGAATCTGTAAACTTGGGGGAGAATTTCTAATATTGGTCCTATTTTTAAGAAAGGGAGAAAAGTGATCCAGGAAACTACAGGCCTGTTAGTTTGACCTCAGTTGTATGCAGGTCTTTGAAAGAGAAAGCAGTTAAGGAAACAGAGGTAAATGGTAATTGGGATAAATACATGGTTTTACAAAATGTAGATCATGCCCGACCAACCTGATCTCCTTCTTTGAGGAGATAACTGATTTTTTAGATAAAGGAAATGCAGTAGATCTTACGTACCTGAATTTCAGTAAGGCATTTGATACAGGTCCACATGGGAAATTATTAGTTAAATTGGAGAAGATGGGGATTAATATGAGAATTCTAAGGTGGATAAGCAACTGGTTAAAGGAGAGACTACAACAGGCCATATTGAAAAGTGAATTGTCAGGCTGGAGGAAGGTTAATAGTGGAGTTCCTCAGGGATTGGTCTTGGGATCAATCTTATTTAACATTTTTATTAGTGACATTGGCACAAAAAGTAGGAGTGTGCTAACAAAATTTGCAGATGACACAGAGTTGGGAGGTATTACCAATACGGAGGAAGACCGGAATGTCATACGAGAAGATCTGGATGAACTTGAAAACTGGAGTAATAGAAATGGGATGAAATTTAATAGTGCAAAGTGCACGGTCATGCATTTAGGAACTAACAACAAGGATTTTTGTTATAAGCTGGGGATCTATCAGTTGGAAGTGACAGAAGAGGAGAAACACCTGGGTGTATTGGTTGATCACAGGATGGCTAAGAGCCACCAGTGTGATGCAGCTGTGGGGAAAAAACGGCTAATGCAGTCCTAGGATGCATTAGGAGAGGTATTGCCAGTAGAGACAGGGAAGTGTTAGTACCATTATACAAGGCACCGGTGAGACCTCATCTGGAATACTGTGTGCCATTCGGGTCTCCCATGTTTAAGAAAAATTAATACAAACTAGAACAGGTGCAGAGAAGGGCGACTAGGATGATCCAAGGAATGGAAAACCTACCTTATGAGACGTGCAAGAGGTCAGACTAGATTAACATGATGGCACCTTCGGACCTTAGAGCAGTGGTTCTCAACTCAAGGTCCACAGGTCGCTGTGGCCCATGTGACATCCTCTCAGCCATACAGGTAGTATATAGATAACAGCGAGAGAGCTGCATATGCGGCCCACAATGGTAAATAGGTTGAGAACCACTGCCTTAGAATCTATGATTCTATCAGTGACTTAAACTGTAACCATTCTACCACCGCTCCCATGTGTTATCAGTGGACGTTATATACTCCAGGTGACAGGCACCTTAGCAATTCCAAGGACAAACAAGTACTGTGGGTACAATAGAACCCAGAGTCCTGATTTCCCAATCACTGCTCAGTCCCAAACCACTCGATCACGCCCCCTCCCAACACCAGGGCTAGAACTCAAGAGTGCTGAGAACCCAGGCTTCCCGGTCTAACCAGCAGACCATAGACCGTGGCATACAAATCTGTACTCACGGCATCTGGCCAGCTGCCTCCATTCCCCAATCCTGACCCCCTCCAGCTGGCAGGCATCCACATAGGCCTTCAGGGCCTCACACAGGGCCTTCCTGTAGCCGTCGCTGTGGCACAGATCGTACACGCAGTTGTCCAAGTAGACTGTAGGATCCACCTTGGTGTGGCACTGGCTGAAGGGCCCATCTGAGACCTTGGCTATCAGGCCGCACGAGGCCTCTTCCTTGTACTTTCTGGCTATGCTGGCGGCACAGGGCCTGCAACCTCCAATGCAATCGTGCCAGCAAAACTGATCCTCATCTTCCACTGCCCAGCTTTTCCCCAGGGCGGCGACACTGGGAGCCAGGTCCCCGTCTGGGGTCTGGAAGTCATCGGAGGGGTCCCCATTATAGTTGCCACACAGGCCGCACAGGCTGTCGGAGAAGTCATTGGGGACGGTGATCCTCAGGTGGTTGTTCCAGTCATAGGACATGCTGAGGTTGAAGTCAGTGCGGAGGACGAGGGAGGTGCCGCTCTGATAGAGCCAAAGGGTCCCATTGTTCAGGGAGATGGGTAAGTGGGCCCTGGTGTTATTCATCTTTGCAGTGAGAAAGAAAGGGCAAAGGTCACAATCAAGTGCACAGGTCTGTCACTTATCTACTGAGCTCTACTCTGATATAGTTTTTCACTAGTATTTTCCAATTCATCAACATCAAAAGGGGTTTGAGAAGATTGTTCCTTATCCAAGGAGTTCTGATGGAAACAAGGCCAATTTCAAAACCTGTCTCTTTTTCCTGTCACCGGCTCCTTGGCAGCCTGCCGGGCGGACTGACCTGGAGCTGGGGCTCCATTCGTCTTCATAGAAAATGTAGTAATTTATGAGTTTCGTTCCATATTGGAATTAAGCTAATTTTCAAACTATTGAAATCTTTCTGCCAGTGGAATTAGCTTTCTCAGGCCAGCTCTATCTAATGTGATGTTTTAATCCAAATTTGGATAAAGTTTGTGTCCAGATTCACTGGAAATTGTGATTTCGCCCTGTCAGGGTTCCCTCCCCTCTCTAAACTCTGGGATACAGAAGTGGGGACCCGCATGAAAGACCCTCTAAGCTTATATGCTACCATCTTAGGTTAAAAACTTCCCCAAGGCACAAATTCCTTTCCTGGTCCTTGGATGGTATTGCTGCCACCACCAAGTGATTTCCCCAAAAAGTCAGGAAAGGGCCCTATCCCCCCAAAATATCCCCCCAAGCCCCTTCACCCCCTTTCCTGGGAAGGACTGAGAAATAAATACCAACCAGTTGCCTTAGTAATGTGAGCATAGACCCGATCCCTTGACTTCAGGACACTGAAATCAATCAGGTTCTTAGAAGAAGAATTTTATTTATATATATATATAAAAAAAAAGTAAAAGAATCACACCTGCAAAATCAGGATGGAAGGTAACTTTACAGGGTAAATAAAAAGATTTAAAATACAGAGGATTCTCCTCTGACTCTGCTTTACAGTTACAAAACAGGAATGAAACTACCTCTTAGCATAGGGAAAATTCACAAGCTAAAACAAAAGATAATTTAACGCATTTCCTTGTCTTACTTACAATTTTTGTAATCTTAGGTGAATCATTTTAGGTACATTTTCAGGAGATGTTTTACGTGCCCGGTCTCTCTCTCCGTCCGGAGAGGGAACAAAAAAGAGAGCACAAACAACCTCCCCCCATGACAGGCATTGGGGTCAGCCCTGACTTGCTAGGAGAATGTTCCCTTTTAGGTCGCCCACCCCGCTCCCTGCAGCTCACCACAGTGCCTGCTGGCTATTGGTGTCAACGAGACTCCCCACTGCAATGCCTTGGATTACTTCATTGGAAAGGCAGCCTATCTAACTACTGACCACACTGGGCCTTGTCTATGTTGGGCGTAGCCTGGGGGCTGCTTTAAATGGAGCCCACTGGCTGTGGACCCATAGGGGGCATTGCCCAGCTGGGCACTGTCCGAGCCCATCACCTCCCAGCCACTCTCCTTTGCCTGTCCTACGCACAACATGCCCCATCCGTGGTGGGAGCTGCAGTTTCCTGCCCTCTATTTAGCAAAGCCTACAGGGTGGATATAGGAGTAGGGTGGACGTGCGCACCCAGCACTCACCCACACAAAGCCGGCTTCAGCCCTGGCTGCTGTGACGGTGACTCCATCCACCTGGACAGTCACCGACCCAACGTAGAAAACCTGTGTGTTCCCACTGTTCTCACTCTTGACCATGACATGGAAGGAGGGCAGGCCGGAAGCATCCCTGCAGGTCTTGGCCACCGTGTAGGTGCAGTTGCCATGGAAATCATACGCCCATCCATCGAAGGTGTGGTAATGAAAGTATCCCCCGGCCCTGCACGTGCCCCGAGAGACTGGCACACACTTTGGCTGCTCATTTATCATCTTGCAAATAGTTCCTTCCCTACAGCGGACCACACTGCACGATGGCTTTGGAATATCTAGTGGGGAAAGACAATAGAAAGACAAACAGCAGACTAATCAGTAGTATCTGTCTATCTCTCCCCCGACACACATTGTTATATCTATCACCATGCACTCCTCTGTCTCTATTCCTCTATCTATCCTCTACACACTTCCTTTGAATCATTCACAAACCTCCCACGAGTCCCATGCTGAGGAAATCTCTGCATGTGTGTGACAACAGCAAAACCAGATCCTGTGTCTCCTTCCCCGCAATGTGCGGCACAGGTGGTTCAACACCTATGGGCATGTTGCCAGCATCGATCAGGCAAAGGATTGTGGCTGGGATGTGATGGGCACTGACAGTGTCCAGCTGACTGATGGCCCCCACAGCCAGTGGGCTCCAATTAAGAGCAGCTCCTAGGCTACAGCCAGGGAGAAGATCTACGAGTGTGATCAGCTCCCTGACAGCTGCCCACTTGGCTCTGCTGTGCACATCAGAAGATGGATGCAGCAGAGACGAGTGTTTCCAACAAGTGTTTCCATCTTTCAAGTCAAAATTCTGTAATATTACGGGTCAGGGTTCCAGGCTAAATAAAAGGGGAGAGAGAGAGTGAATGAGAAGGGTGAGGAGACATAATTGAAATGACTTTACTCACCCCTTGTGCAATAACCCCTCGGGTCATGTTTCAATCAGTGACTCTCCTTTACCTTGGCTGATGCAGTCCATGACGCCGTCTCTGATCTGGCATTTTTCTCCACTGGTGCAGCTGTGAGCTTTGCAAGTCACCCCTCGGGCAGGAACGCAAGTGCAGTTTTGCTGGCACTCATTTCTCAGGACTGTCTCACTGGGCTGACGGGATGTTTGGGAAGGAGGAAATAATGCAATCATAGAATGATAGAATATCAGAGTTGGAAGGGACCTCAGGAGGTCATCTAGTCCAACCACCTGCTCAAAGCAGGACCTAATCCCCAACTAAAGCATCCCAGTCAGGGCTTTGTCAAGCTGGACCTTAAAAATCTCAAAGGAAGGAGATTCCACCACCTCCCTAGGGAATCCATTCCAGTGCTTCACCACCCTCCTAGTGAAAAAGTTTTTCCTAATATCCAAACTAAACCTTCCCCACTGCAACTTGAGACCATTACTCCTCATTCTGTCATCTGCTACCACTGAGAACAGTCTAGATCCATCCTCTTCGGAACCCCCTAATTTGTCTAGGGCCCTCTGTATCCTATCCCTACCCTCCAGCATATCTACCTCTCCTTCCAGTTTTGTGTCATCTGCAAACTTGCTGAGGGTGCAATCCACACCATCCTTCAGATCATTAATGAAGATACTGAAGAAAACCAGCCCCAGGACTAACCCTTGGGACACTCTGCTTTATTCCGGCTGCCAACTAGACATGGAGTCATTGATCTACCCATTGAGCCTGATGATCTAGCGAGCTTTCTATCCACCTTATTGTCCATTCATCCAGCCCATACTTCTTTAACTTGCTGGCAAGACTACTCTGGGAGACCGTATCAAAAGCTTTGCTAAAGTCAAGGAATAACATGTCCACTGTTTTCCCCTTATCCACAGAGCCAGTTATATCATCATAGAAGGCAATTAGGTTAGTCAGGCATGACTTCCCCTTGGTGAATCCATGCGGCCTGTTCCTGATCATTTTCCTCTCCTCTAAGTGCTTCAAAATTGAATCCTTGAGGACCTGCTCCATATTTTTTCCAGGGACTGAGGTGAGGCTGACTGGAAATATAACTGGAAATGGTTATTTATAATAATTTCTGGCAGTGCTAAACTCAGAGCTGTGTGGTGAGGTGTGTGAAAAACTATTGTTTCATAATATTATTTCTCTTAACATTAAAAAGAGAGGCTGTCTAATGAGCAGTCCCTCTCTGTGCCTCAGTTTCCCCACAACAGACAAAGGGAATCACATTTTCTTGATTTTCTTGGTGCTTTCGGCATTAACAGAGCAGGGATGCCAGCCTGGATAGGCCAATACTCTGATCCACTATAGCAAACCCTATTCCTGTCTAGTGTAGGGATTAAGATATGTGAGAAAAAAATTTAGATCAGACCCAGACTGCTTGAGGTGGTACCTTGTAATATCTCCCATGCTCGAAGCACCCACAGCTCTGCAGAGTCACACAGCCCTGGCCATCGAAGAGGAAGCCCTCGTCACACTGGCAGCCTTCAGCACAGGTCTCTGGGCAGTCTAGGATGTCTCCAGAGCAGGTGGTGGTACAGAGGTCAGCGCAGACCTTGTAGTGGCTGTTAACCGGGCAGCTCACAGCTTAAATAGAGAGAGAAATAAAGGATGGATGGAAAGATCTCACACCATGGTCTAGAGGGACAGACATGAAGGAGAGGACAGCAGGACAGGGAGGAGAGGAACAGGGCACCTTTCTAAGGGAACATGAGATTGTTGGCTCCCACCCAGAAGAGTTCCAGAAGAAGCCCAGAGGCTTGGAACAAGATGCTTAGTGCATCCAGAGCTCCTACACTGTCCATGCATTTACCGCAGAAGGAGGCGCTCCTCCAGGGCTGGATGAACACCTTAGCCTCTTGGCAGGCCGTCACGTAGCTGTGGATGCTCTGGCACAGGACCTGTGCATCCCCGTTTCCCAGGCACACATCGTACAGACAGTTGCTCTGATACACGCTGGGGCTGACCACGCTGTGGCAGGCCGCGAAGGGGCCGTTGGGGTCTGTGAGCAGCTCACAGTAGTTGCGCCCTTTGAAGACCTCCTTCTTCTTCTCTTCGCAAACTGGACAGCTGTTTCCAGGACATCTGTCTGTACAGGATGCTCCTGGGATCTCGACTTCCCAAGCAGAGCCAAATGCTGCCACATCAGGGACTGTCCTACCACTGGGGAGCAGGAACTCCTCGTCCTGCTGTCCATTGTAGTTCCCGCACAGGCCACACGTCTGGCCCTGGTAGGTCCCTGGGATGGTGACTCTGGCCTGGTAAACCAAGTCGTAGCTCACACTGAGGCCAAAGTCAGTTTGCACCAGGACATTAGTGCCGTGTTGATATGCTCGGAGCTGCCCATTGACCATTATCACGGGGAGATCGTGGGATACCCCGTCCACCTGGAAAAGACAGCACATTCCCCTATGAGCAGGTAGGATGGACACTGCATCGTGGGTAGGGGCTATGGACAAGTTTTGAGATTCAGTTCTCACTGACGCCATGGGTTAAATCCAGAATGACTCATGACTCCCGATTTCACTTTGCAATGGTTTGTCCTCACCTTCCAAGCTCTTGACATTGTCACCCTGGCCTACATTTCTGATCTCATCTCCCAGGCACCTCCCTCCCTCCTGATCCTCTCTCTCTATCTTCCCCAACTCCTCAACCCATGTTTGGCCTGCTCCTTCTCATGCCAACTGCTGGACTCAGAACAGTCTCCTACTTCTTCTCCATCTCCCACCCTCGGCCCCTAAAAACCCACTTCCCTGGTGACGCCTCCTTCCTTCCCCTCCCTCTCCTATCTCAAACAATTTCCTATGCATTGTGTTCAATTTGCCCCAAATTAGACCGCAGGCTTCACAGGACACTATGCCATGGGACAGATTCTTCAGATATGTGGATGGGGTTCACCAAATAATTAATACTCATAAATAGGGGTATAACCAACAAGGGAGGCAAAGATGGAGCTGAGCTGGAGGATGCTCATCTCACCCGAGAGAAACTTTGACATAGCACCATCCATGAGTAGCACTTTCTACCATTTCTAGCTGGGTAGGAGACTCCATCCCATTCTAACAGAAGATGACCTGGCTTCAACCGTTCACGGCTTTGTCGCTTCCCTGCTGGACTATATTGCAAGGTGGTATACCCGGGCATGAAGCATTCAGCACTTAGGAATATTCAAGTGCTACACAACTCTGCAGCATGCCTCCTCAGCAACACTGGCTGCTGTACACATTAAACCTGTCCTCCACTCCCTACCCTGGCTTCCCATAGAACAAGGAATCCAGTTCAAGTTCTCTGTCCTTATCCCAAGCGCTCAATGGCCTGGGCCCAGGCTATCTAAAAGATGAATTAAACCCCCAGGTTGAAGACTGTGGTTGACAACTTTCTTCCATTGGCACAATGGAAATCACATCAATAAGGATAACCTTTGTCTCTGCCAGAGACAAAGCTTTATTAGGAGTTTGGTCCAAGTCTGGGGAATGAACCCGCTCAGGAAGTAAGGACCCTCACTAACCTGGCCACCCTCCTTTCCAAGTGCAAGGTACGTTCTTAGACCACCTTTCTCCAACATATATATATGGCAACATGCGTATACATTTATCATTATAAAAAAATCCACAACAAAACACCCCACTGCACACACATCTTTCCTGGGGAGAGGAGGAGAGAACAAACATGTGGTAGATGTTAGTCACGTTGCTTAATGTGTTTCTGGGAGGGGCTTAAATACCATGTGGATGAGCCTGGTATATGAACCTTGTAGCAGGGTGTCCTGCCCCTCAGTGGGCCTGGGGCCAGCCAACCCTTATTACTAAGTAGGCACATCTGAGCAGGAATCATATGCATCCCATATAAGAGAAGCAGGAAGAAGCCAGGCTCCTGGTCCAGCAGAGAGAGTTGTCACAGAGAAAGAGGGGAAGAGAGAGGCTGCTGGCAGTGAGTAGGCTCCCACAGAGAAACCTGAAAGTAGGGGAGTGAGACGGCAGTCAGGCAATGCCTGGGAATGGCCAGATAAGGAAGTGACTGGCTGTATGTGAAAACTCCAATTTGAATGAGACCCTTGGGCGGGCTGTTGCTATTGGACTTGTAAAAGCCTTTTGTGAGTTGTTGAGGAGTCCAAGAGGGGAAGCTGTGGCAGGCCACATGCAGAAACCTCGGGCCACCAAGGGACACACAGAACAATCTAAATGAAGATCTGGAGAAGGACTTACCATGATGAGCCCCTGTTTGTTCTGCAGCAGGGTGAGTGTGATCCCATACACCTGGATGGATACCAGCTTGGCCATGGAGATGTTCCCGCTGCCCCAGTCTTCTTTCTCTACACTGATAGTGAATGGTGTAAGGTGACTGGCATCGGCGCAGGTCTTGGCCAGGATGTAGGTGCAGGTGCCTTGAAAGTCAAAGGGGACCCCATCGAAAGAGAGGTAGTGGGAATGGCCAGAGGCAGAACAGGTTGCAGATCCAAATGGGTGGCATTTCTGGACTCCGTCCACCACCCTGCATTGCTCACCAGTGCCGCAGGAGAATGCCTTACACACAACCTCCCCACCAGCCAGACACACGCACTGCTCCTCGCATGAACCGCTCGGGTGGAAGGTCTCCCCGGCATGGTAGTAAAGTCCCCAGTGGAGGCATCCGCACTGGGAAAAGGGGACGCAGTGGTCACCACTGAGAACAAAGCCCTCGTCACACACGCAGCCTTCCTTACACTGGGTCGTGCATTGCACCGGGGCATAGAGGTTGCTGCATGTCAGATCGCAGCTGCTGCTGCAGAATTCGTAGTGACTGTTTGGGGGACAGGATGGAGCTGTAATTAGAACAAAGAGTTAGCTCACATCGTGCCTAAGCAATGTGTGCAATGAACCATCACAGAACATGCAATTTCATTCAAGTGCCTAATTTTCTATTTCCTCAGTTTGGTTAATTAATAAAAGGCAACCTCTCTAATTCGGTCCCAGGTCTGGGGACTGGGTGCCCCAGAGACACCAGGTAATGGGATATAGACAATCTCTCTCCAAGGGTTAGGCTTCTAATCTGGTCCAAGATCAGGGTGTAGGGAGTGGAGGGCTCATGGGCCTGGAATTGTTCTGTAGAACTTTTCACCACTAGATTTTTGCTTTGAGTCCAGGGCACTAGTGCCTAAAACTCCTTCCCAGGTGATGGCTTATGGGAGATGAGTTGGTGGCTTCCCACACCAGTTCCTAATGGACCGACATCTCAATTACTAAGACTCCACTGACTCCCAGCTCTGATTATTTCCAGTCTCAGCAGGGAAGCCAAGGACTGGATGGACCATGCAGGGAACTACTACATCCCCAGACAGTGCCTCTCTGGCTTGGGGTGCAGCACATTGATAGGGCATGGTGAGGGGCAGCTCCTATGACTGTACCCATCGTTTGGAGAGAGGGCTTCCTTGTCACTGAAACATTCTGCAGAACAGGATAAGCTGAGCATTTAGATCAACAACTACCAGCCAACAAAAACTAACAAGCCCCATGGGGCAATCAGTAGTGGACAGAGGCGACTCACAGCAGAACTTTGTCGTCCTCCAGGGATGCACCACAGCTCCAGCTTCCTGACATGCCTCGGAATAGCCAGCAACGGCCTGGCAGACGTTACTCTCCTGCCCACTGAGGATGCAATAGCCGTACACGCAGTCTATGAAGAATCCATGGGGGTCCACTTTGCTGTGACATCCTCTGAAGGGGCCACTCTTGTCTAGGATGATCCCACACTGTCCTCTGCTACCTCGTTGTTGTTTTTCAATAGCCTCTACACTTGCGCATGGGGGTATCGTTACTGCAGAGCATCCCCGGAGGTCGCCCACCTTCCAGCTCTGGCCAAAGCTGACTGGGCTTGGTGCCAGCGTGCCATCCCTCATGAGCAAGTTCTCCTCCCTGTCCCTGTTGAAGTTGCCACACAGACCACACACGGCTCCCGTGTAGGTGACTGGCAGAGTGACCGTGATGCGTCCTGACCACCCAGCATAGGTAACGGTGAGACCAAAGTCTGTCTGGATCACTGTGGCCCAGCCCTTTCTATACACAGTGGTTTTCTTATCATTGAGGTTGAAGGGAAGGTTAATCAGGAAACCATTCATCTGTAAGTGCAAATCATTCAATATATGAAACATAGCTCGCTCACGGTGGAACCTCTCACTCCAGAACAGAGCTCCAGCCCATAATTATAATAAAAATCCACTTCTGTTTAACTTTTGTCCAGTCTGCCTTGCTCCCTTCCCTACAACCTGCCTCAGTCTCAGCTCTCCAGACTGGGCAGGATCCTCCAACCAAACTTTCATTACTTCTGGCTTTGGCTATTGCAGTTCCCTCCTCTCTGTGCTACCTGAGCCCCAGCTCCCCAGGTTCCCACAAACGCTGGATGCTACTGACACTTTCTGACCCATCTCAAGTGAAATGGCAGCACCCCGATCCTTAAATATCTCCATCGGCTCCCTGTTCATAGAAGAATCCAGTTCCCATTCATTCTATATTTCACAGTCCTTCCATGCACTGTCTGTAACCTGTGTTGATGACACAGGTGACTTTCTAGAAATATTTTAGAGAGACCAGAGATAATTTGAGACACTCACCAGGACTTTCCCAGGGAATTGATTGCTGAGCCTGAGGTTGGTCTGATAAACCTTGATCTGTAGAGGAGCGGTATTGTTCTCCTGGAAGTAGACTCCAAAGTCCACTAGTCCCTCCGCCTTCTTGCACAGGGCCGTGAGCTGGTAGCGGCAGGTGCCTTGGAAGTCGTATCTCTGTCCATCAAAGGTGGTGTAGTGCAGATTCCTTGTCACAGAGCAGGTGGCGTAGCTGGAGGGGTAACAGCCCCGTACGCCGTTCACTAGCCCGCACCTCTCTGAGTGTTTGCACGTAGAGGCCACGCATTCGACTTGTCTAGTGGCTGCATTGCACATGCACCGTATCCCACATACCTCATCGACCCAGAAACTCACATTGGGGGCATAGGGGCGCCCTTCAAACTGGCACCCACAGCTGCTCTTGGGGATGCATTTGCCCTGGCTCAGCACAAAACCGTCCTTGCACTGGCAGCTTTCCACACAGGGGTCTTGGCAGCTGCTAGGGGCTGACTGGTCCACACACGTGGCTGGGCAGGCTGTTCCACAGAGCTGGTACTGGCTGTTCTCCAGCGGGCACTCCATGGCTGGGGAGTGAAGGACCCACAGATTTAGCAGCAAATTCTCTCCAAGCAAAAACAGTATTTAAAATAGACAGAGGGGGATGCATCTTGTGGGGCTCTGAGAGCCCTTGAATTCTGGTGACCTCAACAGGAACAGAGGGCGCTCAGCACGTTGCAGGAGGTGCTTAGCACCTTGCAGGGTCACGTCCATTTTTAAGAAGAGTGGATATTGGATAGATATCTCTTTAATGTGTTTAATTAAATAAACACTGTGATGTTGCACTCCATATGCTTTATGGAAGTGTGCTTAAGAATATGACATATCTGGAATAGGCTATATGCTCAATGCCCTTTGTATGGTGTCATTAGGTTGTAATATAACCTTGTAATCTACTAAGTATGTTCATCCTAATTGTTTGCCTGTATTATTTCTATATCTGGAGTTAGGAGAATAAAATTATAAACTTGTATCACTGAGGTAAATATATTAAGTGGAGGCCATTAAGGGTGCTCCAGAAACAATCAGTTGTAAATGGACTTAGTTACTTGAAAGCCTTCTTGTGTACCTGTGAGCCAGCCCATGGGGAATGGATACTAGGGGTCTTACAGTGACTTGTGACCATGTCACCTGATAATGCAATCCATCTTAAATCTGGACTTTTCCATTTAGAAGGAGGGGTGGGGACCCAGAGAGACAAAAGATTCCCACCTTGTGCCAAAGCTATAAACGGGGGTGGAGCAGGATAAAGGGGACCAGTCATGAGAAAACCCCTGCTTACCACCTGAGATGTCTGCTGGATCTAACAAAGACTGTACCAGTGGAAAGGATTGGGCCTAGACTAGGAAGGAGTGTAGTCAGTGAAAGAAGCTTACTGGAACATCTTTGAGGGTGAGATATTACCGATAATCAGTTTCTTAATGTATTAGGCTTAGACTTGCGTTTTTTGTTTTATTTCGCTTTTTCACTTACTTTGTTCTGTCTATTACTTGAAACCACTTAAATCCTACTTTTTATTCCTAATAAAAATCATTTTTGTTTATTAATAAACCCAGAGTGAGTGATTAATACCCGGGGGAGCAAACAGCTGTGCATCTCTCTATCAGTGATATAGAGGGTGACCAATTTACAAATTTACCCCGTATAAGCTGTATACAGAGTAAAACAGATTTATTTGGGGTTTGGATCCCATTGGGAGCTGGAGACAGGTAACCTGTTGAGCTGTTTTTAGTTAAAGTGTGCAGCTTTGGGGGCGTGGCCCAGACCCTGGGTCTGTGTTGCAGCAGGCTAGTGTGTCTGGCTCAACAAGGCAGGGTTACGGAGTCCCAAGCTGGTAGTGAAAATGGGCTCAGAAGTAATTTCAGCACATCAGGTGACAGTCCCAAGGTGATCTCTGTGACTAAACTTGTCACAAATACTATTGGGAATTGTGTGATTATAGGAGATTTTAACTTCCCAGATATAGATTGGAGGAAAAATGCTACCAAAAACAGTATGGCCCAGATTTTCCTGGATGGGATAGCTGACAGATTTCTTCACCAAATACTCACTGAACCAACAAGATGTGATGGCATTTTAGATTTGGCGAATAGTGTGGACCTTGTAGAAGAACTGGTGGTAGGGGACAACCTGGGTTCAAGTGATCATGAACTAATTCAGTTTAAACAAAAATAGATCTGCAACTAGGATCCTTGATTTCAAAAGGGCAAACTTTAAAAAAAAAAAATAAGGGAATCAGTTAGGATCCAGGAAGTAGACTGGACTTAAGACCTCAAGGATTGAATGTGGAGTTTCAGAAACAATCTGAAGCCTGCATTCCAAGCAAGGGGGAAAAATCCATAGGGAAGGGTTGCAGACCAAGCTGGATGAGTAAACATCTCAAACAGGTGATTAAGAGAAAGCAGAAAGCCAACAAGGAATGGAAGAAGGATCAGGAAGGAAAGCTACCTCTTGAAGGTCAGAAGGTGTAGGGATAAAGTGAGAGTTGCCAAAAGCCAAGCAAAGTTGGACCTTGCAAAGGAAATTAAAATCAAGAGTAAAATTTTCTATAGCCATATAAATAAAAAGGAAAGAAGAATAATAGAATCATAGAAGATTAGGATTGAAAGAGACCTCAGGAGGTCATGTAGTCTAATGCCCTGCACCACGCAGGACCAACACCAACTAAATCATCCCAGCCAGGACTTTGTCAAGCCGGGCCTTAAAAACCTCTAAGGATGGAGATTCCACCACCTCCCTAGGAACCCATTCCAGTGCTTCACCACCCTCCTAGTGAAATAGTGTTTCCTAATATCCAACCTAGACCTCCCGCACTGCAACTTGAGACCATTGCTCCCTGTTCTGTCATCTGCCACCACCGAGAACAGCCGAGCTCCGTCCTTTTTAGGACCCCCCTTCAGGTAGTTAAAGGCTGCTATCAAATCCCCCCTCACTGTTCTCTTCTGCAGACTAAACAAGCTCACTTCCCTCAGCCTCTCCTCGTAAGTCATGTGCCCCAGCTCCCTGATCATTTTCATTGCCCTCTGCTGGACTCTCTCCAATTTGTCCACATCCTGTCTGTACTGGGGGGCCCAAAGTTGGACACAAAAGTGGGACCACTAAGCACTGAGGATGGGGTGGAGATTAAAGATAATCCAGGTATGGCCCAACACCTAAAAGAATACTTTGCCTCAGTTTTTAGTAAGAGTAATGACGAGTTTAGGGGTAGTGGCAGGGTAGCTAATGTGAACAAGTATATGGCAGTAGAAATTATGGTATCTGAGGTGGAAATCAAACTCAAAGAGCTTAATGGGACTAAATCATGGGGCCTGGATAATCTCCATCCAAGAATATTAAGGCAACTGGCACATGAAATTGCAAGCCCAATAGCAAGGATTTTTAATGAATCTGTAAACTTGGGGGAGAATTTCTAATATTGGTCCTATTTTTAAGAAAGGGAGAAAAGTGATCCAGGAAACTACAGGCCTGTTAGTTTGACCTCAGTTGTATGCAGGTCTTTGAAAGAGAAAGCAGTTAAGGAAACAGAGGTAAATGGTAATTGGGATAAATACATGGTTTTACAAAATGTAGATCATGCCCGACCAACCTGATCTCCTTCTTTGAGGAGATAACTGATTTTTTAGATAAAGGAAATGCAGTAGATCTTACGTACCTGAATTTCAGTAAGGCATTTGATACAGGTCCACATGGGAAATTATTAGTTAAATTGGAGAAGATGGGGATTAATATGAGAATTCTAAGGTGGATAAGCAACTGGTTAAAGGAGAGACTACAACAGGCCATATTGAAAAGTGAATTGTCAGGCTGGAGGAAGGTTAATAGTGGAGTTCCTCAGGGATTGGTCTTGGAATCAATCTTATTTAACATTTTTATTAGTGACATTGGCATAAAAAGTAGGAGTGTGCTAACAAAATTTGCAGATGACAAAGAGTTGGGAGGTATTACCAATACAGAGGAGGACCGGAATATCATACGAGAAGATCTGGATGACCTTGAAAACTGGAGTAATAGAAATGGGATGAAATTTAATAGTGCAAAGTGCACGGTCATGCATTTAGGAACTAACAACAAGAACTTTTGTTATAAGCTGGGGATCTATCAGTTGGCAGTGACAGAAGAGGAGAAAGACCTGGGTGTATTGGTTGATCACAGGATGGCTAAGAGCTACCACTGTGATGCAGCTGTGGGGAAAAAAAGGCTAATGCAGTCCTAGGATGCATCAGGAGAGGTATTGCCAGTAGAGACAGGGAAGTGTTAGTACCATTATACAAGGCACCGGTGAGACCTCATCTGGAATACTGTGTGCCATTCTGGTCTCCCATGTTTAAGAAAAATTAATACAAACTAGAACACATGCAGAGAAGGGCGACTAGGATGATCCAAGGAATGGAAAACCTACCTTATGAGACAAGACTCAAAGAGCTTGGCTTGTTTTGCCTAACCAAAAGAAGGCTGAAGGGAGATATGATTGCTCTCTATAAATACACAAAAGGGATAAACACCAGAGAGGGAGAGGAGTTACTTAAATTAAGTGCCAATGTTGACACAAAAACAAATGGACATCAACTGGTCATCAACAAGTTTAGCCTTGAAATTAGATGATTCCCATCACAGGAGTGAAGTTCTGGAACAGCATTCCAAGGGGAGCAATAAGGACAAAACACCTTACTGGCTTCCAGACTGAGCTTGATAAGTTTATGGAGCGATGGTGTGATGAGATTGCCCACAATGGCATGTAGCTGATCTGTGAGTGGTAGCAGCAATATCTCCAACAGCCAGGGATGGGACACTAGATGGGCAGGGTTCTGAGTTACAACAGACAATTCTTTCCCAGGTGTCTCACCCACATGATCAGGGTCCAGCTGATTGCCATATTTGAGGTCAGGAAGGAATTTCCACCCCCAGTCAGACTGCAGAGACCCTAGGGATTATTTGCCTTCTGCTGCATCTTGAGCCACAGGTCACTTGGTGATTTAAACCAGTGTAAATGGCAGATTCTGTAACTTGAAGTCTTTAAATCAAGTTTTGAGGATGTCAGTAACTCAGCCAGAGGTTAGGGGTCGGTTACAGGAGTGGGTGGGCGAGGTTCTGTGGGCTGCAACGTGCAAGAGGTCAGATTAGATTAACATGATGGCCCCTTCGGACCTTAGAACAGTGGTTCTCAACTCAAGGTCCACAGGTCGCTGTGGCCCATGTGACATCCTCTCAGCCATACAGGTAGTATATAGATTGTGTGGATGCAGCACATATAACACCGAGAGAGCTGCATATGCGGCCCACAATGGTAAATAGGTTGAGAACCACTGTCTTAGAATCTATGATTTTATCAGTGACTTAAACTGTAACCATTCTACCACCGCTCCCATGTTTTATCAGTGGACGTTAGACACTCCAAGTGACAGGCACCTTAGCAATTCCAAGGACAAACAAGTACTGTGGGTACAATAGAACCCAGAGTCCTGATTTCCCAATCACTGCTCAATCCCAAACCACTCGATCACACCCCCTCCCAACACCAGGGCTAGAACTCAAGAGTGCTGAGCCCCAGGCTTCCCGGTCTAACCAGCAGACCATAGACCTTGGCATACAAATCTGTACTCACGGCATCTGGCCAGCTGCCTCCATTCCCCAATCCTGACCCCCTCCAGCTGGCAGGCGTCCGCATAGGCCTTCAGGGCCTCACACAGGGCCTTCCTGTAGCCGTCGTTGTGGCACAGATCATACACGCAGTTGTCCAAGTAGACTGTAGGATCCACCTTGGTGTGGCACTGGCTGAAGGGCCCATCTGAGACCTTGGCTATCAGGCCGCACGAGGCCTCTTCCTTGTACTTTCTGGCTATGCTGGCGGCACAGGGCCTGCAACCTCCAATGCAATCGTGCCAGCAAAACTGATCCTCATCTTCCACTGCCCAGCTTTTCCCCAGGACGGCGACACTGGGAGCCAGGTCCCCTTCTGAGGTCCGGAAGTCATCGGAGGGGTCCCCATTATAGTTGCCACACAGGCCGCACAGGCTGTCGGAGAAGTCATTAGGGACGGTGACCCTCAGGTGGTTGTTCCAGTCATAGGACATGCTGAGGTTGAAGTCAGTGCGGAGGACGAGGGAGGTGCCGCTCTGATAGAGCCAAAGGGTCCCATTGTTCAGGGAGATGGGTAAGTGGGCCCTGGTGTTATTCACCTTTGCAGTGAGAAAGAAAGGGCAAAGGTCACAATCGAGTGCACAGGTCTGTCACTTATCTACTGAGCTCTACTCTGATATAGTTTTTCACTAGTATTTTCCAATTCATCAACATCAAAAGGGGTTTGAGAAGATTGTTCCTTTTCCAAGGAGTTCCAAGGAGTTTTATATAGTTTTTCACTAGTATTTTCCAATTCATCAACATCAAAAGGGGTTTGAGAAGATTGTTCCTTTTCCAAGGAGTTCAAAGGAGTCAGGAAAGGGTCACTTGGAATCCCTATCCCCCCAAAATATCCCCCCAAGCCCCTTCAGCCCCTTTCCTGGGGAGGACTGAGAAATAAATACCAACCTGTTGCCTTAGTAATGTGAGCACAGACCAGACCCCTTGACTCCAGGACACTGAAATCAATCAGTTTCTTAGAAGAAGAATTTTATTTATATATATAAAAAAAAAAAGTAAAAGAATCACATCTGCAAAATCAGGATGGAAGGTAACTTTACAGGGTAAATAAAAAGATTTAAAATACAGAGGATTCCCCTCTGACTCTGCTTCACAGTTACAAAACAGGAATGAAACTACCTCTTAGCATAGGGAAAATTCACAAGCTAAAACAAAAGATAATTTAATGCATTTCCTTGTCTTACTTACAATTTTTGTAATCTTAGATGAATCATTTTAGGTACTTTTTCAGGAGATGTTTTATGTGCCCGGTCTCTCTCTCCGTCCGGAGAGGGAACAAAAAAAGAGAGCACAAACAACCTCCCCCCACTCCCAGATTTGAAAGTACCTTCTTTCCTTATTGGTCCTTTTGGTCAGCTGCCAACCAGGTTATTTGAGCTTTTTAACTCCTTACAGGTAAAGCGATTTAGTACACCTTCCCAGGAGGGATTTTATGTTACCCTTATCTCTATGTTTATGACAGGCCCCATTGCTATTCATAGGATTTTTCCAACCAGGTCCAATATTATATCCATGATTGTGGTGTAGCCTGTTTTAGACAAAAGAACTGAGGACAAGAATGAGTGGGAGCTACTCTCGGGGATGGGGGCTGCATTGGTTAGAACCATTAGGGAGCGGCTCTTGTGGGGACAGTGCTGCATGGGTGAGAGCCCTCAGGAGGAGCACTTGAGGAGCAAGAGGTCTCAAGGAGCTGTCTGCAATGTTCCAGGGCCCCTGAGGTATGTCAGGTTGGAGCAGGCTCTGTAGGCAGAGCCCTGAGCTGCCTATATGTGCCTCACTTTCCCCGTATCTTAGAGTTCAGGCAACGTCCTCCCAGATCCAGGAGTGGGGATTCTCCTCAGGTCGGGTCTCAGAGGTATCGCTGTTACATTAGAAACTGCTGGGGAATTTGTGGTAGGATGGACTTAGCAAAGCTGGGATTTGCCCACAATAGCTGGAATACTGGCCCTGATCCTGCATGATACGCCGGGGATAGATAATGACAAAATGCTCAGGTCTACACTTTATCTGGCATGCAGGTCCCATGTGCTTGAGACAGAGCTGACAGCTCCCCACACCGAGTCATGCACCCCAAACCCTTCAGTACAGCACCCTGTAGCGCCATGCTGTGCCCCTGAGGGAGGGCGCCCTCGACTGACCCCCCACATCACTCCCTGCCACACAGCACCTGCTAGATAGGCATTGGGGTCAGCAATGACTTGCTAGGAGAATGTTCCCTTTCAGGTCGCCCACCCCGCTCCCTGCAGCTCACCACAGTGCCTGCTGGCTGTTGGTGTCAACGAGACTCCCCACTGCAATGCCTTGGATTACTTCATTGGAAAGGCAGCCTATCTAACTACTGACCACACTGGGCCTTGTCTATGTTGGGCGTAGCCTGGGGGCTGCTTTAAATGGAGCCCATTGGCTGTGGACCCATAGGGGGCATTGCCCAGCTGGGCACTGTCCGAGCCCATCACCTCCCAGCCACTCTCCTTTGCCTGCTCTGTCCTACGCACAACATGCCCCATCCGTGATGGGGGCTGCAGTTTCCTGCCCTCTATTTAGCAAAGCCTACAGGGTGGATATAGGAGTAGGGTGGACGTGCGCGCCCAGCACTCACCCACACAAAGCCGGCTTCAGCCCTGGCTGCTATGACGGTGACTCCATCCACCTGGACAGTCACCGACCCAACGTAGAAAACCTGTGTGTTCCCACTGTTCTCACTCTTGGCCATGACATGGAAGGAGGGCAGGCCGGAAGCATCCCTGCAGGTCTTGGCCACCGTGTAGGTGCAGTTGCCATGGAAATCATACGCCCGTCCATCGAAGGTGCGGTAATGAAAG
Source organism: Chelonia mydas (assembly GCF_015237465.2). Classification (NCBI taxonomy): domain Eukaryota; kingdom Metazoa; phylum Chordata; order Testudines; family Cheloniidae; genus Chelonia; species Chelonia mydas. The sequence goes on from NC_051264.2 coordinate 13,959,622, forward strand.
TATCCCCCGGCCCTGCACGTGCCCCGAGAGACTGGCACACACTTTGGCTGCTCATTTGTCATCTTGCAAATAGTTCCTTCCCTACAGCGGACCACACTGCACGATGGCTTTGGAATAACTAGTGGGGAAAGACAATAGAAAGACAAACAGCAGACTTATCAGTAATATCTGTCTATCTCTCCCCCGACACACATTGTTATATCTATCTATCACCATGCACTCCTCTGTCTCTCTTCCTCTATCCCCATACACACTTCCTTTGCATCATTCACAAACCTCCCACGAGTCCCATGCTGAGGAAATCTCTGCATGTGTGTGACAACAGCAAAACCAGATCCTGTGTCTCCTTCCCCGCAATGTGCGGCACAGGTGGTTCAACACCTGTGGGCATGTTGCCAGCATCGATCAGGCAAAGGATTGTGGCTGGGATGTGATGGGCACTGACAGTGCCCAGCTGACTGATGGCCCCCACAGCCAGTGGGCTCCAATTAAGAGCAGCTCCTAGGTTACAGCCAGGGAGATGATCTACGAGTGTGATCAGCTCCCTGACAGCTGCCCACTTGGCTCTGCTGTGCACATCAGAAGATGGATGCAGCAGAGACGAGTGTTTCCAACAAGTGTTTCCATCTTTCAAGTCAAAATTCTGTAATATTACGGGTCAGGGTTCCAGGCTAAATAAAAGGGGAGAGAGAGAGTAAGTGAGAAGGGTGAGGAGACATATTTGAAATGACTTTACTCACCCCTTGTGCAATAACCCCTCGGGTCATGTTTCAATCAGTGACTCTCCTTTACCTTGGCTGATGCAGTCCATGACGCCGTCTCTGATCTGGCATTTTTCTCCACTGGTGCAGCTGTGAGCTTTGCAAGTCACCCCTCGGGCAGGAACGCAAGTGCAGTTTTGCTGGCACTCATTTCTCAGGACTGTCTCACTGGGCTGATGGGATGTTTGGGAAGGAGGAAATAACGCAATCATAGAATGATAGAATATCAGGGTTGGAAGGGACCTCAGGAGGTCATCTAGTCCAACCACCTGCTCAAAGCAGGACCTAATCCCCAACTAAATCATCCCAGTCAGGTCTTTGTCAAGCCTGACCTTAAAAACCTCAAAGGAAGGAGATTCCACCACCTCCCTAGGGAACCAATTCCAGTGCTTCACCACCCTCCTAGTGAAAAAGTTTTTCCTAATATCCAAACTAAACCTCCCCCACTGCAACTTAAGACCATTACTCCTCATTCTGTAATCTGCTACCACTGAGAACAGTCTAGATCCATCCTCTTTGGAACCCCCTAATCTGTATCCTATCCCTACCCTCCGGCATATCTACCTCTCCTCCCAGTTTAGTGTGATCTGCAAACTTGCTGAGGGTGCAATCCACACCATCCTTCAGATCATTAATGAAGATACTGAAGAAAACCAGCCCCAGGACTAACCCTTGGGACACTCCGCTTTATTCCGGCTGCCAACTAGACATGGAGTCATTGATCACTACCCATTGAGCCTGATGATCTAGCCAGCTTTCTATCCACCTAATAGTCCATTCTTCCAGCCCATACTTCTTTAACTTGCTGGCAAGAATACTCTGGGAGACCGTATCAAAAGCTTTGCTAAAGTCAAGGAATAACATGTCCACTGCTTTCCCCTTATCCACAGAGCCAGTTATCTCATCATAGAAGTCAATTAGGTTAGTCAGGCATGACTTCCCCTTGGTGAATCCATGCTGACTGTTCCTGATCACTTTCCTCTCCTCTAAGTGCTTCAAAATTGAATCCTTGAGGACCTGCTCCATGATTTTTCCAGGGACTGAGGTGAGGCTGACTGGAAATATAACTGGAAATGGTTATTTATAATAATTTCTGGCAGTGCTAAACTCAGAGCTGTGTGGTGAGGAGTGTGAAAAACTATTGTTTCATAATATTATTTCTCTTAACATTAAAAAGAGAGGCTGTCTAATGAGCAGCCCCTCTCTGTGCCTCAGTTTCCCCACAACAAACAAAGGGAATCAAATCTTCTTGCTTTTCAATTTAGATCAGACCCAGACTGCTTGAAGTGGTACCTTGTAATATCTCCCATGCTCGAAGCACCCACAGCTCTGCAGAGTCACACAGCCCTGGCCATCGAAGAGGAAGCCCTCGTCACACTGGCAGCCTTCAGCACAGGTCTCTGGGCAGTCTAGGATGTCTCCAGAGCAGGTGGTGGTACAGAGGTCAGCGCAGACCTCGTAGTGGCTGTTAACCGGGCAGCTCACAGCTTAAATAGAGAGAGAAATAAAGGATGGATGGAAAGATCTCACACCATGGTCTAGAGGGACAGACATGAAGGAGAGGACAGCAGGACAGGGAGGAGAGGAACAGGGCACTTTCTAAGGGAACATGAGATTGTTGGCTCCCACCCAGAAGAGTTCCAGAAGAAGCCTAGAGGCCTGGAACAAGATGCCCAGTAACACTGACCCCCTCCCTTCCCCAGTGCGTCCCAGAGCTCCTACACTGTCAGTGCATTTACCGCAGAAGGAGGTGCTCCTCCAGGGCTGGATGAAGACCTTAGCCTCTTGGCAGGCTGTCACGTAGCTGTGGATGCTCTGGCACAGGACCTGTGCATCCCCGTTTCCCAGGCACACATCATACAGACAGTTGCTCTGATACACGCTGGGGCTGACCGCGCCATGGCAGGCCGCGAAGGGGCCGTCGGGGTCTGTGAGCAGCCCACAGTAGTTGCGCCCTTTGAAGACATCCTTCTTCTTCTCTTCGCAAACTGGACAGCTGTTTCCAGCACATCTGTCTGTACAGGATGCTCCTGGGATCTCGACTTCCCAAGCAGAGCCAAACGCTGCCACATCAGGGGCTGTCCTGCCACTGGGGAGCAGGAACTCCTCGTCCTGCTGTCCATTGTAGTTCCCACACAGGCCACACGTCTGGCCCTGGTAGGTCCCTGGGATGGTGACTCTGGCCTGGTAAACCAGGTCGTAGCTCACAGTGAGGCCAAAGTCAGTTTCCACCAGAACATTAGTGCCGTGTTGATATGCTCGGAGCTGCCCATTGACCATTATCACAGGGAGATTGTGGGATACCCCGTCCACCTGGAAAAGACAGCACATTCCCCTATGAGCAGGTAGGATGGACACTGCATCGTGGGTAGGGGCTCTGGACAAGTTTTGAGATTCAGTTCTCACTGACGCCATGGGTTAAATCCAGAATGACTCATGACTCCCGTTTTCACTTTGCAATAGTTTGTCCTCACCTTCCAAGCTCTTGACATTGTCACCCTGGCCTACATTTCTGATCTCATCTCCCAGGCACCTCCCTCCCTCCTGATCCTCTCTCTCTATCTTCCCCAACTCCTCAACCCATGTTTGGCCTGCTCCTTCTCATGCCAACTGCTGGACTCAGAACAGTCTCCTACTTCTTCTCCATCTCCCACCCCCGGCCCCTAAAAACCCACTTCCCTGGTGACACCTCCTTCCTTCCCCTCCCTCTCCTATCTCAAACAATTTCCTATGCATTGTGTTCAGTTTGCCCCAAATTAGACTGCAGGCTTCACAGGGACTATGCCATAGGACAGATTCTTCAACACAGAGGCCAATAGAGATATAATGGGGAGGAATTTTACCCCATGTTTGCAAAATGTGAGGTATGTGGATGGGGTTCACCAAATAATTAATACTCATAAATAGGGGTATAACCAACAAGGGAGGCAAAGATGGAGCTGAGCTGGAGGATGCTCATCTCACCCAAGAGAAACTTTGACATAGCACCATCCATGAGTAGCACTTTCTACCATTTCTAGCTGGGTAGGAGACTCCATCCCATTCTAACAGAAGATGACCTGGCTTCAACCATTCACGGCTTTGTCGCTTCCCTGCTGGACTATATTGCAAGGTGGTATACCCGGGCATGAAGCATTCAGCACTTAGGAATATTCAAGTGCTACACAACTCTGCAGCATGCCTCCTCAGCAACACTGGCTGCTGTACACATCAAACCTGTCCTCCACTCCCTACCCTGGCTTCCCACAGAACAAGGAATCCAGTTCAAGTTCTCAGTCCTTATCCCAAGGCTCTCAATGACCTGGGCCCAGGCTATCTAAAAGATGAATTAAACCCCCAGGTTGAAGACTGTGGTTGACATCTTTCTTCCATTGGCACAATGGAAATCACATCAATAAGGATAACCTTTGTCTCTGCCAGAGACAAAGCTTTATTAGGAGTTTGGTCCAAGTCTGGGGAATGAACCCGCTCAGGAAGTAAGGACCCTCACTAACCTGGCCACCCTCCTTTCCGAGTGCAAGGTACGTTCTTAGACCACCTTTCTCCAACATATATATATGGCAACATGCGTATACATTTATCATTATAAAAAAATCCACAACAAAACACCCCACTGCACACACATCTTTCCTGGGGAGAGGACGAGAGAACAAACGTGGTAGATGTTAGTCACGTTGCTTAATGTATTTCTGGGAGGGGCTTAAATACCATGTGGATGACCCTGGTTTATGAACCTTGTAGCAGGGAGTCCTGCCCCTCAGTGGGCCTGGGGCCAGCCAACCCTTATTACTAAGTAGGCACATCTGAGCAGGAATCATATGCATCCCATATAAGAGAAGCAGGAAGAAGCCAGGCTCCTGGTCCAGCAGAGAGAATTGTCAGAGAGAAAGAGGGGAATAGAGAGGCTGCTGGCAGTGAGTAGGCTCCCACAGAGAAACCTGAAAGTAGGGGAGTGACACGGCAGTCAGGCAATGCCTGGGAATGACCAGATAAGGCGGTGACTGGCTGTATGTGAAAACTCCTATTTGAATGAGACCCTTGGGAGGGCTGTTGCTATTGGACTTGTAAAAGCCTTTTGTGAGTTGTTGAGGAATCCAAGAGGGGAAGCTGAGGCAGGCCACATGCAGAAACCTCGGGCCACAAAGGGACACTCAGAACAATCTAAATGAAGATCTGGAGAAGGACTTACCATGATGAGCCCTTGTTTGTTCTGCAGCAGGGTGAGTGTGATCCCATACACCTGGATGGATACCAGCTTGGCCATGGAGACGTTTCCGCTGCCCCAGTCTTCTTTCTCTACACTGACAGTGAATGGTGTGAGGTGATTGGCATCAGCGCAGGTCTTGGCCAGGATGTAGGTGCAGGTGCCTTGGAAGTCAAAGGGGACCCCGTCGAAAGAGAGGTAGTGGGGATGGCCAGAGGCAGAACAGGTTGCAAATCCAAATGGGTGGCATTTCTGGATGCCGTCCACCACCCCGCATTTCTCACCATTGCCGCAGAAGAAAGCCTTACATACAACTTCCCCACCAGCCTGACACACGCACTGCTCCTCGCATGAACCGCTTGGGTGGAAGGTCTCCCCGGCCTGGTAGTAAAGTCCCCAGTGGAGGCATCCACACTGGGAAAAGGGGACGCAGTGGTCACCACTGAGAACAAAGCCCTCGTCACACACGCAGCCTTCCTTACACTGGGTCGTGCATTGCACCGGGGCATAGAGGTTGCTGCATGTCAGATCGCAGCTGCTGCTGCAGAATTCGTAGTGACTGTTCGGGGGACAGGATGGAGCTGTAATTAGAACAAAGAGTTAGCTCACATAGTGTGTTAGCAATGTGTAAAAAGGAACGTTACTAGAAGAGGCAATTTCATTTAAGCTCCTAATTTTCTATTTCCTTGGTTTGGTTAAATAATAAAAGGCACCACCTGTAATCCAGTTCCAGGTCTGGATAACTGGTTGCTCCAAAGAAACCAGGCAGTGTGATACAGGTAATCTCTTTCCTAAAGCTAGCCTTCCAATTTGGACCAAGGTCAAGGTGTAGGGAGTGGAGGGCCCATGGACCTGGGAGTGTTCTGCAGACATTTTCACCACTAGATTTTTGTTTTGAATACAGGTCAGTAGTGCCTAAAACTCATTCCCAGATGACGGTTTATGGGAGATGAGTTGGTGGGTTTCCAGACCTGTTCCTAGTGGACAGACATCTCAATTAGTGAGTCACCACCATGTCCCAGCTCTAATTATATCCCAGTCTCAGCAGATAAACCAAGGACTAGATGGGTTATGAAGGGCACCACTACATCTTTAGCAAAACTTTTGATATGGTCTCCCACAGTAGTCTTGCAAGGAAGTTAAAAAAAGTATGGATTGGATGAATGGACGATAAGGTGGATAGAAAGCTGGCTAGATTGTTGGGCTTAACAGGTAGTGATCAATGGCTCCATGTCTAGTTGGCAGCCGGCATCAAGCTGAGTGCCCCAGGGGTCAGTCCTGGGGCCAGTTTTGTACAACATCTTTATTAATGATCTGGATGATGGGATGAATTGCACCCTCAGCAAGTTCGCAGATGACACTAAGCTGTGGGGAGAGATAGATACGCTGGAGGGTAGGGAAAGGATCCAGAGTGACCTAGACAAATTGGAGGATTGGGCCAAAAGAAATCTGATGAGGTCCAACAAGGACAAGTGCAGAGTCCTGCACTTAGGATGGAATAATCCCATGCACTGTTACAGGGTGGACCGACTGGCTAAGCAGCAGTTCTGCAGAAAAGGACCTGGGGATTACAGTGGATGAGAAGCTGGATATGAGTCAGCAGTGTGCGCTTGTTGCCAAGAAGACTAACGGCATACAGGGCTGCATTAGTAGGAGCATTGCCAGCAGATCGAGGGAAGTGATTATTCCCCTGTATTTGGCACTGGTGAGGCCACATCTGGAGTATTGCATCCAGTTTGGGCCCCCCACTACAGAGAAGATGTGGACAAATTGGAGTAAGTTCAGCTGAACTAAAATGATTAGGACGCTGGGCACATGACTTACGAGAAGAGGCTGAGGGAACTGGGCTTGTTTAGTCTGCAGAAGAGAAGAGTTGGGGGGATTGGATAGCAGCCCTCAACTTCCTGAAGGGGGGTTTCAAAGAGGATGGAGTTAGACTGTTCTCAGTGGTGGCAGATGACAGAACAAGGTCTCAAGTTGCAGTGGGGGAGGTACAGGTTGGATATTAGGAAACACTATTTCACTAGGAGGGTGGTGAAGCACTGGAATGGGTTCCTAGGGAGGTGGTGGAATCTCCATCCTTAGAGGTTTTTAAGGCCCAGCTTGACAAAGCCCTGACTGGGATGATTTAGTTGGGGTTGGTCCTGCTTTGAGCCGGGGGTTGGACTAGATGACCTCCTGAGGTCTCTTCCAACCCTGATCTTCTATGATTCTATCTCTGGACAGCGCCTCTCTGGCCTGGGGTGCAGCACATGGATAGGGGCGCGGTGAGGGGGCAGCTCCTAGGGCCAGTGCCTGTGCTGTGCCCATACTTTGGGCTCCTGTGACCATGAAGAAATGTTCTACGTCACTTGATGAGCTCAGCATTTAAACCAACGTCTACCAGCCAACTTGGAACAGGGATCCCCAAGGGGCAGCGATGAGCACGGGGGACTCACAGCAGAATTTCGTCGTCCTCCAGGCATGCACCACAGCTCCAGCTTCCTGACATGCCTCGGAATAGCCAGCAAGGGCCTGGCAGACGTTACTCTCCCGCCCACTGAGGACGCAATAGCCGTACACGCAATCTACGAAGTATCCATGGGGGTCCACTTTGCTGTGACATCCTCTGAAAGGGCCACTCTTGTGGAGGATGAGCCCACACTGCCCTCTGCTACCTCGTTGTTGTTTTTCAATAGCCTCTACACTTGCGCATGGGGGTATCGTTACTGCAGAGCATCCCCGGAGGTCGCCCACCTTCCAGCTCTGGCCAAAGCTGACTAGGCTTGGTGCCAGCGTGCCATCCCTCATGAGCATGTCATCCTCCCTGTCACTGTTGAAGTTGCCACACAGACCACACACGGCTCCCGCGTAGGTGACTGGCAGAGTGACCGTGGTGCGTCCTGACCAGCCGGCATAGGTAACAGTGAGACCAAAGTCTGTCTGGATCACTGTGGCCCAGCCCTTTCTATACACAGTGATTTTCTTATCAATGAGGTTGAAGGGAAGATTCGTCAGAAAACTGTTCACCTGTTAAAGCAAGACACATGAGATATGAAACATTGCTCGCCTGTGGTGGAACCTCTCACCCCAGCACACCCCAGCACAGAGCTCTGGCCCATGATTACAATAATAATCCACCTCTGTTCAAATCTTCATCCAGTCCGGCCCGCTTCCTTCCCTACAGCTTGCCTGAATCCAAGCTCTAACAGACTTGTATTTCCCCTGGCATTAGCTATTGCAGTTCCCTCCTCTCTGTCCCCCAGTGCTCCAGGTTCACACCTCTGGTGGATGCTATTGACACTGTGAAGGAGTGCTCACCCCACACCTGCCCTTGAAAGGGTTAAGGTGGCTAGACAGGCCAATTAAGCATCTAAGATGCACCTGGAGGAGGAGCCAGGGAGCAATGAGAACTAACTAAAGGCTGAAGCTCACCTGAACAGGAACAGGTGGGCTGGTACAAACAAGGTAGCTGAGGGCAGAAGGGGACTGCAGGGAGGAGGTCTTCAGTCACTCTCTGAGGCTAGGGAGAGAGGGGACTTGGCCAGGAGGGAAGGGTATACCCGGAGAAGGGTAGAGAAGGAGACTGATAGAGGCAATGTAGGAAGCAATCCAAGGAAACAGAAACAAGGCACGGGACAGGGTAGACTTTAGCTGCTGGTTTTAGGGTCCCTGGGCTGGAACCCAAAGATGAGGGTGAGCCCATGTTCCCTTACCAGCCACTGGGGATGTGGCACCATTGAGGGGCAGTGAATTGGAAGACTGCCTGGGACAGTTGGTGACACTTGGTACACAAACCTCCCAGAAAGGAGAAACTACCGTGACCTAGCCGGAGGGCCAAGCCACAAGGAGAGAATCATCGTGTCTGGGTAGAGAGAGAGTGTCATAGAGTGAGCACTCACAGGAAGGGGCTTCAGAAAGGCAGAGCTAATTCCAAGTTGCGGCCACAAGGAGGTGCCCCATTGGGGATGAGAGCACTCTGTGAAAGTGTGGACACTTGTGGATGGGAAGGAAGAGGTAGATGTGGTATATCTTGAATTTAGTAAGGCTTTTGATACTGTCTCACATGACCTTCTCATAAAAAAAAACTAGGGAAATACAGCCTAGATTGAGCTACTATAAGGTGGGTGCATAACTGATTGGAAAACCGTTCCCAGAGAATAGTTATCAGTGGATCACAGTCAAGCTGGAAGGGCATATCAAGAGAGATCCTGCAAGGATCAGTTTTGGGTCTGGTTCTACTCAATATCTTCATGAGTGGTTTAGATAATGGCATAGAACGTACACTTATAAAGTTTGTGGACAATACCAAGCTGGGAGGGATTGAAAGTGCCTTGGAGGATAGGATTAAAATTCAAAATGATCTGGACAAACTGGAGAAATGGTTTGAAGTAAATAGGATGAAATTCAATAAGGACAAATTACTCCTGGGAGAATTCTGTGCACCAAAAAATTAAAAATTCTGCACACAATGGTTGAAAATTCTGCAAAATTCTGCATATCTTATTTGTCAAAATAATACAATATAATCATGCCAGTTTCAATTATTTTGCAAAAAGAAAAGGAGTACTTGTGGCACCTTAGAGACTAACAAATTTATTTGAAGTGAGCTGTAGCTCACGAAAGCTTATGTTCAAATAAATTTGTTAGTCTCTAAGGTGCCACAAGTACTCCTTTTCTTTTTGCGAATACAGACTAACACGGCTGCTACTCTGTCAATTATTTTGGTAATTTATTTAAAAATATCTGACAGTAAGTACGTCTGTAGCAATACAGACCAAAAAAAAAGATTCTGGTAAATTGTTTTTTCACAAATAGATTCCTTACTAGGCATATTCATACAGAACTTTATGTAATTCACTTAAATTACAATACAGAACTGTATTTTCTGTACCTGTCAGAAGCAATGCAAAGGCTTGGGGGAGTCAGGGGTAACGGAGGACCTCAGGGAGAGAGAAGGAGCCTAGGAGTGAACTGGGAGGGTGTTGGTGGGAGGTTTTTCTTTGTGGGGGGTGAGATTGTTAGGAAGCCTCCCCCATGAAGACCCTGGATGACCCCAAGCCTCTCCCATTCAGTCAGGCACGTCTGCCCCTGTCCCCACACTCCTCATCCCCATGAGTCTCTGCAGCCCTCCTCCCACATCCCCAGGCTCAACACTGTCACTCAACTAGCTCCTGAGCCCATGCTCCAGTCTGTCTCCCCCACAAGTCATACAATCATAGAATATCAGGGTTGGAAGGGACCTCAGGAGGTCATCTAGTCCAACCCCCTGCTCAAAGCAGGACCAATCCCCAATTTTTGCCCCAGATCCCTAAAACGCCCCCTCAAGGATTGAACTCATGACCCTGGGTTTAGCAGACCAATGCTCAAGCCACTGAGCTATCTCTCCCCCCCCCCATTCTGAACCCCAGTCTGTGACCTGCCCCAGCAGCCCTGTGTGCCCCACTCTGTCCTAAATTGGCTCCACGGGCAAGGTGCTGCTCATGGGGCAATTCTGAAGCACTGGGCTTAGAATTTAGTATTTTCCCGCATAAAATACATTTGTTTTGGTGCCACAGCATCCTCTGGTGGGCAAAAGGCAGAAGTGCAGCACTTCTGTGGCAAAATGTTTTTTATGTGGGAAAACACAAAATTATGTGAGACAGATGAATTCTGCACATCTGCAGATGTGCAGTATTTCCCCAGGAGTAACAAATGCAAAGTGTTCCACCTAGGAAAGAACAATCAGTTGCACACATAGAAAATGGGAAATGACTGCCTAGGAAGGAGTACTGTACAAAGGGATTTGGGGGTCATAATGGATCACAAGCTAAATATGACTGAACAGTGTAACACTGTTGCAAAAAAAGCAAACATCACTCTGGGATGTATTATCAGGAGTGTTGTAAGCAAGGCACAAGAAGTAATTCTTCTGCTCTTCTCTGTGCTGATTAGGACTCAGTTGGAGTATTTTGTCCAGTTCTGGGTGCCACATTTCAGGAAAGATGTGGTCAAATTGGAGAAAGTCCAGAGAAGAGCAACAAACATGATTAAAGGTCTAGAAAACATGACCTATGAGGAAAGATTGAAAAAATGGGTTCTTTTAGTCTGGAGAAGAGAAGACTGAGAGGGGACATGATGACAGTTTTCAAGTATATAAAAGGTTGTTACAAGGAGGAGGGTGAAAAAAATTTCTCCTTAACCTCTGAGGATAGGACAAAAAGCAATGGGCTTAAACTGCAGCAAGGGAGGTTTAGGTTGGACATTAAGAAAAACTTCCTTACTGTCAGGGTAATTAATCACTGGAATAAATTGCCTCGGGAGGTTGTGGAATCTCCATCATTGGAGATTTTTAAGAGCAGGTTAGACAAACACCTGTCAGGGATGGTCTAAGTAACACTTAATCCTGCCATAAGTGCAGGGGACTTCACTAGACGACCTCTCGAGGTACTTTCCAGCCCTAGAATTCTATGATTCAGACACCTTCTCACACATCCGAAGTGTAACCACATCACCCCAATCCTTAAATATCTCTATTGGCTCCGTGTTTATGGAAGAATGTGGTTAGAATTCACCCTATATTTCAAAATCCTTCCATGCACCGTCTGCAACTTTTCTGGATCACACAGGTGACTTTCCCCAAATGTTTTAGAGAGATTAGAGACAATTTAAGAAACTCACCAGCACTTTCCCAGGGAATTGATTGCTGATCCTGAGGTTGGTCTGATACACCTTGATCTGTACAGAAGTAGTACTGTTCTCCCGGAAGTAGATTTCAAAGTCCACCAGTCCCTCCGCCTTCTTGCACAGGGCTGTGAGCTGGTACCAGCAAGTGCCTTTGAAGTCGTATCTCTGTCCATCAAAGGTGGTGTAGTGCAGATTCCTTGTCACAGAGCAGGTGGCGTAGCTGGAGGGGTAACAGCCTCGTATGCCGTTCACTAGCCCGCACCTCTCTGAGTGTTTGCATATAGCGGCCTCGCATTCGACTTCTCTAGTGGCTGCGTTGCACATGCACCATGTCCCACATGCCTCATCGACCCAGAAACTCTCATTGGGGGCATAGGGGCGCCCCTCAAACTGGCACCCACAGCCGCCCTTGGGGATGCATTTGCCCTGGCTCAGCACAAAACCATCCTTGCACTGGCAGCTTTCCACGCAGCGGTCTTGGCAGCTGCTTGGGGCTGACTGATCTACACATGTGGCTGGGCAGGCTGTTCCACAGAGCTGGTACTGGCTGTTCTCCAGGGGGCACTCCATGGCTGGAGAGTGAAGGACCCACAGATTTAGCAGCAAACCCTCTCCACGCAAAAGCAATATTTCAAATAGACAGAGGGGAATGTATCTTGTGGGGTCTGAGAGCCCTCAAATCCCAGTGACCTGAACTGGAGGTTAGGGTGCTCAGCACACCGCCGGAGGTGATTAGCACCTTACAGGATCAGGTTCATGGTAGGAAGAGTGACTTAAAAACTGGCATCATTTTACCCCAACCATCCATGTGTTATCAGTGGACGTTAGATACTCCAAGTGACAGGCGCCTTAGCAATTCCAAGGACAAACAAGTACTGTGGGTACAACAGAACCCAGGAGTCCTGATTTCCCAATCACTGCTCAATCCCAAACCACTCGATCACGCCCCCTCCCAACACCAGGGCTAGAACTCAAGAGTGCTGAGAACCCAGGCTCCCCGGTCTAACCAGCAGACCATAGACCTTGGCATACAAATCTGTACTCACGGCATCTGGCCAGCTGCCTCCATTCCCCAATCCTGACCCCCTCCAGCTGGCAGGCATCCGCATAGGCCTTCAGGGCCTCACACAGGGCCTTCCTGTAGCCGTCGCTGTGGCACAGATCGTACACGCAGTTGTCCAAGTAGACTGTAGGATCCACCTTGGTGTGGCACTGGCTGAAGGGCCCATCTGAGACCTTGGTTATCAGGCCGCACGAGGCCTCTTCCTTGTACTTTCTGGCTATGCTGGTGGCACAGGGCCTGCAACCTCCAATGCAATCGTGCCAGCAAAACTGATCCTCATCTTCCACTGCCCAGCTTTTCCCCAGGACGGCGACACTGGGAGCCAGGTCCCCTTCTGAGGTCCGGAAGTCATCGGAGGGGTCCCCATTATAGTTGCCACACAGGCCACACAGGCTGTCCAAGAAGACCCTGGGAACAGTGACCCTCAGGTGGTTGTTCCAGTCATAGGACACGCTGAGGTTGAAATCGGTGCGGAGGACGAGGGAGGTGCCACTCTGATAGAGCCGAAGGGTCCCATTGTTCAGGGAGATGGGTAAGTGGGCCCTGGTGTTATTCAGCTTCACATTGAGAAAGAAAGGGCAAAGGTCACAATTGAGTGCACTAGTCTGTCATTTGCAAAGTGGCCCCTACTCAGATTAGCAAGTATTGCAACCTGGAGCCAAATCTCTCATAGAATCATAGAATATCAGGGATGGAAGGGATCTCAGGAGGTCATCTAGTCCAACACCCTGCTCAAAGCAGGACCAATTCCCAATTTCTGCCCCAGATCCCTAAATGGCCCCCTCAAGGATTGAACTCACAACCTTGGGTTTAGCCGGCCAATGCTCAAACATCTGAGCTATCCCTCCCCTCTCAATGAACCTTGACCCAAATCTGAACCAGAATTACTTTAAAACATCATATTAAATAGAGCTGGGTGGAGAAATGTAATTCTTTTTGGAGGATTTCAATATTTTGAAAGTTGTTTAATAATGGAACCACACTTTCAAAAGTCGAGACTAGGATCCTAAATTCTTAACTTTGCTGCACAGTAAAAGTCATGGTTTTAATAAAGACACGAGTTATAGATTATTACAGCAATCTGTAACTCAATAACCCACCCTTTTTGTCCTATGATGCCAGTGGGTTTAACCACTTATGCTAAACAATCTGTTCCACCTTGTATTTAGCTATGACACTCTGGGCTCGTCTACATTTGGAACGCTGCAGCTGTGGAAAATCCACACCCCTGAGCAACGCAGTTATACTGACCTATCCCCTGGTGCAGGGAGCGCTGTGTTGACAGGCGGGCATCACCTGTTGACATAGGCACCACCCGTCAGGGCATGGCCACACTACAAAATTAAGTTGACCTGATTTACGTCAGCATAAAGCCACCTCAGTGATTGCATCGCTTGTGCATGTCTACTCTTTGCTCCTGCGTCTGTGCAATATGCAACCTCACCAGGAGCACTTGTACCGATGGTACTGTCAGTGTGGGGCATTGTGAGATGGCTTCTGAAAGCCAGTAACAGTCCATGTAATCCACGCAGTATCTACATTGACATGGCGTCGACCTAACTGCATCGACATTGACTCTACACCTCTCATGGAGGTTAAGTCGATGTAGCAGGAGCGAAATTTTACTGTAGACACTTACATAGTTAGGTCGAGGTGAACTGCTTTGCACTGACCTAGCACTGTCGTGCAGACTGCGTGGAGTACCTACGCCAACAAGAGAAGCTGTCCTGTTGGCCTAGGTAGCATCTTCACTAGGTGCTACAGCTGTGCAGCTGCACTGGTGCAGCTCTGTAAGTGTAGACAAGCCCTTACGATGACTTAATTACATTGCTTGGAGTATGGATTTTTCACGCCCCCGAATAGGCGCCGACTCCATGGGTGCTCCAGGGCTGAAGCACACATGAAAAACAAATAGTGTGGGCTGGGCACGCACTGGCAGCCCTTTGGATCAGCTCCTCCCCCTCCCTCCCAGCGCCTCCTGCCAGGTGCCATCAGCTGTTCCGTGGTGTGCAGGAGGTGCTGGGAGGGGAAGGGGAGCAATGGGGGTGGGAAGGGGTGCAGAGGGCGCAGGGGCTTGGGGAAAGTGGTGGAGAGGGGGGAAGGAAGAGGCAGGGCAGGGGTGGGGGCTTGGGGAAGGGGTGTAGAGGGGTTGGGGCACCCCTGGGAACCAAAATTTGGTGCCTGTGTGCCCCTGAGCAACATATCTGGGTCGATCTAATTCTCTAGCATAGACCAGCCCTGAGTACCCTTTCCAGACCTGAAGAAGAGCTCTGGGTAGCTGGATGACTTGTCCCTTTCACCAACAGAAGTTGGACCAATAAAAGACATTACCTCTCCCACCTTGTCTCTCTAACACACTGGGACCAGCATGACGACCACGACAGAGCAAACAGTTCAAAAGTTGGAATTTTGAGGGCGAGGGGGCTGCATCAATTAGAGCCATTAGGAAGTGGCTACAGGGAGGGAGCTATGTCACCTAGAGCCATTAGGGAGAGGCTCCTGCAGGGGAGAGGGCCATGTCTAGGGTTGCCAACTTTCTAATTGCAGAAAACTGAACACCCTTGTTCTGCTCCCTGCCCTGAGGCCTCACCCCTCCTCAGAAGCCCCACCCCCACTCACTCCATCCCCCCTCCCTCTGTCGCTCGCTCTCTCCCATCCTTGCTCACTGACTCATTTTCATCAGACTGGGACCGGGGGTTGGGGTGCAGGAGCGGGTGAAGGCTGTGGCTGGGGGTGTGGGCTCTGGGGTTGGTTCAGGTGTGACGTTCCCCTGGTGTTATCCGGACCAGTGATCTCCTAGGTCACTCCAATCCTTGACTCTGGGAGCCAGCCTTACCCTGCTCTGCTGTGAGAATCCCCACTCCTGGGCTGTTCACGCACAGCCTCTGGCATGCAAGCTGCTCCTTGGATTGTGCAACTGAATGACACTAGCCAATATCTCCGGTCCCAGACACAACCCTAGGAACCTCCGTCTTGCAGTGTCCAGTTATGCCCACTGGACACTGCAAGCTTATATGAGTTCGTCAATTTAACAAAAAAATCGATATGTACCAGGCTTGTTATCCCAAGGGGAGTCTCTGACACGCTTCAAACCAAATGCACTGCTTCAGATAGAATAAACAAACAAATTTATTAACTACAAAGATAGATTTTAAGTGATATAAAGTGATCGGCAAAAAGTCAGAGTGGTTACCAAAATAAAATAAAATATAAGCACGCAGTCTAAACTCTCAGCCCTATTAGACTGGGCAACATCTAGATTAAGCAGTTTTTCTCATCCCACTGCACATTGCAGTCCTTAATATAGAGGTTTTTCCTTAAACCTGGGCCAATCTCTTCTGTTGGAGTCTTGTCTTCTTCTCAGTGTCTTAGCTGAATGCAGCCTAGGTGGGGGCAGGAGAAGGGCCCAGTGTGTGCCCACTCTGTTTTATACCCTCAGTCCATGTGTTTGGGGAGCACAAGTCCAGGCATGTTTGGGGGGCATTGCTGAGTCTCTCCAAGCAAGGCTGAGCAATTCCCCTGGTGTGGCCTCATGCAGGTGAGTCATTGCAGTGTAGCTCCCTTGCTGGACAATGGCTGTTGATTGTTTGACACCCTGCCTGGATGTTGGTTACTTTCCTTGCTGTTGTCTCTGGGGAGCTAATATCTGGCTGATTCCCCAACTTACAACATGTTTTAGTGACCACCATACAACACAATTCTCATAAGTTCACATGTATTGATGACACACATATGTGGATAGAGAAATGACTTTCAACAGATCATAACTTTTCCCTCGACACCTTACAAGGCGTGCTTTATATGTAAGATCACGATTATATGAAAATGAGGAATATGGGAGTTACAAGACGCTCCCCCAAGGTATAGAATGTAACACCAGGGATGAGGGATTTGTGGTGCAGGAGGGGACTCCAGGCCGGGGCCCAGGGGTTTGGAATGTGGGAGGGGGCTCTGGGCTGGGACAGAAGGTTGGAGTGTGGGAGGAGGTACGGGCTCTGGGCTGGGGCCAGAAATGAGGGGTTCAGGGTGTGGGAGGGGGGCTCAGGCCTGGGTTAGGGATTTGGGATGCAGGAGGGGTTGCAGGGTGTAGGCTCTGGGCGGCGCTGACCTCAGGCAGCCCTGGCATTTCCCAGGGATGGAGGAATTCTGTGTGACACCCGGGAAGTGGAGGCATGTCACAGGTCTCTGTGTGCTGCCCCTGCCTGCAGGCCAGGGGGCTCCATGCACTGACTCCACCCACAGGCGCTGCCCCTGCAGCTCCCATTGGCCACGATTCCTGGCCAATGGGAGCTGCAGAGCTGGTGCTCGGGGCAGCGCCTGCAGGCGGGGGCAGTGCGCGGAACCCCCCCCCAGCTGTCCCTCCATGTAGGAGCCGGAGGGACATGCCAGCTGCTTCTCGGGAGCTGTGCTGACCTGGGCACGGTGCCTGCCTGCCCCTCTGCGGCCAACCAGACTTTTAGCAGTCCAGTCAGCTGTGCTGACCAGAGCCGCCAGGGTCCCTTTTTGACCAGGTGTTCAGACTGAAAACCGGACGCCTGGCAACCCGAGCGCGTCAGTTAGAGCTGTCAGGGAGCAGCGCCTGCGGAGAAGAGGGCTGCATTGGTTAGAGCTGTTCAGGAGCAGCTCCGGGAGGGGGCCGCATTAGGGAGTGGCTCCTGTGGGAGAGCGGCCCGCATCGGATAGAGCCATTAGGGAGCGGCTCCTGCGAGGGCGGGGCCCGCGTCAGATAGAGCCATTGGCGAGTGACGCAATTCCTGGGGAGGTTGTTTTGACCCTTGTCTCTGATTCCTGGTTCCTGACTCCAGATCTGCCTACTAGCCCTGACTGCCACTGCTTCAGCCAGGAGGTCTGACCGCCCACGTCCCAGTTGCTGACAGTAGCCCCAAGCACAGAGCTTTGGAATTGAGTCAGTGCCCCCTGCTGGCCACCTGCCCCATTCTATGACACACAGCACCTGGTATTGCCATGATGGGAACTGGGGTCGGCACTGACTCCAAGGGGAGAGTGCACCCTACTGGGATACCTGTACATCTGAACGTAGTACAGCACCCCCTAGTACAGTGCCATGGCTTCAGGGACAGCACCAATTCAGGAGGAGAGCACCATCTACTACTTAAACAATTCTACCCCCTGCAACAGCTTGGGTAAATGTTTTAAAGGCTTCCTATCAAAGTACTGACCACGCCCAGCACTTACCCCCACAAAGCCGACCTCAGCCCTGGCTGCTGTAATGGTGACTCCATCCACCTGGACAGTCACCGACCCAATGTAGAAGATCTGTGTGTTCCCACTGTTCTCGCTCTCGGCTATGACGTGGAAGGAGGGCAGGATGGAGTCATCCCTGCAGGTCTTGGCCACCGTGTAGTTGCAGGTGCCGTGGAAATCATACACCCGTCCATCGAAGGTGTGGTAATGCAAGTAACCCCCAGCCCAGCATGTGGCCTGAGAGACTGGCACACACTCTGGCTGCCTATTTATCATCTTGCAAATAGTTCCTTCTCTGCAGCGGACCACACTGCAGGATGGCTTTGGAATGACTAGTGGGGAAAGACAATAGAAAGACAAGAGACACCAGACTAATCAGTTATATATGAGAGCGGAGAGGGGGCTGAGGGTGGTGTGAAAATTGGGATGATATTTAGTGTCATTGTAATCCTACTTCTTAATCTAGCCTGTTTGTGAAATGGAGCAAATGATCTATCTATCTATATATCTATCTAGCCATCCATCCCCATACATATTTCCCTTGGACAGTTCCCAAACATTCCCACAAGTCCTCTGCTGGGAAATCTCTCTGCATGGGTGAGACCACAGCAGTCTTTGAGCCAGCAGAGCCACCTCCTATATCACCCTCCCCACAGCCTCTCATGTTGGTGGTTAACACAGAGAGCCATGTGACAGGCAGTATGGAGCAGAGCCCTGCAATGCAACCCAAACCTGATGGGAGCCGACTACAAGTGTCAGGTCTGGGTCAGGCTGAGTAGGAAATCAACGGGACCCTCTTGGGCTTGGGTCAAGTTAGCCGTTCTCCTTCTGCCTGTGGGTGGAGAGAGCAGTGAGCGACAGTGGGTGGGGAAAGAGGAACGGGGACAGGGCCTTGAGGGAAAAGAGGTGGAGCAAGGGGAAGGGCCTTGTGGGAAGAGGTGGAGCAGGGGAGGTTCCGATGCTCAGTGTCCAGTTTTCACAAACGAGACAGTTGGCCACCCTACCTGTGGGGTGAGCGCGGAGGTAGGTGCAAGCCCAGCTCCTACTAGCACTGCCACCTGGCTGCATTATGCATACTGTGGAGTGAGGGAGCTGCCCCAGAGCGCACACACTGCAGCCAGGGATGGCGGATGGCAGGAACAGGTACATAGCCACCGCTGTGCCAACCCCATGGGCGGGAGGTGGCCATGGCACATTCACTTTCATTGGAAGAGTCAGGCTGGGTCGGGAAATGACCTGACCTTCTCGGGCTTGGGCTCCTCAAAAATTAGGCCCAAGCAGACCTCTAGCGTGGAGCAGACAAGGAGAGTGGCTGAGAGGTGATGGGCTCTGAGACTGCCCAGATGACTGATGGTCCCTATGGGTCTGTAGCCAGGGTGTTCTGTTTATAGCAGCCCCCAGCCTGCTCCCAGAGAGAGAATCATGGAATGTGCACAGATCCCTGACAGCTGCCCACCCGGCTCTGCTGGAGAGACCCAACAAGTCTTTCCATCTTTCCGGCCGAAATTCTGCAATATTATGGGTCAAAGTTCCAGGCTAAATGAAGGGGGAGAGAGAGTGAGAAGGGTGAGGAGACTTAACCACAGCTACTTACTCGCTGCCTGTACAATAACCCTTCAGGGTACGTTTCAAACAATGACTGTCCTGTACCTTTGCTGACGCAGGCCCTGACGCCATCTCTAATCTGGCAGATTTCTTCTCGGGAGCAGCCATGGGCTTTACAGGTCACCCCTCGGGCAGGAACACACGTGCAGCTTTGCTGGCACTCGTTCATCAGGACCGTCTCATTGGGCTGATGGAACGTTTGGAAAACAGAAAATAGCAGAATGTAACTGGAAATGATTATTTAAAATAATTTTTGACAGCGCTAAACCCAGAGCTGTGGATGTCTTTTTCTAACACATGTGCTCTCAGAATGATATCGGGGCAGCTCTCTGGCCTGTGTTATACAGGAGGGCAGACTAGATGATCACAATGGACCCTTCTGGCCTTAGAATCTATGTATCTATAAAAATGTCCATTGTGTCATAATATTATTTCCTGTTGCCTTTAGAGAGAAAGGCTGTCTAATGGGCTGAGGACTGGGCTTAAGGCCAGGAACAATTCTTAGGTTTTAACCTCCCATCTTCTACTCACTCACTAGGTGGCCTTGAGCAAGTCACTGTGCCTATCTGTGCCTCAGTTTCCCCACAACAGGCACAGGCACAGGGTAATAAATCTTCTGGCCTTTTTTGGCACTTTGAGCATTAGATACTTGCAGAGAGGGAAGCCAGCCTGGATGGACCAATGCTCTGATCCAGAATAGCAAATCCTATATTCTTGACCAGTGTAGGGATTAAGATATGGTCAGAGCAAAAATTAGATCAGACCCAGATGTTCCAGCAGGGGGCGGTACCTTGTAGTATCTTCCACGCTCAAAGCACCCACAGCTCTCTGGAGTCACACAGCCCTGGCCATCGAAGAAGAAGCCCTCGTCACACTGGCAGCCTTCAGCACAGGTCTCTGGGCAGTCCATGATGTCTCCAGAGCAGGTGGTGGAGCAGAGGTCAGTGCAGACCTCGTAGTGGCTGTTGACTGGGCAGCTCACAGCTTAAATAGAGAGAGAAATAAAGGATGGATGGAAAGATCTCATACCATGGTCTAGAGGGACAGACATGAAAGAGAAGAGAGCAGGACAGGGAGGAGAAGTACAGGGCACCTTTCTAAGGGAACATGAGATTGTTGGCTCCCACCCAGAAGAGTTCCAGAAGAAGCCCAGAGGCCTGGAACAAGATGCCCAGTAAAACTGACCCCCTCCCTTCCCCAGTGCGTCCCAGAGTTCCTACACTGTCTGTGCACTTACGGCAGAAGGAGGCGCTCCTCCAGGGCTGGATGAAGACCTTAGCCTCTTGGCAGGCTGTCACGTAGCTGTGGATGCTCTGGCACAGGACCTGTGCATCCCCGTTTCCCAGGCACACATCATACAGGCAGTTGTTCTGATACACGCTGGGGCTGACCGCACTGTGGCAGGCCGCGAAGGGGCTGTCAGGGTCTGTGAGCAGCCCACAGTAGTTGCGCCCTTTGAAGACGTCCTTCTTCTTCTCTTCGCAAACTGGACAGCTGTTTCCAGCACATCTGTCTGTACAGGATCCTCCTGGGATCTCGACTTCCCAAGCAGAGCCAAATGCTACCACATCAGGGGCTGTCCTGCCACTGGGGAGCAGGAACTCCTCGTCTTCCCGTCCATAGTAGTTCCCACACAGGCCGCACGTCTGGCCCTCATAGCTTCCTGGGATGGTGACCCTGGCCTGGTAAACCAGGTCGTAGCTCACAGTGAGGCCGAAGTTGGTTTGCACCAGAATGTTTGTGCCATGTTGATATGCTCTAAGTTGCCCATCAGCCACGATCACTGGGAGGTTGTGGGACACCCCGTTCACCTGGAAGAGAGAGAACATTCCCTGTGAGCATGGGGAAGCAGGGACACAGACAAGATTCTGCTTTCACTGACACATGGCATAAATCAGAATGACTCCAGATTTCACTTTGGGATGACTTGTCCTCACCTTCCAAGGTCTTCACATTGCCACCCTAGTCTACATCTCTTCTCTCCTCTCTGCATCACCTCAGCTCCCTCCCAGTTCTCTCTCTTTACCATTGCTGTTTTCTCCAACCATGTTTGGCTTGCATCTCCTTTTCATGCAAGCTCCTGCACATAGAACACTCTCCTACTTCTTGTCTATCTCCCCTTCTCCCCTAAAGACCCTCATTCCTTCACCCCTTGCCTTCTTCTCCTATCTCCACCAATTTACCACATGTTGTATTTGTCCCAAGTTAGACTGAAGACTTCTCAGGGGAATGCATCATGGGAGAAATTCTTCAACACAGAGCCAATGGAGTTAAAATGGGGAGGACGTTTATTCCATGTTTGCACAAATGTGAATTAGGTGTAGAGAGTTCCCCAAATCATTAATTCCGAGAAACATGGTGTATAAACCAAGAAGGGAGGCAAAGAAGATTGAGCTGAGCTAGGAAGATGCTCAGTTTGCCCAAATGAAGCTCTGACATAGCAGCATCCATGAGCAATACTTCCTACCATCTCCAGTTGGCCAGGAGACTTTGTCCCATCCTGATGGATGATGATCTGGCATCATTTCATGCCTTCATCACCTCTCTTCTGGACTTCAGTAATGTGATATACCATGAATCCTTCAGCACTCCAGAATCTCTATCAGGTACAGAAGCGTCTCCTCACCAGCACTGGCTACATAGAACACATCAAAACTGTCCTCTGCTCCCTCTTCTGCCTTTCAAAGAGAACACTGAATCCAGTTCAAGTTCTCAGACCTTATCTTCAAGGCGCTCAATGGCCTGGGCCCTGGGTACCTAAAAGATCAATTAAACCTCCAAGATGAAGATCATAGCTGACCACTTCATTCTTCTGGGAAAATAAGGGTAAAGTTTACCTGTGCAGGAGATGGAGCTTTACTGGTGACCAGTTCGAGACTCGGGAATTAACATCCTCAGGAACAAAGGACCCTGACAAAACTCACCACTTCCGCCGCAAGTGCAAGATGCATTTCTCTGACCTGTTGTCTCAAACACACACACACACACACACACACACACACATATAGAAGGCAATATGCATGCACATTTATATCTTTTAAAAGTAAATCCAATACAAAACTATCCCCTGCACGCACATCTCCTCCTGGAGATAGGATGAGAGAGTTGGTTAAGTTACTTAGTGTGTTGCTGGAAAGTGCTGAAATACTACATGGATGTGCATGTTATAAGAATTAGTAAGTGGGTGGCTTGTCCTTTAAGGCCAGTGGGCCAGCCAACCCTGATTACTAAGGAGGCACACCTGAGGAGCACGAATCACCTGATTCCCCTACAAGAGCAGCAGGAGGAAGATGGGAGGCTGGCCCTGCAGAGAGAGTTCTCAGGGAGAACAGAAGAGAATCAAGAGGCTGATGGGAGTGAATAGACTCCAGCAGGGAAACCTGAAATTTGGGGAGCATGACTGCAGACAGGAAAGAACTCAGAGTGACCTGGTATGGAGAAAAATGGATGGACTTGAAAACTTTATTTTTCGTGTTTGATAATTTAATAATCCAGACCTTAAGGAGGGCGGTTGTTATTCAGCTTGTCTTCTGAGCTATTGAGGAGCCCAAGAGGGAAAGCTGAGGCAGACTACCTGCAGTGCAACCTTTGCCACGAGGGGGCATTAGAGAGATGGCCAAACTGCAAACAAACCTGTGTAGAATAGAATAAAATTTGTGTCCATGAGAATGTGGAGGACTTACCATGATGAGCCCTTGTTTGTTCTGCAGCAGGGTGAGTGTGATCCCATACACCTGAATGGACACCAGCTTGGCCACAGACACGTTCCTTGTTCCCCAATCTTCTTTCTCTATGCTGATAGAGAATGGTGTAAGATGACTGGCATCGGTGCAGGTCTTGGCCAGGATGTAGGTGCAGGTGCCTTGGAAGTCAAAGGGGAGCCCGTCGAAAGAGAGGTAGTGGGGATGGCCAGAGGCAGAACAGGTCGCAGATCCAAATGGGTGGCATTTCTGGACACCGTTCACCACCCTGCATTGCTCACCAGTGCTGCAGGAGAATGCCTTACACACAACCTCCCCACCAGCCAGACACACGCACTGCTCCTCGCATGAACCACTCGGGTGGAAGGTCTCCCCGGCATGGTAGTAAAGTCCCCAGTGGAGGCATCCGCACTGGGAAATGGGGACACAGCTGTCGCCACTGAGAACAAAGCCCTCGTCACACACGCAGCCTTCCTTACACTGGGTCGTGCATTGCACCGGGGCATAGAGGTTGCTGCATGTCAGATCGCAGCTGCTGCTGCAGAATTCATAGTGACTGTTCGGGGGACAGGACGGAGCTGTAATTAGAACAAAGAGTTAGCTCACATCGTGCATTAGCAATGTGTAAAAAGGAACTGTTACTAAAAGATGCAATTTCATTTAAGCTCCTAATTTTCTATTTCCTTTGTTTGGTTAATTAACGAAAGGCACCATCTGTTATGGGTTCCCAGGTCTGATGAACTGGTTGCCTCACAGAGGCCAGGAGATGGGATACAGACAATCTCTCTCCTACGATGAAGCTTCTAATTTGGTTTATTGTTTCATGGTTTCACTACTCGCTTTTTGTTTTGAATCAGGGTCAGTAGCAGTTAAAAGCCCAACTGATGGCTTGTGTGAGATGAGTTGGTGGGTTCCCAGCCCAGTTTCTAATGGACAAACATCCCAGTTAGTAGCCACCCTGAGTCCCAGCTCTGATTATGTCCCAATCTCAGAAGGGAAGGCAAGGACTGGACTGGCCATGGAGAGCACACTACATTCCTAGCAGTGTTTCCCTAGTGCTGTGGGTTCAGCACTCGTAGTGGCCTTGGCAGCTGCACCCTGGGTTAGGGTGCAGCTGCCTGCTGAGAGAAACCATTGTCTGTTAAAAATGTTCTGCAGTGTTTAGATCCACATCTACCAGCCAACAAGAATTAACGATCCCCCAAGGGGCAGGCAGCGGTGAACACAGGGGACTCACAGCAGAATTTCGTAGTCCTCCAGGGACGCACCATAGCTCCAGCTTCCTGACATGCCTCAGAATAGCCAGCAACTGCCTGGCAGACGTTACTCTCCCTCCCACTGAGGACGCAATAGCCGTACACGCAGTCTACGAAGTATCCATGGGGGTCCACTTTGCTGTGACATCCTCTGAAAGGGCCACTCTTGTCTAGGATCATCCCACACTGTCCTCTGCTACCTCGTTGTTGTTTTTCAATAGCCTCTACGCTTGCACATGGGGGTATCGTTACTGCAGAGCATCCTGGGAGGTCTCTCACCTTCCAGCTCTGGCCAAAGCTGATGGGGCTTGGTGCCAGTGTGCCATCCCTCATAAGCATGTCGTCCTCCCTGTCCCTGTTGAAGTTGCCACACAGACCACACACAGCTCCTGCGTAGGTGACTGGCAGAGTGATCGTGGTACGTCCTGACCACCCAGCATAGGTAACGGTGAGACCAAAGTCTGTCTGGATCACTGTGGCCCAGCCCTTTCTATACATAGTGATTTTGTTATCATCGAGGTTGAAGGGAAGGGTAATCAGGAAACTGTTCACCTGTAAAAGCAAGACATATGGGATATGAAACTTTGCTCGCTCGTGGTGGAACCTCTGGCTCCAGCACAGAGCTCTGGCCCATCTACTGCTGCTGAAATCTTCATCCAGGTTGACCTGCTCCCTCCTCTACAGCCTGCCTGAATCCCTGCTCTACAGACTAGGAAGGATCCTCCAACCAGACTTTCCTTTTCTCTTACATTGGCTATTGCTGTTCCCTCCTCTGTGAGCCCCACCTCTCCAAATTTCCACATATGCTGGGTGCTATTGACACCTTCTCACACAGATGAAGTGTAACCACATCACCCCAACCCTCTAGCTTCTCCACTCGCTGTCCATTCACATCAGAATCCAGTTAATATTTTATCTGTTTTCTAAAATCCTTCCATTCACTTTCTGCAACCGACTTCTGATTTCACAGGCGACTTTCTAGAAATGTTTTAGAGACTAGATGTGATTTCTGAAACTCACCATGATTTCCCCAGGGAATTGATTGCTGACCCTGATGTCGGTCTCATAGACCTTGATCTGCACAGGAGCAGTATTGCTTTCCTGGAAGTAGACTTCAAAGTCCACCAGTCCCTCCGCCTTCTTGCACAGGGCCGTGAGCTGGTAGCGGCAGGTGCCTTGGAAGTCATATCTCTGTCCATCAAAGGTGGAATAGTGCAGATTCCTTGTCACAGAGCAGGTGGCGTAGCTGGAGGGGTAACAGCCCCGTACGCTGTTCACTAGCCCACACCTCTCCGAGTGTTTGCATGTAGCGGCCGCGCATTCGACCTGTCTAGTGGCTGCATTGCACATGCACCGTGTCCCACATGCTTCCTCAACCCAGAAACTCTCATTGGGGGCATAGGGACGCCCCTCAAACAGGCACCCACAGCTGCCCTTGGGGATGCATTTGCCCTGGCTCAGCACAAAACCATCCTTGCACTGGCAGCTTTCCACACAGGGGTCTTGGCAGCTGCTGGGGGCTGACTGGTCCGCACACGTGGCTGGGCAGGCTGTTCCACAGAGCTGGTACTGGCTGTTCTCCAGCGGGCACTCCATGGCTGGGGAGTGAAGGACCCACAGATTTAGCAGCAAACCCTCTCCACGCAAAAGCAATATTCAAAATAGACAGAAAGGGACGTATCTTGTGGGGCTCTGAGAGCCCTCAAATCCCAGTGACCTCAACACTGACTGAGGGTGCTCAGTATGTTGTAGAAGGTGCTTAGCCCCTTACAGGATCAGGCCCATAGTAGGAAGAGTCACTTAAAAACTGGCATCATTTCACCTCAACCATCCATGTGTTATCAGTCGACGTTAGATACTCAAAGTGACAGGCTGTGATGAAGGGGGGATTGTGTGTACTATTTTTATAACCTCTGTGTGTGCCTCAGTTTTCCCATATGCCTTCTGTGTTACCCAGTGTGTCCAAAATGACTGTTTGCTCCCAGGGCACGCTAAGGCCATGTCTACACGAGCACTTATGTCAGCAAAACTTTTGTCACTCAGGGGTGTGAAAAACAACACCCCCCCCGAGCAACACAAGTTTTGCTGGCATAAGCACTTGTGTGCAGAGCGCTATGTTGGCGGGTGATGCTCTCCTGCCAACGAAGCTACCGCCACTCGTTGAGCTGGTTTTATTCCGTTGGTGGGAGAGCTCTCCCATCAGCACAACGCAGCTCCACGAGCGATCTTACAGCGGCACAGGGGCATCGGTGCAGCTGTGCTGCTCTAAGCTTGCTAGTGTAGACATGTAAGAAACATCGGTACGAATGTCGCCGAGCTGTCTCAGCTGGATGGGTCGTTAAAAAGGACTGGCTGAGAGGGACCCCATATCAGTGGAGAATCCAGAAGATAATGGCAAATGCAGTCACAAGGACATTGACACCTAGCAATAAACGACTCCGAGGTGGATGGATTTCTCTGCCTCTCAGCAGGGAGGTGGAGCAAAAATCCCCCAGCTCGAGAAGAAAGGACTGGGAAATGTGATGTGGGGAAATAAGGGTTGGCTGCTGGCAGGAGTTGGGGCTCTCACCTGGAGTCTGACCAAAGAGCTCAGATGGAGACCTGGTCTACGCTACCGAGTTAGATGCATGAAGGGCAGCTTATGTCAACCTAATTCTGTTGGAGTCTACACTAAAATGTAGCTCCCACCTCTGTAACTCCCCTACTACACTGACTTAATAACTCCACCTCTGCAAAAGGCATAGCGCATAGCGCTTAGGTCGATTTAGTTAGGTTGATGTAGATGTAGACAGTGCAGTGATTACGTCGACTGTTGCTGCCTTTCAGAAGCCATCCCACAATGCCCCACACTGACAGTTAAATTGCTGCAAGCGCTCCTGATGAGGACGTGCTCCGCCGACACACGGAGCAGAGGGCGGACATGTAAAACCGATGCAGTTACTGCTGTGGCTGTACATCACATAACTTAGGGCAAATCTACACACAAAACTGGACAGGCACCTTAGCAATACCATGGACAGACAAGTACTGTAGGTACAACAGAATCCAGGAGCTCTGATTTCCCAATCACTGCTCAGTCCCAAATCACTTGATCACACTCCCTCCCAAATAGGGTTTCCGGGTGCCTGGTTTTCGACCAGAACACCCAGTGGAAAAGGGACCCTGGTGTCTCCAGTCAAAACCGCTGACTGACCCGTTAAAACTCCGATTGCTGGCACAGTGGGGCTGGCAGGCTCTCTACCCGGCTCCATGCGGATCCTGGGAAGCAGCTGTCCCTCTGGCTCAGGGGCGGCCATGGGGGCTCCATGCAATGTCCCCACCCTGAGTGCCGGCTCCATAGCCCCCACTAGCCAGGAATGGCAAATGGGAGCTATGGGGGCAGCACCTGGGGACAGGAGCAGCGTGCAGAGCTGGCCGCCTCCGAGCAGGAGGGACATATCGCTGCTTTCCAGGAGCCATATGGAGCCAGGTAGAGAGCCTGCCAGCCCCACTGTGCCACCAATCAGAATTTTAACGGTTCGGTCAGTGGTGCTGACCAGAGCTGCCAGGGTCCCTTTTCGATTCAAGTAGCTGCCTGAGGTAAGCACCACCCAGAGCCTGCACCCTGCATCCCCTCCCGTGCCACAACCCCATGCCCCAGCCCTGAGCCCCCTCCCTCACCCAAACTCCCTCCCAGAGCCTGCACCCTGCACTCCATCCCACACCCACACTCCCTGCTCCAGCCCGAGCCCCCTCCTGCACCCCAACCCCCTGCCTCAGCCCAGAGCCCCCGTCCGCACCCTGAAAACTTAATTTCTGGCTCCACCCTGGAGCCCTTACCCCCTCCCCTTCCTGCACTCCAAACCCCTGCCCCATGCTGGTGAAAATGAGCGAGTGAGCATGGGTTGGGGAGAGCAAGTGACATTGGTGGGGGGAATGGAGTGAGCAGAGGGCGGGGCCTCGGAGAAGGGGCAGGGCAGGAGGCGGGGCAAGGGTGTTCAGTTTTCTGTGATTAGAAAGTAGGCAACCTTACTCCCAACACCAGGGCTAGAACTCAAGAGTGCTGAGCCCCAGGCTCCCCGGTCTAACCAGCGGACCATAGACCTTGGCATACAAATCTGTACTCACGGCATCTGGCCAGCTGCCTCCATTCCCCAATCCTGACCCCCTCCAGCTGGCAGGCGTCCGCATAGGCCTTCAGGGCCTCACACAGGGCCTTCCTGTAGCCGTCGCTGTGGCACAGATCGTACACGCAGTTGTCCAAGTAGACTGTAGGATCCACCTTGGTGTGGCACTGGCTGAAGGGCCCATCTGAGACCTTGGCTATCAGGCCGCACGAGGCCTCTTCCTTGTACTTTCTGGCTATGCTGGCGGCACAGGGCCTGCAACCTCCAATGCAATCGTGCCAGCAAAACTGATCCTCATCTTCCACTGCCCAGCTTTTCCCCAGGGCGGCGACACTGGGAGCCAGGTCCCCGTCTGGGGTCTGGAAGTCATCGGAGGGGTCCCCATTATAGTTGCCACACAGGCCGCACAGGCTGTCGGAGAAGTCATTAGGGACGGTGACCCTCAGGTAGTTGTTCCAGTCATAGGACACCCTGAGGTTGAAGTCGGTGCGGAGGACGAGGGAGGTGCCGCTCTGATAGAGCCGAAGGGTCCCATTGTTCAGGGAGATGGGTAAGTGGGCCCTGGTGTTATTCACCTTCCCAGTGAGAAAGAAAGGGCAAAGGTCAGAATCGAGTGCACAGGGTCTTTCATTTACAAAGTGACCTCTTCTCAGACACAGTTTTTCACTAGTATTTGCCTATTCTTCAAAATCCATATATTTTCAGGAGATAGTTCCTTTTCTATGACTTTTTGATGGAAACCAAACAGATTTCAAAGACTGATCTGGAGCCAGGACTCCATTCCCTTTCCCAGAAAATTTAGTAATTTTTGGTTTTCATTCCATATTGGAATGAAGCTAATTTTCAAATGACTGAAATCCTCTCCCAAATGGAATTAACTTTTTTCAGCCAGCTCTATCTAGTATGATGCTATAATTTGGTTCAGATTTGGGTCCAGATTCATTGAAAATTATGAGGTGGTTCCATTACTATTGACTGGAATTTTTCCAAACAATTCCTGTATTGGACCCGTGATTTCAGTATAGCCCATTGTAGATGAAAGGGCTGGTAATAAGAATTGCTGGCAGCTGCTGTAAATGACAGGGACTGCATTGGATAGAGCTGTTAAGGAGCGGCTCCACTGAAAGAGGGGGCTGCATTGGTGACAGCTGTTAGCAGCATCACCTGAGGGACGAGAGGTCTCTAGGAGCTGACTACAATGTTCCGGGGCTCCTGAGGTACCTCAGGTTGGAGATGGCTCTGTAGTTCAAAGGCCCTGAGCTGCCTAGATGTGCCTCAGAGTTTCCCCATAGGTTAGAGCTCAGGCATGTCCTCCTGGATCCAATAGTGGGGATTCTCCTCAGGTGGGCTCTCAGAGGAATCCCTGTTACATTAGAAACTGCTGGGGAATTTGCGGAAGGATGGACACAGTGGAGCTGGGATTTGCCCTGCTCCTGCATGACATGCTGTGGGATATGTAATGACCAAATGTTCACATCTACACTTTATCTGGTGTGTAGATCCTATGTGCTTGTGACAGAGCTGACAGCTCCTTATACTAAGCCACCCAACCTGCTCCCCTCAGCACAGCACCCTCTAGCGCCAGATTGGGATCAGTGCGACTCTGACGGGACAGCACCCCCGACTGACCCCCCCACACCACTCCCTGCCACACAGCACCTGCTAGCGCCATGATGGACATTGGGGTCAGCACTAACTGCAAGGGGAGAGTGCTCTGTACTTGGTATCCAGACCACTCCCTACCACAGAACTCTCACCAGTGCCCTGCTGGGCATTGGGCTTAATATTAACTCAGGAGAAAGGTCTGCTACTGAGACACCTACACATCTAAATAGTACAGCGCCCCCTATCAAAGTGCTGGTATGTGGGTGACAGCACAGATACAGTGGCAGAGCTCCTACTAAATCAATAATAATACCCACTGCAACATCTTGGGGTCTTTTTTTCAAGGTAGCCTATCTATGTACTGACCACACCAGATTTTGTCTAGCTTGCAATTCTACGTGGAGGTCGGGAGTGCAGTTTCCTGCCCTCTATTTAGTAAAGCCTACAGGGTGAGCATAGGAGCAAGGTGACGTGTGTGCCAAGCACTCACCCACACAAAGCCGACCTCAGCCCTGGCTGCTGTGACAGTGACTCCATCCACCTGGACAGTCACCGACGCAATGTAGAAAACCTGTGTGTTCCCACTGTTCTCGCTTTTGGCGAAGACATGGAAGGAGGACAGGACGGAGTCATCCCTGCAGGTCTTAGCCACCATGTAGTTGCAGGTGCCGTGGAAATCATACACCCGTCCATCGAAGGTGTGGTAATGAAAGTGTCCTCCGGCCCAGCATGTGCCCCGAGAGACTGGCACACACTCTGGCTGCCCATTTATCATCTTGCAAATAGTTCCTTCTCTGCAGCGGATCACACTGCAGGATGGCTTTGGAATATCTAGTGGGGAAAGACAATAGAAAGACAAGAAACACCAGACTAACCAGTTATATATGAAAGCAGAAAGGGGGCTTTAGATGAAATTTAGTGTTCTTGGAATCCTACTTCTTAGTATAGCCTGTTTGTGAAATGAACCGAATGATCGATTGGTCTATCTATCTTTCTATCTGTTTACTCCCATGCACCCTTCACAAATCTCTCAGAAGTCCCCTGCTGGGGAAATCCCTGTGTGGGTGTGACCTTTCCTGGTGTAGAGCCAGCAAAGTGGTCTCCTGTGTCTCCCTCCCAGCAATGCCCAGCAGAGGTGGTGCAATTCAGAGAGGCTTGTTGTGGGCAGCACTGAGCAAGCAAAGGAGAGTGCTTGGGATGTGATGGGCTCTGACAGTGCCCAGCTGACTGATGGCCCTGTGGTGCTATAGTCAATAGGCTCCATTTTGAGCAGCCCCCAGGTTTTAATCAGCTCCCTGACAGTTGCCCACCCTACTGCTGCTGTGTATGCCAGAAGCAGGACACAGCAGACACTCTGACCCCACAAGGCTTTTCATCTTTCAAGTCGAAATTGTGTAATATTATGGCTCAGGGTTCATTGTTAAATAAAGGGGAAGAGAAAGTGAAAAGGGTGAGAAGACATAATCACAACTACTTTACTCACTGCTTGTGCAATCACCCCTCAGGCATGTTGTAATCAGTGACTGTCCTTTACCTTGGCTGATGCAGTCCATGACACCGCCTCTGATCTGGCAGGTTTTTCCTATGGAGCAGCTATGGGCTTCGCAGGTCACCCCTCGGGTGGGAATGCAGGTGCAGCTTTGCTGGCAGTCGTTCATCAGGACCACCTCACTGGGCTAAGGGGATGTTTGGAAAAAGGGAAATATTGCAATGGAACTGAAAACAACTATTTATAATATTTCTGGCAGTGCTAAACCCAGAGCTGTGTGGTGAGGTGTGTGAATGTGCATATTGTGTCATAACATTATTTCGCTGTCTAAAGGCTGTCTGATTGCTTTCTTTGACAGGATAACAAGCCTTGTGGATAGCCGGGAAGCAGCAGATGTGGTATATCTTGACTTTAGTAAGGCTTTTGATACTGTCTAGCATGATCTTCTCATAGACAAACTAGGGAAACACAACCTAGATGGAGCTACGATAAGGAGGGTGCATTACTGGTCAGAAAACCATTCCCAGAGTGTAATTATCAATGGTTCACAGTCATGCTGGAAGGGCATAACGAGTGGGGTCCCACAGGGATCAGTTCTGGGTCCAGTTCTGTTCAATATCTTCATCAATGATTTAGATAATGGCATAGAGAGTACACTTATAAAGTTTACGGACAATACCAGGCTGGGAGGGGTTGAAAATGCTTTGGAGGATAGGATTATAATTCAAAATGATCTGGACAAACTGGTATGGTATGAGGTAAATAGGATGAAATTCAATAAGGACAACTGCAAACTGCTCCACTGTAGCAAAATGAGCTAACACCATTCTGGGATGCATTAGCAGGAGTGTTGTAAGTAAGACACAAGAAGTAATTCTTCCACTCTACTCCATGCTCATTAGGCCTCAACTGGAGTATTGTGTCCAGTTCTGGGCACCACATTTCAGGAAGGATGTGGACAAATTGGAAAAAGCCTAGAGAAGAGCAACAAAAATTATTAAATGTCTACAAAACATGACCTATGAGGGAAGATTGAAAAAACTGGGTTTGTTTAGTCTGGAAAAGAGACAACTGAGAGGGGACAAGATAACAGTTTTCAAGTACATAAAAGGTTGTTACAAGGAGGAGGGAGAAAAATTGTTCTTCTTAACCTCTGAGGATAGGACAAGAAGCAATGGGTGTAAATTGCAGCCAGGGAGGTTTAGGTTGGATATTAAGAAAAACTTCCTAACTGTCAGGGTGGTTAAGCGTTGGAATAAATTGCCTAGGGATATTGTGGAATCTCCATCACTGGAGATTTTTAAGAACAGGTTAGACAAACACCTGTCAGGGATGGCCTAGATAATACTT